>NC_142215.1:5224200-5533800 GCF_049639895.1 Pseudopodoces humilis | reverse complement strand
ACCCCTGTGGCCTCGTGCCTTGCTGTGCCAGGGTAAACACTTGCAGGACTATAATTGTATTTACAGTAGATCATCAAAAAGCTACTCTGGAGTGATATAAAGGAGGGTCTTGCTCTAATTTTTTTTAAAAAATATTTAGGGATTACAAATTTTTCTTAATCAAAACTTAAGTCCTTTAAAAAGCTACACAGCCAGAGGTAATTTTCAAACCCTTTAAACTATTCTTTCAACGTAGAAATTACTTGGTAAAATATTTGTAAAGAATGTAGAAAATAAGATGCTATTTACCTTTTCTTGAAACATTCCTAGATAGTTTTGAACTTAGGTTGTTTTGCACTACATTATATATTCAGACAAATCAATTATCTCGGGGGGGAAAAAAGCCTGTGCTGTTTGCCAGTTCAGATGTTTGAATGGTGTAACATTAACCAGGTTCCTTGAACGAACCTCTCTTTCAATTAAGCGAGATCATTAGAGAGGAGAATGCAGAAGTGGGAACAATCTGAGTGATGTGGAGTAAACAGAGAACAATTATTTATAATTTCACATAATTCAACATGTTAAAGAGGTAAGAATAAATGAGCAAGATTAAAAGATTTTTTTTTCCTAAGGTCCTCTCAATAAAAAAATTCTTCCATAGCTAAATTATGCTTCTGCTTCACACAAACATAATAGTTCCACATTTATCTGTGAGGCTCATTACTCCAATACCTTCCTGTTGTTAAAGATATAAAAGAGTTTTAAAAGTTGTTTGGCAAATTAAGAGAGCAAACGTATGCTGGGGCTGTTAATCACAAGGATGCAGATACAATTTGCAGCTGAAGCGGCTCCTAAATCACAGATTCCTGGAAACAAGGAGATTATTTTGCAGGCAGAATCACAGTATGATTTCGTGACCTTATAGTGTTCCCCTGAGCATCTGTTTTTGGCCACAGCTAGAGGCAGCTTATTGGGCTAAGTGGATATTTGGAGTGATGTGGTCCCCTTGCCTCCTGTGTGTGATGGAAATTTGGATGGATTTTCCTGGGATCACTGCTGTTTTGTCTGGAATAGTTTCAAGCAGGTGAACATTAGATGCGAGTTAAATTTTCACACTTGGGGGGAAAAAACTGAAGTAAATTGTGTGTTCGATGTTGTGTTTCTTTAAATTTTGATTAACTGACTTTTCGTAAATGTAATCTGTAAAGAACACAGATGGAGCTGACCTTTTGCAAGGCTGCACTACTGCTGCAAAGCTCCATTGTGAAATCATTGGATTATTGTGGGAAAATCTGGAGCATGTAATAATTTGAGTTTTTGATTTCTATTTTCTGAAATGCACACTGCTTTTCTAAGAAGAATTTTTGTAGTTTTCTTCACATAAGCAGCCTGCTGACCTTTAGGCCTTTTTTTAACCTTTGCTTCTGATTCTTTCACTGCCTCCTGTCAAACCCTAGGTCGGGACTGATGGGGACAAATTATGTCTGTGCTTTCCTACTGACTTCCACTGCTGCTTTTCTGAGGAAAACAGACCCCGGAGCTCAGAGTCTTCAAGCCTACCTGTGGAATTGAAGCTGGAACTTCCAGTCTGATCATGTAGGTGTCCAACCCCTCCTGCCACCAGAGAGGACCCTCATGTGGGTAGGTTGGATGCGCGCTGTGAGCACCTTTGGCCTTAAAGGAGAACCTCTTGGGAACAATTTCTGGTGGTCTTTAGTTCAAACTAATTAAGTTGCTTGCTTGCTGCTGGTGTTTTGGTCAGTGCATGGTGAGAGCTGGAACACAGTGACCCAGGGGGTGACTTTTCCTCCTGCCATGGTGAGTGCCTGTTTCTTATGTATTTACACAGATGCTCCTTCACTGGCTTGTTTTCACTTTCCCACAAAAACAACTTGCTAAAATGCAAGCTAAATACTAAGATAGCTTTTGAGGTCTTTGTTTGGTTTTGTTGGCCTTTGGGGATGGGGAAAAATAAAGGGAGATCTTATTCATATCCTTCCTTTCTGGGAAATACTTGTACCCTTGACAATTCTTCCTGTTGCCCACTCCTAGAACTATAGATGTAGTCTGTAGAGTAAATTTTACTGGAAACTTTAGGTTTGGGAGAATTTCATTGTTTTGGGAATTCTTGGAATTGTATAGCTTTGCTGCCTTAAGATCAGAGCCAATTTAGAAATAAAACAGTTCTGCTTTTGCGTAAGGCCATAAATTAAGACACAGAAGCAGCTGTGACTTTTTAGGATTCATGAGTGTACACTTTCATTCTCTCCTCCCAAACAGATAAGCCCTGCTCTAGAAGTTAAGTTTCTAGCCAGGACAGGGTATATAATCCATATTATTCTATAATCTTTTAATGGGGGTGAATGGAAATGAGGGAGCCATGCTAATTTATTTGAGCAGGCAATTGTCTGAGTTGCCATTGATGTGGAGGTGGTGATGATCAGGAGCTGTCAGCGAGGTTGGGGCAGTCTCTCTCTCAGCTCACTTTATCACGGTTGGGAAAGTTCTTTTTTTTAAAGTCTGGCTCATTTGGGTTTAAGTGAGGAGAGATTAAGAGCTCAGTTCTTTGAAATTTTATTGGATGCAGGTTCCCCTTGAAGTAAAACGTTATTGAACCTAATGGTTTTGACAATTTCAAATAAAAATATCCAAATGAATGAACATAACTCATCCCCTTGTCGCTGCTTCCCTGGGTTTGAAGAGGAGTGTTTTTTTGCAGTCTTCCCTCATGGGAAACATCTGCAGATCCAAATGGTAGATCATTAATACTCATTCAATAGCAGGCTTTGTTCCCAGTTTCTTCGACTTGGAAACAATTAACTGGAGAGTTTTGTTTTGTCTTGTTTTCCTTTTTGAATGCAAACATCTAATTCCAGTTATATATTCTAGTGGATTTTGTAGAAATTCTGCTTTTTGGGATTGCTCATAATTATTTTAGAATAAATGTTCCATACCCAAATTCAGATAGTGGGAATGGTGCCTTTGTGGTTGGGGTGAGATTTTAATTTATTTTATTGAATAGAGTGGCTGAAATTTGTTCAGCTCTGTAAAACTGTAAGATACAAATCTCATTACAAGCATTTGTGTTCAGTTCAGGAAGGCTTCTCGTTCCTCCCATTCACCAAATGCTTCATAGTAGCATTTAGCAAAAAATCTGTCTCGTCTTTAATAGTAAGCAAACGAAAGCTGATCAAACATTCACCTACTTGGGTGCAAAAATTGTTTGAACCAGAAAACCTGCAGATCTGTTTAGCTGACTGTGAGCAGTTTGTATTTCAAGACACTTGCCAGATTGGTGACTCCTGTTTGTATCTGCTAGATGGAGGAACTGAAATGTGAGTAGCTCTTAAATCCATTCAAACAAACATTGCTGCATCTTTAAAGGGTTTGTTGACACCTGCTGAAAAGTTCTGGATTTGAGCTTTATGTGATTTAAATCCATAAGCAAGCCAGGAAACTGCATAATTATGACAACTGAATTAAAATACCTTTTAGTCAGTATTCACCAGAACTAAACATCCATGATTAATAAACTCAGTGTTTTGTTGGTTAATTAAAGGCTAAGTAGTCATAATTTGTGCACTTAACATTTACTTGGAGAATATGTGAATGGGGCATGATAATGACAAGTGGTCAACTTGATCTAAACTATCCTGCCTGGAGCTATGTGTGCGTGAAAGAAGGATTAAAAACAAAAAAAAACCCACTGTGGTAGCAGTGTGCAAAGGAGTAGCCAGTGTGGTTGGGCAGCAAGAGCTGTAAATATGCTTAAGGGAATGTATTTAAAGTTTAGCAAACTACCCCACCCTGCCTATGGCAAGTTTGCCCCAGATGAATCAGGGAAAGTAGTTTTTGAAGGACTGCATAATGTATCTGCAGGTTTTTCACAGAGCAGGTTTGTCACATAGAATCATAAAAACACTGAAAGTGAATTTTAAATTGCTTCATCAGGTATCATCCTAGCTCAGCAATGGCAGTATTCTGTTTTTTGGAGCTTTTTTGATTGGACCACTTCCAGGAATCAGAATTAACAAAACCAGGCTTTGCTATAGTTGAGGTTCTCTGAACTTCTGCAAGTAAAATCCTGAGCAGGTCACTTATTACTCACCCCAGCAGATATTCCTATATTTTAACTTTTATCCCTTTTATTCAAGCTTAAAATAGTTACTGGAATAATAGTTTGTGATTTTCTTATGCCGCTGCTGCTACCTGTATTTAGGGACTCCACCTTTAGCAAACCAAAACCAGTGTTAAGACTTTGGAAGCCAAAGTGTAATTGCCACTGCACATGAGTTAAATTTACAAACTCTACCTGATCTTCTCAGTGGGAAGATAATGCTGTAACAGAAACTGGGGACAAGGTACAGATTTCTAGGGCCAGGAGGCTGAAAACTCAGATGGTGAATGGAAAGACAAACCTCAAAGCTGGCTCTTTCCTGTGAAAAATGACTGGCATTTAGAGACGTGTGCTGGCATACGCTCAGTCATAACAGTTGGGGAAAAAAAGGATGTTTAAAGGAGTTAAAGGAGTCTTTGGGTTTGTGCTGCTGTTTGTATGCTGAACACTTTGCTATCATGACTTCAGGGGAGCAATGTGACTGATTTTAGTTGTATGCACTGGCTTCTTCATATTTAAAGTACTAAATTATTGTCCAGGGAGAGACCCTGAAACACTTGACTTCACCAAGAGATTCCTAAGGGCTTTCTCTGTCTCTGGGTTTCCCAGTGTCCTTTCCAGCTTTCTCAGGGTGATGCACAATTTAATGTGCATTAATTAAATATCATCAGTTTAATGATGATATTTAAATGCTGTTATTTTCTGTAGGGAGACCTGTCACTCTTGCAGAAAATCAGGGTGACTACTGGTGCAATTCAGTGCTGTGCTACAACACCCCAAACTCTCTTTTCTTTAGGGTTCTTCAGCCTTCTGCCTTTGGGAATTAAAAAACTGCAAAAATACTTTTGTTCACTTTACCTACACCCAAGCTGTGTGGAGATGTTAAATGTGAGAGGACATTTAATCACACAGGTCAATACAGATTCAAAATAATCTCTTTCCCATGTGCCCAACCCTGCCTGTGAGCTCTGAGCCTGGCTTGTGCCATGTTACTGTTGGAAAGAGGAACACACTGTAGAAAGGAGAAAAAAAAATAAAAAAAAGGCAAACCAGCAGGTTTTTGTCCTGCTCAAGCTGTCATCAGGGCATTTTTAGGAATCAAAAGTGTTCTGTTAGGGTTATTTTGGTAAATTGTTAAATAAAGAATCACACAGAGCTTTTAATAGACCTTTCCTCTATAGTCACTGAATTTTGATAAGAAGTGTGACAGTAATAGTAGTTATTTAGGGAGAAATGCTGGCACATGGACAAGTAATTTGCATATAGTCACAAGCTTCTTTTATTGAAATATATGCTTTAAGTGCTAGTAAAAGGCACATGTTGATTTGGCCTCCAGTGGAAATGAGTCTCCTATTTCCTTCCTAGGTTTGTTTTCCCTGAGAGCTATGGAAAGGGAGGATCTATTTCTGTGCACCTCTTGTTACAAAAATAAACCTTTTGTTATGAGGGAGGTGAGCAGGGGCTGGAGGGGAGAGAGTGAGGAGGAAGGAGGCTGCAGGGCTGGATTCCCAACAGAGCTCCTCCAGCAAGGACCAGCATGTGTGTACCTGCCTCTGTCCTGGTTTTTGGGTTGTCCCCCATGTGAGCCCTGATAAACCTCAGTTACTCTAGAGCTCGTTTTATCTCATTCCTGCTCTGCTTGTACCTCCTTCCCCTTGCTGCTCATCAGCTTTCCCTCTCCCCTGCTCCTCGAGGTGCCCTGCTCCAGGTGCCAGAATTCCCAGGGAACTTCTGGTGGGATTTGGAACGAGACAAATTATAAACCAGACACAGTCAGTGGTGAAGAAGTGTCCCAATTGCTGGTGTGATCTCAGCAGGTGACACAGCACCTTCCAGGAGAGGGATCCAACTCCAGGATCTTTCTTGGAGTCTGCTTTGAGGCGCACATCATCACTGCAGGAAGCAGATCTTTGTGCACAGGTGTCCCTGGACAGGTCTGCTGCTCAGCAGGTGGTTTTTTGCACTGTAAAGATCAAATCTGATTGTCCCATTCTGGTGAAATCCCACCAATTTGACTGAAAATGTTGAAAGGTCCTTTTTGCTTGCACAGGTACAATTGCAAGCCACAATATTTTAAAGGAAGCTCAAAGAGTGGAAGGAACTTGTGAAATATATTTGTAAAAATACACCCAAACACTTCCTCCTTCATTTCCTCTATACATACTCATCATTTTTCTTCCGTTTTAGGATGGCAGAAGCAAAATGAAAGCAATGCTTTCATAAGCTGGAGGCAGGTGCAGGGTATTTTCTCAGTAACTTTCACTATCAAATGCTATTTTAAGATGCTTGTAGCAGCTGGTCGTTCTCTTACTTCTCATAGTTACTGTCTGCTCATAAATGTTGAGAAAAAAGCCCTCCAGATTGTGCAAAAGAGGCTCTAAGGAGTTAAAGTGCCCCTGTTCCTCTCTTGCTGCTAAGTGGAGGAGGATGTGTGCTTGTTTCATGTGTTTGTGAAAAATGAAACTCGTCATATTTGAGCCAATTAAAAATAAAAACCCCAAGCATGGGATCTAAAAGCCCAGAGCTTAAAAAACCATGAATCTGTGAAAAAACCCCAAACCCAACCCAAAACAACAAACACTAAACCTAAAATAGAAAATATTACTTTAGATGCCTGTATTATCTGCATGTGACAAACAGGCTTCTTTTAAGCTTTGTATTTACCCTGGGTGTTGTGATCTTCTGCAGAGACTGTAGATTTCTTTCACCCCACATCAGGAAAATAAAGCTGGTTTGTTTTGGTTATCTGGCTTCCATTGAAGCATGTAAAATTGTTTCTTGTGAAGCACTTGTTCTAATTTGGCTGACAGCAACAGGTCAAGTCTCTATTTTATTTTATATGTTTAAGTTTAGCATCCTGCTAGGCTCTGCAAATGAATGTGTTACAACAGAACAAGAGAACAGCAGGATCTGTATCCACAGACTGGTATCATTTGAAGCCCTACAGGGAGGCTTAAGCTCGATGGGAAGATTTGGAAGCTGCCCAAGCCATGACCCTGCTTTAGCAGCAAATCACCTGTGCAGTGAAGACTTTACCTGCACTCCATCAGTGCACTCCCTGTGATGCTTGTTAGTGCTAAAAATAATTCTAACACTGATTTCCCCAGGGTAATTAGCCTGTGCAGAATCAGATTGAGATCAGACTCTTTTTTTCTGGTGCCTTACCACATTCAAGAACAGGTGTTTCCATATGCTGCAGGGAGAAAAGGCTTTCTCGGATTCTCCACATTGTGCTGTTTGGAATTCAGTGTCCCTTGCTGCCTTCTGGGATCATACCCAGGGAGGAATGGCCTCAGGCCCACCCAGCTCAGCCTTCCCCTTTGGACTTGTTTTCCTTCTTCAGAGGAGGCACAAAGCTTGCTTGAAGGTGTTGATGACCCAAGGAACATCCTGCCCCTTTTCTTTATATAACTGGTACTGGGTTTGGAATGCTCCAGGGCAAACTGGTAATGCTGAGCAAAGGGTTACTTTATTTGGATGATATTTTCTTATCTCTGTGGCTGTTGGTGCTTAGCATAAAGCACTGCCAGATATAAGGTACTGAAATAAGCCATTGCAAAGAAGGAAGTGTTGGTTTCTTTAGAAAAAGTCCTTTCATTCCTAGTAATGGTTCGTATTTGGCTGTGTTTGAGCTACTAATGTTATTAAAACCTGGGGTACTTGGTATGTTCTGTTAGAGAAATAACCACCCAGCACATACAGTGGTTGTTCAGACAGCAAAGAGCTATTTCCCTGATATTTTCCTTTCTCTCCCAGAGAGGAATGGTTTCATTTATGGCTCCTAGAGCCAGAAGACTCAATTTATAGCAAAAAGGCAAAAGAAAAATATGAAAAACAGTCCTCAGTCCCTTACCCCCCTGCTCCCTTATCACCTTCTCGTCAGCCTTGTCTCTCAGTGCACTGAATTCAGAAATTATAAACCTAATGGAGGCTATAAACTCATATTAGAACTTTCCATAGCCAAATATTGTGTTGCATAACAGAAATGTAATTATCTTTTCTTGTAATTTGTACAATGTTTCATGCATTAGGTTTTAAGTTAGTGAATGTGCCTGACAGGCAGAGATTGGATCCTATTCCAGAACAGCCAGAACCAACAGAGGTTTTACTCTGGGGGGGTTCCATTAGTTCCTTCCAATTTGAACCTGTGTTAATATGAATTCAAGTGAGGAGCATCTTCCTAGCAGCTTCTGATGCATGTTTTAGTAATTTCTGCTGCCATGGATTTAAGTGTTTATTAGCATTTAGTTGTAACTGAAAACACACTGACTGAATTCAAGCTCAGAGGTGGCTGGCATGCACACTGAGCCAAAATTTTTACCTTAGATAAACAAATGAGTACAAGGATTAATAGATTTAATTAGTCTAGAGCTGTAATAGTGCTGGTGTGGTGCTGAAGTGTGTTTTTTGTCATCTTGGCTGACTTTGAGGATGATACTTTAAAAATATTAACCAGGAGAATCTTCAGTGTGCACTTCTGAGTGTGCATAGAATAGTTCTATAGTGAAGAAAGACAATTTCTTCCATAATTTCTAGTGTGTAAATCACTTTGGGTTTGTTCAGTTTATTTGCTTGGTTATATTGGGCACTTTTATAATGTTTTCAGAGTGTCTTGCAGTGTTTCTCCCTTGTGGCTTTGCTGGCTTCCTGTCAAGACAGTAAGAGAAGCAGAATTGCAGGATGATTTCTCTAGGCTTTCAATGGCATTTGAAATATCTCTTACAGCCACCTGGTAGAACATCCAAAAAATCATTTAGCTCTAAATATTGTATGAATTTAAGGGAGTGCATATGGAGTGTGTTACTGAAAGAAACCAAAGCACATTAAAAAAAAAATAAAAAATCTCAAGGACCATAATTAGAAGATACTTAAGGGAGGATAAAATGTTAGAAATATTTATTCAATCATAGTGAGCTGTGACCAACTTCTTTGTCACTAATCATTTCTCTCTTGTCCATATTGCCCCCAAAAGAGGAGGAGATGGCAAAATAAAAGGATATAATAAAAATGACAGGTGCAATCAAAAGCAGTCTCTCTGAAGGAAGAGATTAAAGTATATGAATTTTTCTGAGCATCTGAGATTTGGCAGCATATTAAAGAGAAAGCTGAAGGAGATAGACTGAAAACATTATTTTTTTCTTGTTACATAAGAACAAGGAGCCGTTCAATTAAATCAAAAACAACAGAGTTAAATTGATAACAGGAAGTGTGTCTCTTTGAATGTTTTCTGTTTGCAGATTTTTGCTGCAATGTGCCATTGAAAGGGGAAGAATAAAGAGGACAAGCTTAGACCAAGAATTTGGCAAAGTATGTTTTTCCCTGTGGTTGCTTAGGGAGTATTTGGCAATACAGTTGGCCATGAACTTCTGAGGCTGAGGAAGGAAGAGGGAAAACTTGTGGCCTGTACAGGATAAGGAACAACATGTTGCTACCAAGAACACACTTTCTACATGCAAGGGAGGATTTCTCTCTCTTCAAAATAAAGTATTGCTATTGATGGTGTTCTGCATGGAAGAGAAAAGCAGAGGAAATTGATGTAAGGAAGAAAGAGTTGTGTGTGAATATGGGCTGGCCTGGCAGGGGGTACCCCAGTAATCCTGGCACCACTGGGGAGGAGGGTGGTCCCCATTCCCAATCTTCCAGCGATCTCCCTAGGGAACATTTCTGATCATGGTGGTGATCTGTGTGTCTTCTGCTTGAACTAAAGAAGTGAAAAAGGGCCACTGGCAGGTGGCTGATGTCAAAGTGCATTTGCCCTTCAGACTGTATTTACGCTTTTCTCAGATGAGAACACATTGTGTATTTGTTGTTAATTGTGTATCGTAGCCATCATTTGGGTTAATTTATTTGTAAATACAATGCTTATATAAGAGAAGCTGTAGCTGCAGCAGGAATGTGTGTGTAAACGTTCAGGGGCAGAGTATGGTTAAACTTCCAGGCAATCCAGTGACCAGGGATGGGCTTATTTCTTCTGTGGCCTCAGTTCAGGCAACCTGCTGCTTGCTGTGCAACAAATATCACTGATGTATTGCTGCAGTGTAGGATTTGTGAGGTGGCAGCTCAGTGGAGCCATCCCTGCTGTCTTGACAGAACCCTTTTAAATTTTTTTTTAACTTCTTGATTCCACTGTATTTCTGCCGGACTTGAGGAGGACTCTGCCCACTCTGGGTTAAGTGCAGGTGGGTCTCAGAGGCACAGTGTGGTCCCTGCACCATCCTTTCTGAATGAGCATTTCTAATCAGCAACTGAGGCAGTGTAACTGGGAAAAAGAACATTTGACCTGGGGAAAGCAACTGGAAAAACCTACAGGAACAAGTCTGCTCCTTGGTAACAAAATCTCAAAGCAAACAAAATAAAAACAACTGCAGTGGGTCCTAGAAGTGAGAGGGGTGGAGAACAACAGGAAGGGAATAGGGAGCTGTAAGTGCCTTGGGAAGTGGATGTTGAGCTGGGCTCTGCCTTTATTTGCAACATCTTGGCTCCAGCAGGTTTCAGTACAAGTAGGCGAGCCATGCAGAGAGCACTAGCAGAAGATGAGTTGTTTAAATGACTCCCAACAGTGTGTTTCATAATGTTTTGTGCAAACGTGTTTATCCCAATAACTTCTGTTGCTGGCACGTGATGTAACGCTACCAGGGAGGACTGTGGCTGCCTTGTCAAGATTTTATGGAAAGAGGGAAGGGCCTAAATGAAAGCTCTCATCTGGTGTGAGCAAAGCCAGCCATGTCTGGGGTGTGCAGGGCATCCCTCCATCCCCAGTCAAACTGAGCTGGCATTTATGTCTTCTTTCCTCCCTCTGTAAATCTGCTGTGCTTCAGCCTGTGTTCAGTGAGAAACACAAAGGCATGGTGGGTCTTCCTATGTGAAATCTTCCTCTGTGAGGTTCAGAAAACTGTCTTAGTGGTAGCATAAAGACAAAAAATTCAGCTTGTCCATGTGGACTTTAATATTGTGGCTGTGTTAAGCTGATACAAATGCACTAACACACATTCCTGTTTGGGCAAAACCTGTTATTGCCTTGTGATTGCATGCAATGCCATTAAGCTTATTAATTCATTGTATTGAATATAATAATGCTGATATTATTTATTTCCAACATAAATGGGGGAGGGGAGGACTGTGCAGCTTTAGTTACACAATAAATGCAGTTAGAGAATTCTTTTGTAGTTTCCTGAACACTCTGTAAGTGTGGTGAGGTTAGTCATAAAGTTATTTAAATAAGTTATTAAGTAACTGGTTATACAGCCTCATTCAAATTAATGAATGCAAGAGTAGATTTCTTTGAAAGCAGGCAGTAATTTCTCTCTGTGAATTAATCTAACAGTTGTGTTTCTGTTGCCTGTCCTGGTGTTTTTCCTAGTAATCAGGAAAACAGTGGGACGTAATTTTTTATCGACTATGCAATAGTTAGAAGGTAAAGATGCTGTGAGTTTAGGAAGCAGTCCTCATGTAGTTAATGGGTGTATATTTCTGAGGACATGGGTATGTACTGTAACCTCTGGGTGTTTGACTGCAAAGGAGTAAATTTGCAGGTTTCACCAGCTTATTCCTTACTGAGTTTTGATGATGATTTGACCACCTCTTTTCACAGAATAAGGATGATTGCTCAGCTGTTAACCACGAAATAGTCTGTCTGTGAGGGTATTCCTGTGCACAGAGGTGTTCCTGTTCCCTTACCATGTACATACAGTGAATTATTCTATTTTAGCTCTTTTATTCCTGACCCTCCCAGCTGTGTAAATGCTCACAGTGAATCAACTCAAAAGTGAGTCCACCAGTAGGTTTTCAAAAGTGATGCACCCATCCATTTTTGTATTATTTTTCTCTCAATTGCCTACTTTACAATGAAAAATAATTCTGCAGTTTTCACTGACAGTGGGTTAATGTAAGGGAGTATTTTGGGGTCCTCATGCTCAATGTGCCCTCTTCAGCCTCAGCTGCTTAGTTTGTGGAGCTATTTTTCACATGTGCCACCCGGTAAGAATTCATGTAGCCTTGGAAATAGCCAACAAAGCCCTACGTGGCCTGGGAAAGTGGCAGCAGAAATGTCAGTGCCAGCTTTACCAGCATGTTTCGTGTGCTTGCATTATCACGATTTAACTCCCATCAGTAAGATTTGTACAGAAACACTTTCAAATTGGATAAATCTCAAGTTTTCACAAATCTGGGCTTGACAGAAGAAGAAATACAATGTCCCCTCTTAGCAATCATGAAGTAGTGGGCAGATATTGCATTTTTGTGTAGGAATAAATACTTGCTCTGGCTGTTTTCCTCCTAAATAATCAAACCTACCCACCAGATTGTAGTTGGAAGCACTTACTAATGTGACATGCTCTGTTTTAACTGTTCAGAGAAATGACTGAAAGTTTTAAGATGAGACAACATGAATCATAGTCTTGAGCGGCTGTTCACTTTTGTGATTGACTTGCCTCCTTCCTACGTTCCTTTTAGTCACCCTGGGAATCGCTGAAGCTGTTCTGTGCAGGAGGCATTGCTGAGATTCCCCTTGCAGCAATGGACTTGGATAAACAATCCGTGTGGGGATCCCTGAAACAGAAGACCCGGCCATTCCTGCAAAACCTGAGTGTGAGGAAGACGAAGAAGAGTTCTGGCAAAATGCTGGAGAGGAAGGGCCACTCCTTGGACCGCTGTCTCAGTGTGTCAGTGCCTGACATGCTGGAGGTGGAGACTCTCGTGGGAGAAGAAGAAACGACTTACTCAAGTGCTCAGGTGTTGTCGAGCTGCTCCCCCAAGAGCTTTTCTAGGTCTGTGGTGTCCCTGAAAAGCAGAAACGCTTCGGTGACGGCAGTGGGAGAGGACTGGCTGTGGGCGTCACAGCAGGGGACACGGACAGAGGTGACCGTCACCTCCCCAGACACGCAAGCTGTGGGCATTCACCTGATGTCCTCACGAGGAGCTGAGGCCATGGGAGGCCCCGTGTCCCAGGGGAAGAGGAGATCCAGCGAGGACCTCTTTGAGCTGCTGCAGAGCTCCCGCCTGAGCGCCGCGCTGAGCGCCGAGGGGACAGAGGTGGGTGCTCGCGCAGCCTTGGGGCTCCGTGGTCACCTCCTGTGGGCTCCTCATGCTTCTCCTTAATTTTCTGGGTTATAAAGGGATGGAGGATCCAACCAAGGCCAGGTTGGACAGCGCTCTGAGCAGCCTGGGATACTGGGAGGTGTCCCTGCCCATGGCAGGGGGCTGGAATGAGATGAACTTTAAGATCCTTTCCCACCTGAACCATTCTGTGAGGAGGGGGCTCTGTTCAAGGAATGAATGAGCAATACAAATAAGCCTAAACTTTACATGATATAGGCATAATGCAAGACTAATTCAGCTATCCTTCCTATCAGTCTGGGGCTGCAAATAACACTGCTCCAATTTTTTATTCTTTTATTATTTTTCAGTTGTTTGTAATGATACTTCAGATTTTTCAGATTTGTTGGAATTGCCTGCTCAAATCAAAAGTTGTTGCAGTTCTCTGAGCTCTGAAATGAGGTGCTGATACATTTGCTTGTTAGTTAACATAGTTACCAGGATTGTTATATAGCACAATCAATTTGCCACTCACTCACCCACTCAAGACACTGATGAAGGCAATAGGTGAAAGATGGCTGTGAGCAAGGTGAGCTCTGCATGTAGCATCGTTCTCAGGACTGTTTTTTGGGGTTTTGTGGTGATGATTTAAGGAGGTGAAGAACTAAAATGTTTTCTCTGCACTCCCTGTCTTGTCCCCCTTTCCTTTCCCCCTGCCTCTGTGGTCAGTATTTGTACATAATGTCTGGACATAATGTCCATGTTCAAGAGGACCAGAGACCAATACTGACATGAAATGAATTCCTGCCTGGCCTGAGCAAATCGGGAATCCTGAGGAGCTGTATGATAGCTTCATTATATAGACAGCAGGTGAAGATTGTGGCTGAAGGAAACACTTCAGGCAAAATTTGTTTCATTTGTATTTTGTGGAAGTATGTCTGCTCCTGTTGAGTTCTCTCTGGGAAGGTTTCATTTTGAACTTTCTGAGGCCTTTTTCTCATTGCCTGATTACCTGTTGCAGTTGTGGGAACTGCCTCTGTAGTAATCGAAGATGCAAAAATGGGAACCGAGCGTTTTTGTTTCAAGTCCTCCCTTGGGAATGGGGATTTCACAGGTTAATTGTTTTTTAACTGCACTGTTCAAAAGCATGATTAGCGCTGATGTGGGGAAAGTGGTCCTTTCTTTATAAACTGCTTGTTTTGCATCTCAAAAGCCGTGTATTCCTACCAAATGGGTGTTGGCTCCCAGTCTGTTGTGATGCAAAGTGTCAGACTGGTAGTTACTGAGCATCACTTGCTTTTAGTGTTGCTAAATCGTTCACAAATTGGTCTCATCTTGCTGGAGTGTTCATTATTTTGAGGGCTACTTAAAAAAGCGACTGAAATAGTACAGTGCTTTGTTTCTCTGCTCAAACGTTACTCAAAGTTGTAGCACTTCACTCGGTGTATAGTAAACATATGGACTTTCATTATTCTGGAAGTTTTTCCAGGTTGTTTTAATGACAGTAGCAGTTTTTTTCATGCTGTTGTACACCAGAAACCCGAATCTAAAATCTACCTCAGCACAACAAAGTTTGTATTAAGTCCTGCCTTGATTTTGGGTAAACTGAGTGTCCTAGGAGAATGAAGTACCTGTATAGTGATGAAATAGTTTAACCTCAAGTCAAGTTTCATCCAGATGCACAATTGGAGTCTGGCTTATTTTCTGCAGCATTTACATCTTTCCCTAAATGTGTATTTCTATATTTGCTAGTGTGTGTAAATAATTTCGTATTTATTTGTATGGCAGATCATCTCTCTCTCTGATCATGTTTCCTTACTGTAATCTGCCTCCAGTGCAATTTATAAAGATCTTTTCCCTCGAAAATAAAGGGAGAGTGAAGAAAAGGAAAGTAGAAATGAATAAGAAGTATTGAACAAATTTAATTATATTGAATCTGGTGAAAAACAAATTCAATATTGGAAGGTGTCCAATGCAGGGAGGTTGGAACTAAATGATCTTTAAGGTCCCTTCCAGCCTAAACCTCAATATTCTATGATTCTATGACAACTTCAATATTCAGCTTTGCTTGTACTTAACTGAACAGCTACCAGATTTGTGCTGTGTGTGCCTCGGAGCGGAATAGTTTGTTACAGAGGATTTTGGTCCCTGAATGCTGGCTGAGGCTGCTCTGAAGAGCAAAGAGCTCGCATTGTTCTTGTGCGAGCATCATTCCCTGCCCAGGGAGGTAAATCAGACCCCTGGAACAAAACAAACTAAAAAAAGCAGCAGAATGTAGGTTGAGCTTCTTTTCCCCCTGAATTGCTTGTCACATGCCACCTACTCATTTCCTGGTTGTCTTTGGCCATCCGATATCGTGAGATCCTCCCCGAGCCTCGTGGGTGAGATCAGTGTGTGCTGGTGGTTTTCACACTTGTCTGAACTCTCTGCACAGAGCTGTGGGTGCTCAGCACAGCCCATCTTCACCAAGGCTCTGCCCACAGGTAGCATTTTTCCATTTGTTGAGAGATTTCCTCTCTGTTCCCCATTGTACCCAGCTAGGCGAGCCTGAAGAAGAAGCAAGTGGAGTTGCGTTGAATCCCTGTGTGGTTTGTGTTGTAAAGAGTTCCTATAATGCCATTTTTTTTTTGCCACTGGATTTTGTCCATGGCCAGGTGTCATTGCTGAAGTGCTCTCTATCTCTAAAGATATCTCTTTGTCTCCTTGCCAACACTTGGCAGTGAGTCACTGGCAACTCAAAACCTTGTCCTGCTGCTGATGCACTCAGTGGTCTTGCATTTTGAATAATTCTTCTGCAGAAAACAAGGGGAGGAAGAGGTGGCAACACTTGTCAAGAGGAACTTGCAATTTATGTATATTCATACATCTATACTAGCTTGATTTGTTTTCATTCAGATACATTTGGGGCTGTGACCCCCCTGGGTGTGCCCACTTTTGTTTAAAGTTGACAAGTGTCACCATAGTTTAATAAAATCCAGGTTTCACGACCACATTTTCATCAAGACTTTTATCTATATTCAATGATCTCATTGCAGTTAGCTACCTAGAATAACAGTAGTTTATATTATGTGGAGCTAAAATTAAGAAAAAAAAGGTTTTCTAGTTAAAATTATAATTGTTTTCAGTATCTGAGGATATAATGCAAGTAAACAAAAAACAGAATAAAGACAAAATCATAATTTTGAGGGTAGCTTTTTTTTAAACAAATGATAGCAAGTTAGCCAAGACAGTACTTTAAAAATTATTATAATTTCAATGCAGTTATTTGATCCCGTGTTTGTGCCATGCAAAACAAGCTGTAAAGAGAAACCATTACCAGTGCCAATGATGGTGCCTGAAGGAGATTCCTGTGAAGCCAGAGACTCCAAGAAACACTAAATTTAATGCACATGAGTGAGATTTTATGCATGCTAGTCAGAAAATTCAAAGTTAGGGTTCCCCTAGCAGCTGTAACTCAGCTCCGTTGTGTGAGAAAATTCTTCTGTTGCTCTTTATGATGATAATTTTTCTACTTTTAATGTGTTTTTGCAAGGTGGCCAAGTTATGATTACTGTGGGAACCATAAAGTTAGATTTTGTCTGTCGTGCAAGGGAAATCTTACTTGCAATGCTGGATTACTGTACTTCCTGATATGTAATATATGTATTGCGGGAAGAGGAGGAGGAAAAGAATTGCACAAAGGGTATTTATGTTTATTTCAGCATGTCAATACAGCTAAGATTTATGTACTTTGGTGCAGGAGCTGTTTGACTTTTAAATGTTTCTGTAGTGCTGCACACAATGCTGCTCTCATCGAGAGGTTTGGACGTTACCGCACTGCACATGAGAACACTTTCACATGAGGATCGAATTCCACCTTGTGTGCTTTTCTGCAGGCTGAGATTGTCCTTAGCATAAATCTTTGTGTTTTGGATGGGCTGTGACTGCCCTGCATCAGACCAGAAGAGTTTCCCAGGCACGTAGGTGCTCTCCAGCTTAAATGATGGCCATGGGCTGTTGGAGCAGCCACAAGAGCATCAGAGGTGTCCTGGCTGATGAACCACTTCAGAGAACTCGTTGCTGGGCCACTGTAGCTTCAAGTTTTTGGATTAGGAAGAAATGTTTGACTTCCTCTCCTACAGATAAAAAGTCCTTTGGATCTTCCAGTTACTGCAGGAAGGTGGGGGAAGTACATGTTCCTTGTATTTTTTTTTTCTCTTTTGTCGTGGTTTAACCCACCAGGCAGCTAAATATGACACAGCTTCTCTATTACTCCTTGCTCAGTGGGAGCTATCATATGCAGGAGACAATTGGGGGTAGAAGGTAAAATTTGCAAGTTGAGATAAAGACAGGAAAGGACAGAAAAGGAAGAAGTAATTATTTTAATAATATTTTATGTATTATAATATAAGTATATTATAGCATAAAAGTCTAAATATTTAATTATATTAATTATATATTTGATATATATAAAATTAGTATTTTCATAAAAATTAACAACAGTTAAAATATTCAAAACAAGTGATGCCCAGTGCAATTGTTTATCACCTGCTGACTGATGCCCAGCCAGTTCCTCAGCAGAGGGACAGTGCTTGTCCAGCAACAACTAAAAACATCAGAGTGTTATCAACATTGTTCTCACCATAATCCAAAACAGAACACCATACCAGCTACTAGAAGGAAAATTAACTCATCCAAAAGAAGGCCACCTTTCCCTTCTACAATTTCTTTTTAACTTTTCCCCTGAGCATTTTTTTTAAACTCAAACCAAACAAAAAAACTCCACACAAACAAAAAAAAAACCACCAAACACTAAACCGAGTAAAAAAACTATTTAAAAAACCTTTAAGTGGAACTCGCTTTTCAGATGGTGAAGGAGAAGTTGTGGTCAAGTGAGAGCAGCCGCCTGCCAGACACAACAACCTTCAGACATCAGGAGAGTTTGTGATAAGGACCTTCAGCAACCAGTGCTGGGGAGGAGAAGAAGAAATTTATTCCTAGCTGGAAGCAGGCACTTATTTTTCCTGGACTAAACTCAAGAGACTAAGTGCAGTTAATGTAAAACAGGAAAAAGAAATATATATTTAAATTATCTATATGCATAAGGAAGAACATTTCATTCATAACGAGTATGTATGAGTAATTTCTTGACTGATGCTAGGAGCAATTTCTTTCCTGTATTGTTGTCTAATTCGTTGTATCTCTTGTTTTATAGTACCCGTGTGGAGAAATGGATTTTGACTCTTCCCTATCATCTCAAAATTTTGAAGACCAAGTGGTAAGTTCTGTTATTTTGAAGCTTGATCAGCAGCACAATTTATTTTAGCTTTAGATTCTTTGCTTCTTATAAATTTAAAAGCTCATCAGGTGAAAAAGCCATCTAGAGATTTGCCCAGTGTGGGTTTTGCTTTTTTTTTTTTTCCCTGAGAATTTTGTGTGTTTATGGGTGGTTTTGTATTTTTGCTGTTGTTTGGGTTTTTAGTAGTTCAAAGTGGTTGCTAATGTTGTGAACAGACCCATACATTCTGGATCTTTTACAGTTCTTTATAATATCTATGCTGTACTGGTAACTGATGAAAGCATCAGCATAAATACTCAAATAACAGTGTGAGAGCAAACTGGATTAAAGTAAATACAGTGAATAACACAGCTGTAGGCTTTGACAGACAGCAAAATCAGTTTCAGGGCAGTGTGAAAAGGCATTGGCAGTTCTGCCATGTTATTCTCATGTAAAACATGTTTGCCTCGTGGATGAACTTCTCTACCTTTGCCCTCTGATAACCTCTCAAGTGCTGTCCAGAGCTGTTTTCACCAAGTGTTCTGGCTGGAGGATGATGCTGAGGTGTGTAACCCTGGCAGCACCTTTGATGAGCAAAAATCCTCTGAGTTTGCTTCTGCTAAACCTCACAACCAGCACTGCCTGCCACTGGGCTTCTCTCTTTCGGAGCTGCACAAAGAAATGCTGTCTTCTCCTCTCAGTAGCTGTGCGAGATGTGTTCTTCCTCGTGAGGTTATCAGATGGATGCAAAGGATTCCATTATCCTTAGGGGTCTCTTCCAACTTGAGAGATGCTATGAATGCACAAGAAACAGCTCAGAAAAAAAAGTGCTGATAAGCTTTGAAAAGCCTGTGCATGCATTTGTGATTGTTTTATCACCACTCATTTTCAGGTAAAACCCTCTGTTGAACATACTTGATGCTGATACCTACTTACATAGTGAAGTGAAGCCTGGGAAAGAAGTAATTTTTTCTTTTCCCTCTTTTTTTTTTTTTCCTTTCCGTAAAGGATTGCCCTAAGGAAAGAACAGAACTTTGTCTCTGCAGCACGGGGAGCACACCTGCCTCATTTATGATCTGCTTCAAGGGGTGTGTGACTGATTCCTTTGTTCTCCTTTAGGCTCTGGAGGAAGCAAACGACTGCCTGAGCGACCTGCCCAGCCCCTTTGCCTACCTGCTGACCATCCACCTGAAGGAAGGCCGGAACCTGGTTATCAGGGATCGCTGTGGTGAGCCCTGCCTTTCCTCTGCCTTCCTTTGGAATTCACACAGCTCTCCTTTATCACTGACCTCAGTTTGGCAGCAAGCTGGCTGCTTATCTGCAGTGCAACAAGGCTTGTGTCTCTCCTCCAGGTCAGGGCACTCAGGGGTTGGGTTTATCCATCCTGGATACACAGGGGAGGGAGCTTGCTGCTCCTCCTGCCTGCCTGGGCAGCTGCAAAGCTCCTTCTTGGCTGCCCTTAGCACCTCTACCCATTCAGGAACTGCAAGAAATTCTGTTTGAGCTTAAAAAAAAAAAAACCCAAAGAATAATCAGAGGTTTATTAAATGATGGAGCTGTTCTTAGGAGTGTTTTTGGGGTTTTATTAACATCTGCAAAGATGTTAATAAAAGGGGGAAACCACAGGAGCAGGGCTATAAGCCAGCAATCCTCTCTAACCTGGGATTGTGACTGAACAGTGACAGCATGCTAAAAACCCAAACCCCACCCTGAGATGATGTATCAAATAAATTGTTAATTATTCTGGGAATTCTTGGGAAAAAAGTGTGAAAATGCCTGCCCTTAACCTGGCTTTTCTTCAGGCTGTTGAAAGGGAGTAAAAATGCTCATAAGCAGCCAGTCACTTGGTGTGGAGGGAGGAGCTGTCCTCCAGGGGCTCTGTGCAGGCTGTAGGACCCTGGGACAGCAGCTGTGTCAGGACCTTCCATCTGAACCTATCAGGGAGCTCTTCCATACATCCAGTCTTGATTTCATATCTTTTTCCTGCATGTAGGAACAGTTCTGGTAGTTTTGTCTTGCAAAAAGTCTGAGCAGCTTCTTTTGAGGTGAAGTTTATGAAGTTATCATGGGGTTTATCCATTTGGTTTTAAACAAAATAAGTTTGCACAGCCTAAAGGGGTATGAAGGTTTGTACCTGGAGGGACCTGTCTGATTTAGGCTCTCACATCAGGTGCTCCTTTGGATTTCTGTTATCTGGTACTTCACTTTTTCCATGCTGGGTTTTCATGGCTTCACAAAACAGTAACTTTTGGTTGAGTGAATGCTTGTTTTTCCTCCCAGTTTTTGGAAGGAGTGAAGCAATACTTAGATTAAGATCTTTCCTGGTTATAGAGAAGCCTGTATTTCCTAGCAGTGTAGCAGTTCATCAGCTTTTACTAGCAGGCTGCACAAGCCAGGACACATCCAACTGTTCCTATGAAAAAGATGCTAGAAAAGAGCAATTCCAGCAGAGTAGTATTTCTAGAGAAGACAGAGCATACTTTGCTCTAGGCTGTGTTTTGTTGTGTAAGAAAACAAATGCTTGTCTTAGTGAAGCATTGGACAGCATAGTGAAACAACATAAGGGGGAAGAATAATCCCTTTTGATGAGTCTTTGTTGCTTTATGGCAAATGACCTCTCATTTAGTAAACTGAGTATGTGAGGTGATGCTTCCTTCAATAAAACTGCTGCTTTTTATTGCACAGGCAGCAGGAGGGGAGAAAACAGTGACTTAATGATTATTCATCAGTCACCACCATGCTGCAGTGGTGGCTCCTTAAAAAAAGAAAAAGCACACTGTGGATGCCCATTGTTACAGGCCTCTGCTGCCACTCTGGTTATTGACATCTTTGTGTGATGCTGGGGCTTGACCTACAACCGCTGGGCTTTCTCAATGTGCGTTTGGAAGTGGGAGGTTGTCAGCTCTGCTCATCTCTTCAGTGTGTGAAAGCCTCAGAGATAACTTGTGGGCTGGGACTGTGTGACTTCTCTCCCCCCACACCCTGCTGTGCTGGGGTGTGTCAGTGTGCTCTGAATAATTTGAATTTAGCAAAATAGTTGGCATTGGCTGAGTGGAGAGTTTATGCCCCAGCATCTTTAGCCTAAATAAGGGTTGAAATAAGTCTTGTAATTTTCCTAAATTTTGATTTTCATTTATTATGCAATCTGTGATTTATTTGGAAAAAATCTCAAAGCACTAGTTTACATTTTTTGAGGGAGATTCTTTACTTAAAGATAAAGAAAATGGTATTTAAGTGCGGTGTCTTCTACACACCTTCTGCCTTCTTCTCTTGTTTGCACTTTTCCCCTTAATTTTATTTTGCATCAGTTTAAATAGCTCAGGCTTAGGGGCTGCAGTGCGGGTGGGTGATGCCCTCTCCTGGCAGCTGAGTAAAGTTTCTTGCACTCATGTTCATTCTGTTTCTGCCCCTGTTTTGTCCCAATGTAAGTATTTATCTGTGTGTACATATAAAAATAAATCTAAGGTGTGTGACCAAGAAGGAATATATCTGACATTGGAGACAGCTGTTGCTAAAAAAATCCTGGCACTATTCATCAAATTAATAGGTTTATCCCTGAATTTACTCATTATATGCTTAACAGTTATTAATTAGAAAATAATTATGCTTGGCCAAGTAAAGGTGAGCAGGAGTTCTGCTTAGAGCTGCAGGCTGTAAGACCACCACAACTTCACTTTTTTCCAACTTTCCCAGTATTTTTTCTGACTCTTTGCCTTGCTATGTCCGGCTCTTTCTAGGATATGTTCCCTTTGGTGGGATAAAAAGTCCTCCTTCACTTGACCAGATTTTTATTACATGTTTTTACCTCTTCATAGTATTAATCCTGTTAACATCTGCTCTTTCCTGGTTTTTTCTTCACTTTTTACTCCTTGCATTGCTTTTTATCTGTCTCTTGCATCTCTCCAGTCCCTGACTTTCTGCAGCTCCTCTCCTTGTACTGCCCCCTTTAGAGAGACCGGTTCAGATGCATGTGCTTCCTCTACATTGCACAGCAATGCAGAAAAGAAAAATAAATCAGAGTTTCAGTGTTTTCTTCTCTTCTTTTATCTATTTTTTGAAGGGTAAGTGAAAGAAAAAGCCTCTGTTCAGCAGCACCCAGTATATGTGCCGCAGCCAAGGAATCCAGGTGCTGCTAGAGCAGGATCTTGGTTGTGGTGGAAAGAAGAGAAGCTCCAAAAAACCCTTTCTTGGATCAAAATCAGTGTCTAGGCATGCAGGATGAGAGAGGTGTTACCTGTTAGTCATCAGCTTGCTTGGAGTCTGATTTACTTGCTTACAGTCTCACCCAGTCACACAGCAGAAACTGCCTAAGCAGGTGGTAAATTTGGCATGTTACCTGGGTGCACCTTTGGGGCCAGTGTTAGACAGTGCAAGGGTCCTACATTTATAGTTCCTGTAGGGGATGAGCCAAACATTGAAGCTTATGAATCTTTGTGTGTTTATACACAGCACCAGAAGGTCAATTTTGATGTATTTTTTCATGGTATTACTGTTATTAGATGTGTTTCTGTGATGGCAAGGAGTTTGTGTCTGTGTAGTTTTAATACTGCAGGTAGTAAGAAAGCAGAAATGTATTTCTTTTGATTAAAAATCTGTGCAGCACTGCAGCAGCTTGGCAGGACAGAGAGACGATTATTCTCTATCTCATTTGGCTTTATAGAAAATCACTGGTCCTCTAAGTGTTGGCATCTTGTCGCACCCTTAATGGTTTTATGGTCTTGTTGACCCTTGTTTTGTGAAGCTCAACTTCAGGCTTTGAGCTGGGAGAGGCTGGAGCCCGTTTCCACCTGCTGGTTCACCTTCCCAGGGCAGGGTGATGCCTCGTGGTTGTTTGAGTCAACCTAAAGAAGTCTCAAAGGTCCTGCTCCCTTTTGGCACTGGGGTGCTGTGACTGTGCACGTTGCTCCCGGTGGAGTCACCCTTACAGAGCAGTGAGCAAAGTGATGCCACAGCTGTAAGGAAGGGCTGCTTTCCTTCAGGTGGCAAAGCTCTGCTGCTGTAAGAATAAACAGAAACTGGGTTTTGAATGCCTGGGAGAGTGAGAAGCCTCCCCATCTCCATTTCCAAATCCTGTGCTTTTGAAGTTCATTTTTCATCTGTTAAACAGTGTGGTTACAGGAAACACACTTTTTCAGAACACACAATTCTCGAATGTGATGTCAGCTGGTGAGTGGCTGTGGCTGGTGTCTTCTTTCTTTTTCTTTCCCCTTTAACCACATGTTCCAGCCTGAACTTTGTGTGTGTCTCTTTTCTACCTGGTTTTGTGTTCTGTAGATCTTTTTTACAGGGCCTTTGTGGCCTGTCTCTGTTTCTTCCTTTCAGGTTTCATTTGTTTCCTGTTGCTGCACTTTGGTTTTCTTCTCCTTCCTTTCCTCTCATGACAGAGGCAGCTGAACGTGGGAAGAGGGAGCAAGGGGAGCAGCAGTAGTACAGAAGATGCAATGCCTTGATGGGTGCATCTTGCTTTCCTTCTCAGCACATCATTCTCTGCTTTCACATCTCACAGCCCCCACTACCAGAGGATCCTGGGGGCTCCCTGTGAGCTGAGCTAGAGATCAGCCTCCCAGGGACAAAATAAAAGGAGAGAAAGGTTGTAGAATAGCATACATTTTTAACTTTCAGCAGTAGTGAGCCTGCAGGAACCCACTGCTCATAGCTCTGGTTACCTGGTTATCTTCTGGCTATGCAGGAGTCAGACCTTGGTGATCCTGGTGGGTTTTGCCAACTCAGGGTATTTTATCATTCTGTGATTCACTGCCTGGGTCTGTGCAGATACCAGAGTGCCAGAGGAAGGGATGTGTGTGTGTGCTGTGCTGGGTATTTGTCAGCTTAGAGCAAGTAATTGTTTGGAAAGCAAATGCTCAGAGCAATTAGGCTGAATTGCTCTCTGCAAACATGCTGATTAATTCAGACTTTCTCTGTTTTCAGGGTATCTGCAATTAGATCATTAGGCCTTCAGATTTATTAATTATTGCCATGTATTAGGCAACTTTTCTCACTTCTTTTTGAAAGGCGCAATCATGGCTCATTTACAACTGCTGAGAGTTGGAACGGTGCTGAGCACTCGTTTGGATGTTTGGATGCCCTGTGGCTCTGTGAGCAAGGGCTTGTGCTGAGAGTGCCTGTCTGTGCCAAGCCCGGTTTCTGGAAGTGCAAAGTGTGTGCCTGAAACTTTGCCTTGTACCCAGTGATCCCTGTGAGCATCCTGCCTGCACTGGCGTGGGAAAGGAATGCACTGAGATAGGAACCTCAGAAAAACAGGAGGAGTTCAAACAAAAGCAATTTATGTGTCTGGAGGAGTTCAAACAAAAGCAATTTCTATGTCTTCCCATGCTTGTAATGTTAGGTAATGTAGGAATGATAGCATAGAAAGAGAATATTTGGGCCCAGAGAACAGCCTGTGACTCCTCTTGTGTCAGAACTGTAGTTTAGAAAACAGGTTTCTTAAACTGTTCTAGCTCCATCCGTTGTCAGAGCTGAGTCTTGGGGGGCACCTGCCTGTGTTAACAGCTCACACTGCATTTCCTGGGAACTTGCAAGAAGATTTTGTTAGTGTGAAGACTCAGAATACAAGAAACAACACTGAGTTGGGGTTGTTTAGCATGCAGGAGAGAACGCTCCAGGGAGATCTTGGAGCCTCTGCCAGTGCCTACAGCAGTGTTCAGCTGGACTAATTCTTACCAAAGACAATCCTGTGCTTTATGTCACATGTCCCTAGTGTATGTCACATGGCATTTTGGTAGATTTTTCCTCAGTTCCTTTGCTTTTGTTTTTGGTGTTTCTAAAGGGTCTTGAATAGAAAGTGCTTTATCTGCATCTTTCTTTCTATTAACATTAAGTTCAGGCATTTTTTCCCCTCCTTCATCCTCCCATCAACTGGGAGTGGGTTTGTGCGCTTTCTTCACACTTCTCTGGTGTTTTTCAGTTTATTGGGGTTTTTTTGTGATGGTTTTCTTTTTAGGTTTGTGTGTATTTTTTTTTTTCTGGTTGGTTTTATTTTCCCTTGGAACCTTTTGGGACTCTGCTTGTTTCCAAGCAATGTTTCATTTCCATCTGGCCACGTAAAACTAGCTGGGCACAAAACTTTCCAAAATCACCTGAATTTCCTGCCAGCAGAATACTTTTTTTTTTTTTTTCTGATTTCCCCTTGAAGCCTTAATCTTGGCTGTTTTGCTACAAGGATGTAGTGGTTTTCTACTTAAAAAGAAAAATGTGTGTTCCATTTTAGAATGTCTTTTACTCCTTGTCGTAAATAACTCCAGTGATTCTATTTCTAGGAAGATTTTCAGATATTTATTCTTTACATGCATATAAAATAAATCCTTAATTTCCTTCTTCAGATTAAAATTTAGTTTTTTAACCAAAACTTAAGATAGTCTAGGTTATATTTCACACTGCTCTTTGATTTTTTCAAGATTTTAAGGCAATTTGGTGGTCATTTTTATTTATTTATTTATGGAACGAGACTTGTTTCATATGCTACATTTCCAGTAAGTTTGCTCCCATAAAACAGTGTGTGGCTTGAAATTATATTGGGTCTTCTGGGTTTGTTGGGTTATTTTTCCCTCGCTCTGAAGCAGTGGATGTGATCCATCCCTCGGTAGCTGCTAGAGGGCAGCAGTATCCATTTAAAAACAACTTTAACAGTTTCTTGGGCTACTAAACCTTCTCCTGCTGCTCTGTCCCAGCAACTTTCTGCTCACTGAAGCTTTCTGATGTTTTAGGTGATATCTGGTCTGCCTGCACTCATTGCTTTTTAGCGTTAGTGGAAGAAAATAGAAATTAAATTGGTATTATGCAAAGGAATTCCAGGGAGCATCACTGCCGAGATGTTCTTTCTCTCATGGGGAAAGAGGCCTTGCTGATGGAATGATTTTTTTTAAGAGATCAGCCTTCCTTTTTACTCTTATTTGGTTTGCTTTAGGCTTAGAAACAGATTATCTTGGCTTTTTATATATCTTTTGCCCATGTATTTTATACTGTGTGAGAACCTACTTCTTTCACTGCACAATATACAAATTAACCTCAAAGCACCTTGCTTTTCCCACCAGAGAGATGTATTTTGGTGGTAAAATTCTCAACTGGTTTTAACAATCCATTCCCCTCTTGGTACTGCTACAGCTGATGTGAGTGAGACCTTGCTTTCAGAAGAGCCTGCACGCACGTGCTTAAAAGTTGTTGATTCAGTTGCCTTCACTAGGAAATGGATGGTAAAAAGCTTTTTTTTTTTTTTTTTAAATTGGTCTGGCTTCTTCAGAAAATTATCCATTTCTGTCACAGTTAAAAGAAGATTATAAACAAAAAATCCTTTTTTTAGACTGGTTCATCTCTAACATCACCAGGCTCTTTTCAAGAAAAGTTATGTTTTTCTGCCTAGATTGTAGATTGTCTCTTATAAATAGCTTTTAATAGACCCAGACGTCTTTCTGAGCTTGAATCCAGAAGGTTTCAAGCCCTGAATTCAAATGCAGTCAGTAATTTGCAGTCTGTGCTGTTCATCCAATCAGAAGAGGCTTGCCCACCTGGCTTATTTCTCATTCCCTGTCAACTATTCTGCTCACCTGGATGCAATCTGGGGCGTCTTAAAGGAAACCAGAACCAGACACAATGAGCAGGGAGCTTTGCCAGCATCTTGAGAACGGCCTGGAGCAGGCCCGCGGGGAGGCCGTGGTGCCACCTCCATCCCTGACATTTCTCCACAGCCACCCAGCCTCACCCCAGTGACCACCGGGTGGTCCCCAGGTGCTGTGTCCCACTGCCCAGGTGACAGTCCAGCTGCTGGGTGGCACCGAGGCACCGTCCTGTCGTTTGTAGGCCGCGGCAGCCACGCTCCGGTGCCGACCCCTGTCCCTCTCCGGCCTAGTTGAGATGTCACCGCCGTGACAGCCCGACAGGCGAGCGCCGCAGGACCCCCCCTCCCCGCCCCGCCACAATTATTTTCCCTCACAATTAACACCGGTGCTAACTTGACACCTTTCCCTTGTTTGGCTTTTGTAAGCCGCCGTCCCCCTCTTGCCGTTCCTTCGCGGCGTTAATATTTTCTGCGGCGCGGATGCCGCCGCTCACCCGTGAAGCCGCTGGAACATTATGGAGCTGTCAAGATAGCAAGGGATTACCCAGGCTGCCTTGCTGGGGTAAGCGACACCACTGAGGCCCCGCTTTGAGATGTTTATTTTGAGAGTAAGCTGACAAGCATGAAGGCCTGATCCCAGAGTGGCAATCTTATTTAATTAAGGGCCTACTTTTATTATAGCTTCCCCCCCCGCCTTTTTTTTTTATGTACAATGTATACTATTATATAAACAAAACATATATTCCTTTTATATATATGCCTTTCCTATATATTCCTTTTATATATATTATTTTTCTATATATGTGTATGTTTCTATATATAAATATGTGTAAATATAAAGGAAGAGTTTATTAAAAATAAATACATGAGAATGATCGCTAAAGCCTGGCTCACATGAGCAGTGCTGGGCAGCCCTTCCCTCCCCCACCTTTTATTTTACTTCACTGTATAACAACCTGGAAAGCTTTTCAGAGCAATAATGCAATTGGGAGGCTTACTTAGCTATAGTCTTCCTGCTTCCCATCCTCAGAGAAAGGGCTTGGAGTTTTCTGCTTGTTGGTATTGAACTTGCTGGCTGTTTGCTTTTATTCTGTATCTCCTATTTTTCTCTTCCTTTTCAGGTTTTGCCCTTTTTCATGGGTTTTTTGTGCCAAAAGCAGATGAGTTATGGCCATAAACCACCTGCCTCTATCGTCTCTTTGTGCTTTCATTTCATCACTTGCTTTCCTTGTCTTGGCCAGTTGCTATTTCATGCAGAGAATAGGTTGTGAACATTATTATTATTCTTACTTTTAATTATGCAGTTTTGTCCAGCTTACCCCGTTAATAAAAGTCCATGGATTTTTTGCTTTATTTTGGTCTTTTAAAATCTTTTTGAAGTGACACCAAAGAGCTCAGCACTGTTATTTCTTAATTCTGCATCTTCTGAGGACTGCTGCCCCCCACACTGTGGGGCTATGATCTATCTGTGTGTTCCCACTCCTGGAAATTGTGCTGGTTTTAAGCTGGATGCTTTGTATAAGAGTATAATCATAGTTCTGAGAAATTTTTAGGGAAAGGTCTAGTCCTAACCCATCGCGAACAATGAGAATCTGCCCTCCGACTTTCCTGGCTTTGGATCAGGCCCTTACTATTATTCTCTCTGAGAGGAGAAGAAAAAGAAAATTCTGTTTAAGAAGTCTGCAGCTTGCTTTTTTTTTTTTAACAAAAAAAAAAAGTTTTTTTCAATAATTATTATTCAGGAAAAGGATCAGCTGCAGACAGTATTTGAAAGCCTGATATTTTGAAACTGATATTTTCCTTCTGTGAATGAAACACACTTTATGTGCAGAACAGACCAGGTTCTACAACTCTTCCCTTTTGAAATTAAAGCAGAATAAAAACTTTCTATAGTTCTTAGAAATATGTCTGTCTCCCAGGAGCACAATTCTTTACAGTGCTGCATAATTCCAAATAGATGCTTACACATAAATATTTTTTCTTGAGTTTAGGTCTATCTTACATAACACTGGTGAAAACTTTGGATGTTTAAATACAGATTTTTCACATACAGGTGCACCAAATCATTGGCAAGACTGAATAATGCTCTTAGGCTGGGTTATCCTGGACTGCCATATATTTGTTGGGCCAGTGGGAACCAGGAAGGAGAAGTTCAGATTATTTCTGACTCTGAAGTCTGCTGTAGAAATCAGTCTTTTCCTCCAGCAGCCCTTGCTGCAGGCTGAGGGGGGAAGCCAGGACCATCACCTTAGATGCTACCCTTCTAATGAAACTGAACTGTTAGGAGGGAAGTTTAATTCCAACTATAACGTGCAATACAGAAAATACTGGATATGACAGGTGAATGGCACCTAGGCTCAGTTAATTGTAGATGCTGCTACATCTCAGTTTGATTTTTCCCCTTTATTTGCAGCTTGTGAAGATTTTTTTTTCAATAAAAAATTGTATGAATAACTAAATCAACCATCATCTAGTTAAATCCTCCCTGTGCCTTGTTCCCCCTCTTACCTGGTGTCTTGCATGGTGGCTGGTGTTAGTGCAGATGCCACCAGTTTAATAACAATAATTAAAAGTTGATTCCCTCTTCTGTTTTCCTTTGACAGATGCAAGTCTTTCTATTGCTGCTGAGTGGCACGAGCCTCACGCTCTGTCCATGGACATCTGCTCCATAAAAACAAGGGACATAATTGCCATGGCAAATTGTGCCACTTGGATTAAAAATCATGTTACCTGGACAGTGCTTGTTTTTACAGAGTCTGTTCTCTGTGTGGTTTTTATCCTGAGCTGATGAATAACGTCAGTATTTTTTCACTGAAACCCCAAATTGGGTTTTAAGTAAATTGGCAAAGTGACACCAGTGATGAAATCCTGACGGGTATTTTAGCTATTGTTACTGGTTTCCTTGGAGCTCCTATTCCAGTTACGATGCTCTGGAGTTTGGTCCTTTGAATATATTCCTAGTCACAGCATCACATTTTCTCTCTTCCACAGTGTCATTAGTTGGCCTGTAAATAGTGCTTCAATGCTGCTTCTGTTTGCTCTTTTACCAAATTAAAATTTTAACAGAGTTGTTAAACAACAATTAATGTTCTTTAAAAATGAAACAACAGAGATCAGGCAAACAATGAAGGTTTTTTGGTTGCCTGCTTTCAGATAACTTTCTGGTTCTGTCTGTAAATTTCCTGTATGTATGAGAATTTTTATATAGGTAACTAAGTATATGCATGTATTTGTAAAATAGGTAATTACCATTAACTGTCTTTTAATTATTTTATGAAAATACAATTTAAGGTAGTGGAGTTCATTATGGGCATGCTAATCTATTTTTTATTTATTATCACAGGTACAAGTGACCCGTATGTGAAGTTTAAACTGAATGGCAAAACCCTCTACAAAAGTAAGGTAGTCTACAAGAACCTCAACCCAGTTTGGGATGAAACTGTTGTGCTGCCCATACAGACCCTCGATCAAAAACTCTGGATCAAGGTAAGTTTTGGTCTTTTGGTAAGATTTTTGAAAGACTGGCCAATATTTTTTTAAGCAATTATTTTCAGCTTTAGAAACATACTGATTTTTATTCGCTGTAGCAGCACAGCATAAAACTCAATCCGATTTAAGAGCTTCAGCAATTTCAAATTAAAAGGCACATATGTCTTTCCCAGATTTTACTTGCATGTTTTGCTTTCCGTCTGTAAAAAACCCAAGTTTGAAATAAAACTCCTTGACTGGATCTGTTTAAAGCTGTGGAGCTGAATTCTGCTCTCTCTCTCTCTCCCCCCGTGCTTGTGCAAACTCAGGGAAACCAAGGGCGGTTTCAGAAGCACTTTTTAGGAGTGTAATTTGGCTGGGCTGCACAGAATTATTACCTGGGATGCAGCCGTGACAAGTAGCAAAGCCTTTTCTGGTTATGAGTAACGTTACAGTTACCAGAACCTCAAGCTACCAGTTGTGAGCACTAATTGCTAAAACATCTGTAAGCAGAAGTACCTGATTTTTGTGCAGCGTTTCATTATGCTGTCGTGCAGAGTATAAAGGAGCAGGCACAATCCATAGCAGCACACATGTCTCTGTTTACATAATATTAAGAAGATACTTTCAAAATGCTGGTTAAATATTTAGCTAAAAATACAAATTAAAGCGGGGAGATGGAAAGTGATCCCTGAATTACATCTAAGCTTTGATCTTTCAAATACAAAATTGAACTGAAAGGGCTTAAAATATCTGTTCTTTCATCGCCTGGGATAAAACTGGCTTATGATGTGAAAATTGGAAATATTTGTCTTATTTTGCCACCAGGTGTACGATCGTGATTTAACCTCTTCAGACTTCATGGGCTCGGCATCTGTAGCGCTCACTGAACTTGAACTCAATAGGTAACAGTTCATTTAATTAAAGGTTATTAATGCAGCTTAATTGAGAAACAGAGGGAAGTAGTGAAATGATTTTTTTCTGGCTTGGAATTTTTTTTTTCTATTCATGAAAACTTATTTTTGATAGAAGAATGGGGATTTCAAGAGAAATCACTTGAGATGTGTCTTCTGCAGACGTTTTTATCTGGCATTATGTGCCGGGTTCAAATCCAGCCTGGACGGAGCCCAGTTCTGGGACTAAGAATTTCTGAGTGCAGCGTTGTTTAGGGAAAGCTTCAGCAGGACAATTTATGGAGGTGGAAGAAGGAAGAGGAGGAGAAGGTTTGGGACCTGTTCTCAGCCCCACGGGCTGCCTTTCTCTGGGGCTGAGGAGCATTTTGCCTGGCTGCTGCCAGCGCCCTTTTCCAGCCTCCCCCTGCATCCATCCGTGCCTGCAGCAGCTGCATCTGTCCCTGATTTAGTGCCGAGGCAAGCCCTGTGCCTTTTGTCTGCTGCTGCTGTTGCTTGGGCTCAGTGTGGAGCTGGAAGCCAGGAATTCAAGTTTTAGTTGTTTCTTTTATGTTCTCTTGCTGTGCAGTGACTTCTTTTTTTTTTTGGGAAATGAGTTCTCCCTGTGTGGGGGGTGTTGTAGCTCCTGTGGCTGTTGTATCTGAATTTCTAGAAATGTTAATTTGTCCATGAGATAGTGCCACCAGGTAAAATACCAGCATTCCTGTTTCCAGCAAGGGAACAGAGTCATAGAGGGGGATTAAAAGCAGAATAAATATCTCTGGAGTCAAATACAAACCATTAATATTAGAAAATTCACTTGGAGTGACAGTTTCTCTGTCACTCTTCTTTTCTGTGTAGTAGAGGTAGTAGTAACTTAATTCAGTGTGTACCTGCATATGGAGGGTTATGAGTAGTGAGCAGTGCTATAAGAACACTGTGCTGCATTATTAAAAGAGGGGTGTATTTTTCAGAACCAAGAAAGAACTCTCCAGATTTCCCATTTTAACATTTAAACTCAATACTGGGAATTTCAGACAAGAAGCTGAAATTTGCACAGCTCAGCCTGACCTTTAATAATCAACTTGAGTTAACTGGAGTCAATAAATGCACAACTTTTTTCTTTTTCTTTTTTTTTGTTGCTGTGTAGAACTACTGAACAGGTTTTAAAACTGGAAGATCCCAACAGTTTAGAAGACGACATGGGAGTGATTGTATTAAACTTGAGTCTAGCAGTCAAGCAAGGAGACTTCAAGAGAAATGTAAGTGGCTTAGGAAATCAAATTTGTAGCTGGAATTTGTAGGGGGGGAGAAAAGAAGAGCTGGCATAATCTGATTTACTGGGAAATGCCACCTTTATTTTCATCCTCTGAGACTCAATATTGAAATCGAGATAGTGCATAACTTCAAAAAAAAAAAACAACCCATGTATTTAGGTGGGTTAAAGTTATGTAGGCATTTGTAGCTGGATGCTTCTGTCGTGTCAGTGAGATGTGCACTGTGGCAGTACTCTCTGTGCTCTGGCCATGTGTCCAGCACTGCAATGGTCAGGTTGAAGAAAAGCTATTATATTTCCTTTTTGTTTTTTTAACAACAATGAAAAAACTTATCCAGGTGAAATCTAAAAACTGAGTGTGGATGTCAAGACTTAAACTGTCCTGTGGAGGAGCACCAGGCTGAGAGGAGGAGGTTGCTGGAAAAACCCTGATCTTCCCACTGACAGTTTCACTGAGTTAACTGAACTTGGCTACTGATGCAGAAATGTGGTGATTGTTAGAAACCCAGAGAAGCTGGGCAGAGGTTGGGAACACCATAACTGAAGCTAATAGTTTTTTTAAAATTTCAGGTTCTGCACGTGGCTTTTTTGCTTCTATTTTTAAAGTTTTCTCCTAGTGTTTTATACAGAGTGTGCAGCACACAAATACTGGTGAATAATCCTGCTCCTGGCCAGCAAGGGGTGGAGAATACCCAAGATCAGGCAATTACTTGGACTGTCTTAAAAACCAGACCTAGTTTTAAATATGTGTAATACATATTAAGAGAAAATATTTCTACAAGTTTTCTGCAGAGTTGAGTATGAAACTTGCTGTTTACAGCACATTATTGAATTATAGGTGTGGAATTCCAGTCTGAATGGGATTATTTATAGAAACATAAATGTTTCAAGGGGTTGGAAAGCAAAATGAGAAGAAGCTAATGTGGGATATCTGCTGTTCATTATTTATTTTTCAAATACATGCCTTTTTCAGAATTGTGAAGTCTTAATTAATAACAAGGTAACAATAGAGTTATTTTTATCTCACTATGTGATTATTTGAAAGCTGAATGGCAATATTTAAAATAATGGTGTATTTATACATCTATATTATGAGATGGTTTTTATTTGGAGTGTGAACTCCCCTCTAACTTCTACAAGACAGCATTGTTGGCATGTGTAACTGAATTGCAGGAAAGGGTGAAGCAAAAATGTAAAGTTACTTCAGCAAAAAAGTTAGTTTAGTCAGAAGAACCTCAGGAATTCTAGGATTTTTAGTAAGGCCTGGGCTAAAGTGGACCTAGCCAGTGAAACAAAGCTTATTGGTTTAAATAGCAGCTTTTGGTACTCTTGGGTGCTTAGTTAACATTCAGAGTGCAGATGATAGAAGAGCTGGTGCACACTGTAATTTTTTTAAAGACAATGTTTTAAGCCCTCATATTTCAAATGCAGATTGCTCAGCCATTTCCAAAGGAATCAGAACAGTGAAATAGCTCTGTCCACATTAGCACTTAACAGCACGATGATTTTTTTTCCCCCTTTTTAAATTAGCTTACTGTAGAACCAGATGGCACCAAAAGTATAAGCCATGTTTCTTACTAATGGCTCTGGGTCCCTCCACTTTTTATTCTCAATTACTTTTTTTTTTTTTATTGCCTCTTTTTTTGGTGCAATGCAGGTATTTTGAGCATGTTGGTTGTTATGTTCCATGAGGCAGGGAAGGTAGATGGAGATGCAGTTGTAGATTTAGCCCTGTATTTTGTAATAGGCTTTTCTAACTCATTTGACAAGCTGTTGTTTGAATTATTTTACTAAACACTTTCCCCATTTTACTCCTTACCTGTTTCCTTTCCCTGGATTCTCTTTGGTACAATAATGGGGAGTCATGAACAGAGATGGTCAAGTCGAAAGAAACGAACTTCATCCAAGGTAATCCATATTTATTTTTTTTTCCACTTAACGAAAATGAAGGTCCCCTCCCAAAATCTGTGCCCTCCTCTGAAACAGGCTAAACAAAGGAAAACTCACAAGTGTAGAGGCAACCTTTCACAATGTGATGGCTGTGATAACCTTTTCTTTTTTGATTTTTCTATTCATCGTGATGGGAAATTGCTGTTGTTTTCTAATTGTAGGTGCCATAATAGTGTCTAGTGGCAAGTGAACGTAAGACCCCATTCACCAAAAGCTGTAGAAAGGGAGACAAACTTTCTTTCCTTAGTAAAAGGGGTGTAAATTCAACTGAAATGGAAGGAGCTGTGGAGGGTTTGAGCTGTTCCAGAGCACCCAGACAGTGGCTGGTGCAGGAGTTGAATGAGGCTCTCCCGGATCCCTGTCTATCCTTGGGGCTGCCTCTCACCATGGGTGGAATTTTGTGAGGCAGTATTTCTTCTGGTTGCCCCTGTGGGTTTTGAAATTTCTTTTGTTCTTGGGATGGAAGCTGAGCTGGGAGTCTTCATTGCCTCCATTGTAACAGGATTTCCAAGATTTGTGTGTTGCCACATGTCCATGTAACTTGCTTCCCTTGGTCTCCTGTAGGATCCCTGCAGGCTTCCATTACTTTTATATTCCTGTATAATTTTTGCATTAGATTTTAACTTGTTCAGGAAACAGACTGTGGCTTTTTATGTGTTCTGTAAAGCCTTAATTTGCTATTGAGTAAATAACAATGATACAGACAGTGCAAGCCCCAATACCCAGCTTGAGAGCTGTACAGTCTCAGTCTCTGAAAAGCAGAATTTGGCTCTTAAGATAAGCGTGTTCTCATGATATTTTTCCTCTGTAACTACTGGTTTGTGCCTAAATAGATTGAATCATTAACCTCCTCTTGTTTTATTCATTCCAACTGTGGTGTGCTGTGTAGAGGAGCCAACCATCTCAGGTATTGTGCCAGCAAGAATGTTTTTGTCAACAGAAGAAGCGCAAAGTACAGCCTTTGGAGCCCTGATTGCAGGGATATTGCAGTGCTTGGAGCAGAGAGCTGCCAGGAATCCCTGAATGCCACTTGGTAGATAGTGATGGAATAACTGAAGAGCTCATCACTTTAGTTTTTAACTAAAACTCTGGAAATTACTGTGCCCTGGCTCGGTCAGTGTTGCTTCATCCCCATCTTTCTCACACAGCTGTCACTGGATGCTGCTTGGCTTTGGGACCTGGGAAAGGGAGTCAGGTTTTTAAACTCGGGTTCTTTTTATTTAGAATAGCCAAAATTCTTTCTTGGTTCCTGTAACTGGAAATTTTGGGGTGTTTTTTTTTTCTGTTGAGGGTTTTTTTTCTTTTTTGTTTTTATGCAATATCTCATTTCATTTTGTATAATTTCTTTTCATATGTGTTTTTGGACCTTTAGCTGTCATCCTTTCATCTCACAAGACTCTGTCTTGTGCCTTAATACCTTTCAAAATAAAATTAAGAGATGCTGAAGCGTGGTGCTGAGGTAGGAGACATAAAAGAATTGTTTAAAATGAAAAAAGCTTAAACCCTGTGCTCTGTTCTGTTCCAGTCACTAGAGGGTAGGAGAGCTTCAGCTCTTCCTAGGGAAGACACAGTTCATGCTCCAGTGTGATCTCTAAAGAAAACCTCTGTGACCATCCAAAGGCAGTAAAAACTATTTCCCAGCATGCGCCGGAAAAAATCTGACAAAGCAGTATTTCCTGGTTTATTGATTCTGCTACTGCACTAAAACACTAGTACTGTACATCAATAACCATCTTTAGTTAGGAAACTCTGCTCTGTGGAAGCAGTACTAGCAGTTTGTGGCAGAACATAAAGGCTAGGAAGAAAAATTGTGTGCATGGGGAATATAGGTGTCTAGGGAAGGCACAAGAGGTTATGGAAGAATAGCCAGAGAGTATGATGGGGTAGAAAACAATGCTGCTGGACAAGATAAAGATAGAGATAAGGAGAGCAGGGGAAATGGAGAGAGCTCTGTAATGGATACACAAGCTTGTCTGTTTTTTGGCTCCTGAGCTGACTCTGGTTGGGTGCTGCAGGAGGAAAACACAGTACACTTTCCATTTGAGCAGCTGAACTGAGACATCTAAATTTCCTCTCTCCAGGTTTAAGCAAATAAAAGTTTTCTATTTGAAATAGTTTTCCTGGGATTTTTTTTTTCTTTATGTGCTGAACTGCAGCTGACCCCTATTGTAATATTTAGCTTTTCCTCTTCTATAAATACAGGGAAAATGACTTATTTTAAGGATGGACAAAATGAATATAACTTTCACAGCTGTTTTTTAATCTGTATTGCCTACATGAAAGAAATCTGATTATCCTCTAATTTGACCATTTTGTGTTGTCTTAATGCAGATTTGGCACATCAGTGTCCTAAATGAGTCTTTTCACATTAATCACGGGATTCTTGCTGACTTCCCAAATTTACCCCAAATGTTGATGGCATTGATACCTGTTGCAGCTCCATGTCAGACTGGCAGCAGGGCTCGTGTGGGCTGTTGTGGATACTGTACTCTGTTCATGTGTGTTCTCTGAGCTCCCTTGCTTTTTGAAGAAAGAGCTGCATTTCAGACAGCAGCCGAAACTGTGTCAGCACAGGATCTCCAGTCCAGCTCCAGTAGCCTCATGGTCATTACAGGGATTATGCAGGAAGGATTCCAGCAACTCAGTATGGTCTTTTAAATCATTTTGGAGCAAGAGCTGTTGAACTGCATGATTTAGGTATCTCTTGGTTATTACGCAGTATATATTTTTCACTGCTGCTGGAAGGGAATCGTTGCATATTTGGGCGGATTCCCAAGACATGGGCAGCACATTCAGATCCCTCATTTTTCATGGGAGCTGAGAACAGCATTGTCCTCGGTAGGAGCTGTTTTTTCAAGTGTGGCTTTCTTCTTTTCCTCATGGAGGGTGGCATTGCAAAGGAAAGAGGATGCCATTAGGCAGCATTAATGTTTTCACTCATATCTGTCTATTGACAAGCTCTCCCCTCTGTTCTGCTTTCCTTTCTGGGGCACAGAGGGAGTTAGGGAGGGGTAGCTCTCTGCTGGAGCCCAACATGCTGATGCTCAGTACCCTTGTTTGTCCCGGGTGGCTTGAGTCTCACCCTGAGTGCCCTGCATGCTATTTCCAGTTTTGTACAGCTGAATAACCTTTAAGTGTTGAACATCCAGGAGGCAGATAAGCAGGTCTGCTTGGGGTGGATTGACCTGCAGCAGTTCAGTCCTGAAACAAAAGCGATGGAATTGCCACCTTGATAGCCTAAGCTGATTGAATAAATTGGCTGAAAGGCTGACCGGACCCAAGGGCTCCTCAAGCATCTCATCGCAGGAGAGAATCCCTCAATCTCCTTTCTATTTTTTTTTTTTTTTTTTTTGTTTCCCTGTGTGGGCTGTTAGGTTTCATTTTTGTCTGCCTCATTGTGTTTGGCTCTCTCCCCCAGTCCCCCGTGGGCAGCGGAGCTCTCCGGGCGCTCGCGGGGACACGCTCGCCACAGGGTCACGCCTCGTGGTGCCAATCTCGTGTTGGTTCACTTGCCTTTCCCGCTGCCCTCTCCTCTTTCCCAAGGGGAAAGTGCCTCTGCAAAAATGGTTTCTCAGCCTAATGAGGAGAGGTCCGAAGAGTCCTCCTATTTGTGTGTTGTTGTTTTCTCAAATGGCAAATTACGTGGCCCAGTTTTGACGTTGACCTCTTCACAGGGATTGCAGCAGGCTTTCTGTTGTCCTGTCTCATCCTTTTAAATGAAAGATGGGAGAGATGGGCTCACTTCACACTTGGCCACCTCACCGTGTCATTTAAATGTACAATTTTTCTGCATCTCTTTATTGCTTCAAAAACAAGTTTGAACTTGGGGCATGTATGTGTGTGTCAGGAAAAGAGACAGATTTGAAAGCAGCCCTGATGCACCAGAGGGGATTTGCTGGGTGCCTATAGAGGGAGATTATAGACAAATGGAGTTATCAGGGAGACTGGAGCTCCTAAAGGATTTTGTGAAGCTGGGTCAATGAGCCAGTTCTTTCCCCTCCAAAGCTCTGTCATTCTTGTTCAGCTCCTGTATTTGGCTCTGTGAAGGCAGAGTATAGCCCACCTGTTCCTTCTTCTTTTTTAAACGAGGACCAGAAAGTGATAAAAAAATTGAAAGTTGATGTGAAAAACTTTTATATTCATTTTGAAACCAGGAACAAGATTTTGAGAGTGGTGATGTGAGTGCTGATTTTTAATTTTTCTGTTCAGAACTGTGGGATGTTTTTTGGGCAAGTGTCCTTTCTAAGCAGATGGAGAAGAACCATCTTCTGGTCTTTTTGTGGCAGGGTCCTGCTCTATGACCAGGCCATACTTTGGCTTCAGACATTGCTCATTACTTATCTGATGAGTTACAGTCCCAAAATCTGCAGTGAACATGGGTTCTTAGACTCAAAAACATCTAGTTTGTTCTAAGGAATAAGGATCTCTGAGTATTTTTGTGCTTATTGTCTGTTTTTTGGGTTTTTATGGGGTTTTTTTTGTTTGTTTTGTTTTTTTTTCCTGGCTGGCTTGTTTGAGGGATGTCTTTAGTTCCAGTTTTTATCCATTTAACAGCAGTGAACTGCTCATAGAGGTGACCTTTATGGTGTTACTGCTTATTTGCACACAGAGCCCCGGCAAAATTAGAGCTCTGTCTAGAGACAGCCCTCAAATTCTGATCTCAAGGCTACCTTGATTTCAGAAATGATGAGGGGAAGGAATAAGCAAGCTTGTCCAATGCCTTGTACTTGGGATATGTGCCAGCTTCCACCATAAATCATATGTTTCTTAATTTCCAGCCTTGTAGCCTGATCCCAGCTTCAGCCAACTTTTCTGTACCTCAGCAAGGCACCTTTACTTGGGTCTGGGATGTAGCCAGAGTGTGAGCAGAGAGCTTACAGAAAAATAAAGCAGGAGAGGCCTGAAGGACCTGGCATCCAGCGTGGGAGCCCAGCTGGGAAGGGCTCAGGTTCAGCAGGGGAGGAGCTGCAGTACCAAAGTGTGGAGGCGTCAGGAGCTTGGGAGGTAACAGCAAAAGAAAGAGCTAAATTGATAAAACACCTCAAAATTGTCACTGATTAAGCAGTTATGTCCTCATTTTCAAGCCAGAATGGACTAGGGTTTTGGCTTTTCTGGTGTCGTTGTGAAGGCAGGTTAGGGTAGTGGTGGCTGGAGGCAAGGGAGAGTGTTTGGGGTGGTTTTTTCAGTGCTTGTTTTGTCCAAGTAACTTTGACTAATGGCTGTGCTTCTCTGTGCTCTGCTCTGCAATAGTTTTGCCAACTCAGAGGGAGGCTGTGAAGTTTAATCAATTAGCTCTGTGTAAATCAGTTTGAAATGAGTAGGTGTGGGGTATCAGAAAGGAGGTAAGGTGTCTAAAATAAAGAAGGCGATATCATTTTCTTGTCACCTGGGAGGCATTTTCCATAGTGCAGACTTCCCTAGGCAGCACTAAAGTTGCCTCATTGAAGGCCTGGGTCTGTGGGTCTACCACACATCTGATTTTCCCCAGACGTGCTTCCTTCCAGAAACTGTGAGTGGAATCTGAGACACTGCCTGCTTCACCGGGATTTCCATCAGGGTGGTCAGGGGAACAGCCTGCCAAATACCTGGGGAGGCTGGAGAGGTGGCCACGGAGCAAGTACAGAGGGGCTCTTTGGTGCTACGAGGTACAGGAAATATGCCAGACCTGCTGAGCAGACTGTGGGGGCGACCTGGGCATGTCCAGGAAATGCAGAGCATTCCTCGTGTGCTGTGTCTCGCAGGGGTGTAAGGCAAGCAGCCTTCCTGTGCTCGCTTTGGAGAGAGCCCTGTGCAGGGGCAGGGCTGGACGGGGTGTGGTGGGAAGCTGGGGGCACTCTGTGTGGAGCTGCTGCAGGTCAGCACCGTGCCCAAAACCAGTTGCAAACATCTTGGCTCCACTCTGCAGTGGGATGGTCTCAGGTGATGCTGGATCTCCTGCAGGTCCTTGTGGCTGGAGAGCAGCACACCCCTCTTCTGAGAGGAGCTCAGGGTGCTCCTGCAGCTGCACAGCCAGAGAAGGGGGTGCAGAAAGCTCTTTGGTTGGGGCCACCTGTTTTGGGAGGTCAAGGTTGGCGCATAGCAATGTGTTCCAGTAATGCTGAGTGCAGGTGCTGATTTTTCCTGGGGCTGTGTGGGATCCAGGCTGGTTTGGGTACCTCCCAAAAATCCTTTGAACTGTCAAGCCAGCAGCTACAAGGGTGGGGTTATGTGTGCTGTAGAGCTGGGCTAGGAAGGTCCCCAGTGCTGAGTGAATCCCTAAAATACTGGCCTGGATGAAAAAAAGAAAAGAATCCAAGTTTGATTCGAAAACTGAGTGATAACAACTGTCTTTTGTGCTCAGCCTGGAAGCTTTGAAGAGAGCTGGATGCTTTGTTTTTAAAAGAAATTGTAACGTGGATAATAAACTTCATCTGCCTTTTTTTTTTTCCTTTACTTTTTTTTTTTTTGTGAACTGACATCAAATACCTCTTCCTCCTCCGAGGAAGGAGCAGGAGGGGGGAGGGAAAAATCCTTGCTCCTAAAGCAGCGAGTACATCACATCAAACATGACTATGTTAAATACTAATATGTTCAAAGTACAAGCGAGATAGATAAAGGCTTTGATGGGAAGTGGATATTTCCCAGGGACATTACAAGCAATAATCCAGATGTTATGGTGTAATGCAATGAGTGTCCATGGATAGATGGGGAGCTCAAGCCAAGCAGCGCCTGCTGTAGGCCTTAGCCCTCCACTCCCATGCTGTTACGCCATATGGAAGCAATCTCCAGGCCCCCTTAATAGCCAGCTTTGGATTCCATTTTCACAGGGCTCATAGAGCTAAGTGGAGCTGTTTTATGGACAAGTTAGATAGAAGCCTTTCCAAGATAAACATCCAATTCGAAATTAGGACATACCAAGCTGCAAAATTATTTTAGGGCATATTTCATGGAAGCACTGCCATTTTTCTAAGGCGATTGCCAGACTGTAGAATGCCCTTTGATCCCTTGTGGACATTACTCCCTTTTTTATAAAAAGGATTTTGAAATAGTTGCAGTGTTTAGGGAGGAGTATATCTGCTGGGACTTTGAAGTATGTCCATGGGAACAGTCATGCATTAGCTTTTTGGCCCAAAAGACGAACTTTAAAAAAAAAAAAAAGAGAGAGAAAAGAAATTACATTGCAGCTGGATTTATGAATCAAAATCTCATTTTCTTTTTAAAGGTAGGAATTTTTACCCATTGTGCCAGGAAAGCCAAACGGGGTGTTTAAATAGAAGTATATTAATATGCTTGTGGGATTCAGAATTCGGTATTTTAACCAGTAAAAAGCAACTAAAAATTTTGTGAGTTCACCACCTATGATTTAAGAATTTTGTTGCTGGGTAATTGATCCATAAAAAGTAATCTTCAGGCATCAGGTGCTTTTGCAATCGTTTTATTTAGCAACAACATTTCTTACTTGCTTTTAAAGCTAACACGTCCTGTTTTAAAGTGACTTGTGAAATCTTCTCCTCCGTCTTGCTCCCACCTGTACATGACATGATTGAAGCTCCAAAGTGTGGCGAGTTAAAAGTTGCTTCAGGAGAATAAAATATGGCAGGATTTTTACTGCAGGAAGAAGAGTATAGCCTTGAGTTTTAATGTTTCCAGCTCACTCCCCCCAAATAAAGGCCTATTTAATCATCCTCTGTCCAATAAAATATTGCCAGTTAGCAAACTGTTAGCGCAGCCGTGCTGTGCGAGATGAAGCTGCGAAGGTAACAAATGTGGCTACCAGGTAACCATAACTCCAGATAAAGAGCCTGGTGGTGTCAGTGTTTTTTCAGCAGGCATCAGTATTTTTGATTCGTGGGCTCAGTTTCTGGAAGCAGGAACAGCAGAGGCAGCGGGCAAAGAGCTAAGGCGGGCAGTGGGTGGCTGAGTGATGGAGGAGGTGGAAGATGCTGCTCAGCCTTTCACCTGGCTGTGGGCTTTATGGTCCTGGGCTGCCTCCCCAGACAGGACAGACCTGCGTTTTATGGACGTAGCTGGAGACATTTTCAAGTTTAGTTTCTCCCCTCTTCCGTTCCCCATTGCTCTCCTGTGCCTTTCCCTGAGCCAAGGTACCAGATTGCTCTCAGTACTCGAGGTCTGCTCTTGCCAGAGCTCAGCCAGGTTAGCTGAAGGCGACTTCTCTGGTGGTTTTAAGTGAACCCTGCTGATTTTGCTGTGACATTGAGCACCATCCCTTCACAGGGACCGTAGTACAGTCGGGAAGAAAATCCATAACATCCTACTGCCTTCCATTGCCTGCTTGCCATTAGGGAAGCATCTCTCTCACTCCTGGTGTGCTTTCATAGCACAGTTAACGTGAGCATGAAAATGTGTTTGGGTCTTGACACATTTTGTGTTGCTGCCTTGCTTTTCAGTCGAGTTTCATGCGGAACATGCGGCTCTCGGAGTCTCTGCGCAAGAACCAGCTGTGGAACGGGCTGGTCACCATCACCCTCTTGGAGGGGAAGAACATGCCCAGAGGGGGCTTGGCAGAGATTTTTATTCTCCTCAAACTGGGAGATCAAAGATACAAGAGCAAGGTAAGTATTAAGGATTTCCTTAAGTTGTCTGAAGTCAATAAGATGCTTGGTGTTTCTTTTACCAGTGTTGCTACCTCAGATGGAACTATTCTTGATATCTTTTAGATAAGTGAATTCAAAACCAGGAGACCAGACCAGAAGCATTAACATTTTGCTCTGTTTTCATGCCAGTAGAGAAAGAGCAAGTTAGAAATATTGTGTGTTATCAGTGTTTTGTGCATTTAACATACTCATCATGTTGATGGATGTTTGACATTAATATGAAATGAAATAAAGCTACATGCATCACACGTGTGTTTTATTCTCTGCCAATACAGAAGCTGAGCTTGCAGTGGTTAGATCTGCTGGAAAAGTAGACCTGAAATGGTTTCCAGTGCAGGGGAATTAATATTCTTTTAAAGTACATTTCTTGAAAAATATGTTACATACTGCAGAACTTGCCCCCCCAAACAGATAAAATGTTCCACAGTTTTGATATTAATTTTTATTCTTCTAGGCTATGTTTATCTGTACACAGTTCAGTTATATAAGGATCCAAGAAATGAATGGGGTTCCCAAAAAAACCACATTTCATCTGGAAAGTCTAATAAGAAGAAAGGGTATAATTAAAATAATACTCTTTTGAGAGAGCAGGAGCTCTGCATGTCATGAACTGGAAGTGCAGAGGAGGAGAAAACAAACCTCCTCTGTACAAAATGTACAGAGCAAGTTCACAGAACATAACGTTTGGATGTAGGCGCATCTGAAACCTGCACTTTGTCCCTCACATCAGACCTCAAACCAAGGTCATGATATGTTTTTCATTCAGAAAAATAGTTTTGAAAAATAACAAATGGTTTAGTTACTTTAGAATAAGTAGATGTTATTCCTGTTACAGTCCCTTTTTATGTGTCTCTTTAATGGCCCAAAGATGTGAACCTGCAAGGCTGAGCTGTTTGCTTTACACAGGAGGGTGAAAAAATACTTCTTTGGGTTCCTTAGTTCATTCAAACCTGTTTCCAGGTGATAATCTTCAAAAGGGTTACTCCTGATTTCTTCCAGTGTGTGATGATGAATGATGACCACAGTCCACTGGAAATGGAGCTGGTGGGGTCTACCTTGTATTTCTGAATTTTCCCAGCCATTCATTCTGATAATGACTGTATATTTATTGTTATTGAGAGGGAGGAAAGAGAATATTTAGAAAGGTGAGATGATATGTGATGGGCTGGGGAGTTTTGGTTGGAATGACATTAGCACATGATGCTCTAACATCCAGCCTTTTTCTGTAGAATTGATTTTTTTTTTCTTTTTGATTTACTGTGAAAATAAGTACTGTTTAAGAAAAGTAAATATTATAACTGCATGTTTTCTAGACACTGTGTAAGAGTGCAAATCCTCAGTGGAGGGAACAGTTTGACTTTCACTACTTCTCTGACAGGAAGGATATATTGGACATTGAGGTGTGGAGAAAGGATAACAAAAAGCACGAGGAGCTTTTGGGAACGTAAGTTGGATTTGAGTTAGATTTTATTTTTTTGTGGGGGAGAGAATGGGTTAAGCACTAAAAATAAAGTTATTTTGATTTTATTTTTTTAAACTAATCAATTTGTTTTCATTACTGGCATCATAATGCATTTTTCTGTCCTTATTCCAGTCATGTCCAGGTTATATTTACATTATGTTTATTAAAACCTATTAATGGGTAATCGCTTAGCCAAAATCTGAATGCAGAGACACTCAAGCTGCCTCTAAACCCCAAAATCTTGTGGGAGCTCAATGGGATCAAGAGGCAGGATTTTTCTCTATTTTTGTGATGATATTGCTGCACATCTTTATATGGTTTGCTGTTGGCAGCCCAGGGATTTTGTGCTCCTTTGAGAGTGATGCCCTTTTTTTCTGTTTGCACTTTGATGTTGTGTTCTTCTAAGATTCTTTAATTCCATTCTACTCTATCTGAATTTGTAGTGTTTTATTCTTAGTAGTGCCTCTCTCTTCCTTCCTTTAGCTTTCAGCATTATCCTGTGGACCCATCTCCCCACACAACATCTGTGGTGTTGGGCACATTTAGCAGCACCAGGAACGATTCACTTTACTGGACACCCTCTTTGGTCTGTCCATGCTCTTCTGCTGGCAGGATCATTGCCACAACTCTAAATTTCCTGAGGGTGGGACCCTGCCTGCAGTTGTTTGCTGCTCTCACCTGGCTGGGGTTTCACAATGTGCTGACTAAATAACAGTAACTCGGAAGAACATTCTCTTACTTTAGGCATTCAAATAATTTGAGACTATTCACTGAGAAGAACAATGCCCTTTGGCTCTACAAATGTTTGTGGTTTTGCAGAGCAGGAAATTCTTTCTGGCTGAGTGCTCTTGCTCATCACATGGAGAAGTGACTGAAGATGAATCTGTTCCTTCCATTCTCACAGTTACTTCCATTACTTCTGATATTCTGTTTAGAGTTAAGAAATAAAGAGCTGTTTGCAGCTTGCCTCAGGTCAGTCTCTGATGCTGGAGCAATTCTTCCTTAGGTTTTTCTCCTTTATTTTAATTTTTCCCTAGGCTTCCCCCCACTTTTTTCCTACTGCTTTCTGGCAGGTGGTGTTTAGTGTGGCAAAAACTACCAGTGAAATGCTTATTCTGTTCAGCACTGGTGAGGTCTGTGTGCTAGATTTACCTTGAAGTGAAGGTAAACCTTTAAGGGTAAATCCCTGGAAGTGTTCAAGGCCAGGTTGGATGGGACCCTGAGCAGCCTGGTCTACTGGAAGGTGTCCCTGCCTGTGGCAGGGGGAGTGGAACAAGATGATCTTTAAGTTCCCTTCCAACCCAAACAATTCTGTGATTCTATGTTTAAATTTATTTTTGATGTCTATATGGAGAAAATGTTTTTGCTTTTGTTGTCTTAAGCACAGCAAATTGGCTGTAGCATCAAAAAGGGAAAAAATGCACTAGTTTTTGAAGAGCAATTGCAAGAATAGGTAAACACCAAGTGCATAATAACAGGTATTGTTTTTACAGTGTAGAAACTTTTTGACACCCTATAAATAATATTTTATGAAGGGTTCAAATGCAGTCTAATCTGGAAAAGGATTCTGTTGGAAAAACAGCATTATGAGGTGCCATGTTTATTGTCTCCATGATTTCCAAGTTGAGTTTTGAGATTTCTGGATTTCACAACATCATTGTAAGAAATATTCTTTGTGGGTTATATTCGGTCATTACACACAGCAGTGCAGCCAACTGCCATCAAATAATTTGCATGGCTTTAAGGAAAAAGCAAAATTTTCTGGATCTGACTTAATAATTTTGTGGTCAATTTATGAATAGAGTTGGAATTTGTTATGGTCCCTTCCAGCCTGTTCAACCTCCAACTGTGTTGGTTAAACCTTTAAATATATGCATGTTTTTAATGTTTAAATGAAGTTAGAGGTGCTCACAGTGGAGTCAAATCTGATAATCCTGACTGCAGAACTTTTGTGACATAAAGATTCCTATTAATTCCTTTAGACCCAGGATTTCAGATAGTACAGATGCCTTAAGAGTCTGGAATATTGTTCTTCTCCCAGGCATAATTTGTTTTCAAGGTAAAATACTGTTTTTGAAATAGGACCTGAAGTGTCTGTGGAAACATGGAACATGCAGAATAAGGAATGCCTTGGACCTCTGGGGCTGAACACAAACACCTGGAGTGTTTGCTTCTGAATTAGTGAGGAAACATTTCATGTCACCCTTCTATCACAAAACAAACCCTCACTGTCAGTGTATATCACAAGCTAAATTATTACATTCAGCCTACCTGCAGTCTTCTTACAGTTTCAGCTGGGTCCAATTTACTCTTCCTCACTTAAAATCCCGCAGCTCTGACACTGAGGGCTGGCTGCATTTTGGTGCTGGGTGAAATAATCCCTCTACTTAGTCTGCACAGGACTGTTAGTAATGTTTATTGAGTGCTTTTTGTGTCCTGTGGGATAAGAGGCATGCTATAAACAGGAGAAGATGTTAATGTATATGAATAAACAAAGGTGTTAACGTGTGCAGAATTTGTCCAGGCAGAGTTAAATTGTTTATGCCAGGTTGTTAGAGAGTGTCTCTGCATTAGGAGATATATTCTGGAAAAAGAGATGCTGTGGAATGTTGAAGGGTTTTCCTTCACATTTTTACCTCAAGAAAGAGATTCTACAAAAATTGCTAAACTTAAGACCATGAGCTCTGAGACTGGAGTGCATCCAATATCTTTATGATGAATGCCTCCAGGAAACTGTCTTTGCAATAAGAAACAACCTGTTTTTTAAAGGCTGTGCAGTTGGGATGGAGCAGTAAAATCCCCATTATGGCTGCAACCAAAACCTGCACTTAAATCTTATCAGGCTGTAGGATGAATCAGAAAAAAACAAAATTTGTCCATTGTCACAATAAGATCTTATTAATTGTTTCCCTGACACTTGTGGCATTTGAAATTTCAGGTATTAATCATAGATACATCTTTCTGTACTCTCTGATTCTGTTCTCTTTTGTGAAGGGCTTTCAAGAAGTCTGCAGGAGGTAAAATGGCACTGTTGTGTACAGATTTTTTTGTATGTATTTATATATATTTAAAGATTCCTGTCATAATTTGATTAACTGTGAATGGGAAAATAAAATATAACTCCATGGCTAGGAAGAAGCTAACCTCAGCACCTTTTAGTGGAATTTTAACATGTGATTTCCTGATAAATATTTCAATCCCAAATTTACTGTGTAGTGTTTCAAGTAATATTTCTCTGCAAAAAGAAAAAAAAAATGGGGTAAAAGGAAGCTACAGTGAGGGCTTCAAGTCAGAAGAACATTCTTAAATGAAAACTAAATCTGTACAGGATTAGAGGCTAATATAGAGGTTTAGACCTCAATACTGATCAGGAGGAGGAAGGAAAGAATTTAATTAATCGAATTAAATGTGTTAGAAGAAAGAAGAGTGATACAGTTGTGTGCACAATGTATTCTTAACTTACAGAACTGAAGCCCCTACAGATTGTGTGTGTAGCCACTTGTGTGAAAGATTATGTCTGAATTTAATATGTTGCATAGCAAAAGATGACAACAAGCAGAGCTATCCTAAGATAGGATTACTGTCGAGAATTTAACTCAGGAGATCATTTGTATCACCTAAAATACAAATGTTCTGAGAGTTTTGCCCTTTGCATTCAGAGCAGGCGATTTTAAACAAAAGTGGATTACCTCCATTAGTTTGATTCTGTGCCCATCACAATAGTCTCTTACTGCTTTCCTGTAAAATAATTATCTGTAATAAGATCTTGCAGATAGAAAGCTGGGAAAGAAGGAAGAGTTTCTGTTTCAATAGAATGAGGGAAGTCATTAGACTAGTTTTAATAGTGTGGAAGTGTTAGTGTGGAAATTGCTGAATTTATATACTAAATTGAATGTCTAATTGTTTTACCAAGCTGCATTCTCTGAAGTCTGGTCAATTTTGTTGTATAACCTAAATTAAACAGATTGTCTTTTTTTGTTTTTTCTTAAGCCTTTTGCCAGAGCAAATGTGGATTTTCTTTTCTGCTCCTCACAAGAAAATACAGGCATACCTTGAGTGAACGCAGATGTTTTAAGGAAAGTTAGTTTGCACAGAAATCAGACATGATTTGAGGAAGAAATACTTACACTCCACCTCCTGCTGTTTTCCCCTCCACATGTGCATCCCTCAACCCCCACACCCTTATACTCCATCTTTTCTTTAACCTTATGCAAATCAATTTATTTTAAGAAGAGAAACAATTCCAATTTGCTAAACAAGATAGAATTATATTTAACTTTGTCCTTGACACATGGTAGAGTTTGAGGTTATCTATTGGTGGGAGATGCACTGTTGTCTGAACTAGTTGTGTTTTCTGTCTTACTCCGTGGAAAGTTTTAAACATAAAAAGCAACTGGAGCTTTTCCCAGTTGTGGCCTGTGTTGAGTGGGTGGTGTATGCAATGCTGGTGTGGGAGACATGGCCTCTGTTGCCAGCTAAATCACAGACCAGCTGGGTGACCTTGAGATTTCCCCTCTCCTTCCTTCACTTTCTGCATCTGGGAAAAAAAAAACCCAACAAACAAACCCAAAAAACTAAACTCCAGGATAAGGATACATCCCCCCTTTTTGTGCCGATACCCAAAGTATCAGTGAAACTGCTGCAGCCTGAGACATCAGCGGCGTTAATGCAGCCAAGGTGATGTTGACCTCCAGTATGGAAGTGATAAGGGCTTTTTCTCAGAAAGAAATAAGGTCTTTTTCTCTCTCTTTGTTGTTGTTTTGTTTTCCTTCCTGCTGTAACTTTTCCTGTCATATTTTTCTGAAGAGTCTAGGCGTAGCAATGAGCTTTAAATGCAACCTCTCACACTTGGAAATGGTGTTGAGAGGCAGCCTACGCTCCCAGCCGTCTTGGTACTCTGCCTGGTTTATTTTCCTTCTCTTTCAAAGCACTTGAAAGCAGTTAATAAGAGTAAACTTGAAACCTGTTGTACCTCTAGAGCAGCGGAGAGAAAAGAGCCCACTTAAGGCAAAGTCATTCTGGTTGATTGTGGTCAGAGGAAGCTTAAGGAGTTGTGTTTTAATACACGCAGCTACTGGACAACTCAGAAACTCATCAGAGCAGTGGCTTTTACTTCATAACACGGCTTCTTGGGCTCTCAGGCTGAAATGTTTTGAGATTTTTTTTCCTTTCCTTTTTTTTCTCCCCCTTTAGCATTCACAGAAAATAGGCTGTTAAGAAGCGGAAAGCATGCAATTTATAGCAGATGGGCATAAACTGCTCCAGCTCTACTACTGGAATGGGATCAATCAGGAACACTACATGCACCATTTACCCAGAAGAAACCCACCTGGGGGAACCCAGTGGAATTTTAGCTTATTAAGACAACACCTTAACAAGTTTAGTTTAAATAAAAACTTGTCGGCAGGCATTAAGTGAAGCAAAACCCCTCACTCTCCATCATCCACTGCCCGTCCCTTTGAGGAATGTTCCTCCTCTTGCAGTGTGGCAGCAAACCTTCTCCTTTTACTTTTTTTTTATTTTGTTTGTTTTATTTTATTTTGCTTTGTTTTTTACCCTTTTTCATAAGTAACTTTTGTTCAGCCTGTTCTTACAAGCCAAGCCCCACGGAGGTTCAAGAAAGTTCCACTCCATTTACTGGACTTCTAAGTAGAAGGAATTTAGCTGAGCCAAGTGATTAGACATTTTGTTACATTTAACCACTCCCTTTGTGTGTAACTGGCTGCCTGGTGATCTCTCTGCTGTAGCCCATACTCATATTTTATTGTTGTCTTTTTATGAATGTTTCTCTTTTATCCTCTTTATTTTTATTTTTGGGAGAAGCATCAGGTTAATGATACATATTACGTGCAAAGAATGGGTGTGGGGTGACTTTTAAGACAATCTTTCCCTTTGGGAAATATAACAGTACACTGAAAATGTAACTCTAGTAAGGCTTGTAAAAGAGATTGGGGCATACAGTATAATGTAGCATAAAATGGAGTATGTGGCTTTAAAGAAACGAATCTATTTTAGGCTAATGTTTTAAATTTTACATTTGCCCCTTTTCTTTTCCCCCAGGTGAAATAAAATTGTGTTTCAAATCCATCACAAAACACTGGGGGATTTTAGATGGGAAGTGAGGCAGGCCGGGAAGTGAGAGTTAAGTTTTCCTCCTGTACTTGCAGCCCAAACCTTTTACCTCCCCTTACCAGTAGACAGACCAGAAAGCAAATTCTGACACTAAGTGCAGTAGAATCTGCCTAATTGGTTTTCCCATGTTTAATTTTGGGATGATTTTTTTCCCCCCACTCTTTCTATCCTGAAGAAGCAATAAGTTTTGGTCCCTGCTTGCTGCTGAAATCAATATAAACATTGCTTTATTATTTCTTTTTTTACCATCTCCTTTTCCTTATTAACCCTTGGCAATGTCGTTGAAGGTGCCACGTTGACATTACTGCCCTGCCAACAAAGCAGACCAACTGCTTGGAGCTGCCTCTGGAAAGACATCCAGGGTCCCTGCTGATGCTGATTGCTGTTGCCCCATGTACAGGAGTGTCTATCTCTGATCTGTGTGTCTGTCCTTTGGGAGACCCCAATGAACGGCAACAGATTTCTCAGCGTTATGTGAGTTTGCCTTTCTTTTTTTTTTTCGTTTTGTTTTCTTTTTTTTTTTTAAATAGTCCAAATTGCAGGGAAAAAAAGAATTTCTCCAGTCATGTCCCCTACCGAAGAAAACTATTAAATGGAGTAGCTGCATTTTGAATGACAAGATTTACAGGGCAGATAGACCCAAGCAATTTGGCTATTTGTATTTGCTGAGTTTTTTACTAATGCTGTTCTTTGCAAACTTGAATTGTATTAGGAGGTTTTCATGGGGAATGAAACACTGAATATAGTGAAAAGATAATAATATACTTAGCTTTATTCCATTCTTTAGGGAGGTTATTTTCTAGACTTTCAAATGTTGGGAAATAAAGCTTTGTTTGATGTAGATGGCTTCCATGTCCTCAAAAGCTGGTCAGGAAAGAGTAAGTGTATCTCAAGTTGTGCCAGGGGAGGTTTAGATTGGAAATTAGGAAACATATCTTCACCAAAAGGGTTTTTGACTTTGGAAGAGGCTGCCCAGGGAAGTGGTTGAGTCATTGATGCTGGAGGTATTTAAAAGATGGGTAGATGTAGCTTTTAGGAACATGGTTTAGGGGTGGGTGTGGCAGTGCTGGGTTAATTGTTGAACTTGATGATCTCAGAAGTTGCTTCCAACCTAACCAATTTGCTGATGAGTTGCTTACTGGTCCAATAGTCTGTGTTTCTTACTGAATTGCAAGCAAAATACATCTTTGCACTTTTCTCCTTGCAGTGTGTAAAGAATTCCTTTCGTGACATAAAGGACATTGGCTTCTTACAAGTCAAAGTTTTAAAGGCAGTGGACCTGATGGCAGCAGACTTTTCAGGTATTTTGTTTCTGTTTTGCAGCATTTGATGCTGTAATATATTGCAAATGATAGACTTTGTGCAGAACTGTCAGTTGATAAAGGAGAAGTAAATCATCCCATTCATCTCTCCAGCAGTGAAACCTGCCTCAGGGAACTGAGATACCAAATGGCTTTGACTGCCAAAAGTATGTGGGAAGGTCCAGTGGATGGAGATTTTAATTTCCCATTAGACCTGAGCAATCTGACAGATAACTTTACAACAGCACATCATGCTAAGTGTTTTTTCCACCAGGAATATGTAAAAAATAAGAGTTGATACAAAGTGATGGTGCCTGCAAAGCACCTGCAAAGCAAAGGTTCTCCATCTTCTGTCAGGTGTCTTGTGAGTTTGGAACAAGACTGAAAGATTTTGGGGGGTCTGATGTGGTGTGTGGGTTTGGGTGATGCTGCAGGCTGTCACCTGAAAGAGAGAAAGCTTGTCAGAAATGGGGCTGGGTTGAGATGCTTTCTCTTGGAGCTTATTTGAGGCTTCAGTTTGGGATGACCTTTTTGGTGCTCTTACTCCATGAAAAGTATGGATTTTCCACTGAGCTGTTCCTCAGGTTGTGCTTGGTCCCGACAGCAGTGGACACTAACACCTTTTAAAACCACAACTTTATATTGTACCTCTGGGGAAAGTCTAGGAGGTTGATATTTCTCTGTAGCAACTGCCTGGATATTATTATTTTTATTATCATCATCTCCAGGATTCTGGAGACCTTTTAATTCCCCTCCCTATCTCACAGCAGCTCATAATTCATAGGCACAGCATTGTGTGTTGTGTATTTGCTGACACACTCATTTTTTTAAGATAACTTATTGATAAAGGCAGGAAAGATGGTAGAGAGAAAACATTCTTGCCCCATTCCTTTGTGGAGGAATTGTTACATTTGTGGAGGCATTGTTACATAAGAGAATGCTGCTCCTAAAGAAAGGAGCAAAGGAGAAAGCCCATGATTAATCATGGTACTATTTTAGGACTATATTCAATTCATTGCTTAACCCTGAATTGGAAAAAAAATGCTCACAGCAGAGAGCAGTATTTTAAGGAATTGAAGAACTTAATTTGAAAAAAAAACCCCAAAAAACACCAAACCAAAACCTGTCAATAATGAAAGGTAACTTGTAAAGAAATCCATGTCTAAATTGACATAATGTGTAGGTCCATATGGAATTAGGAGTGTAACTTGCACCTTGCTGACTAATTGGATTTAATAAGTGCAGCACAGCAGAGCAGCCCGAGCTTTGCCGTGTGCCAAAAGTTCCATCTAGAAATATGTGAATATGGACAGAATTCATGGAAAGAGCTGAGCCCAGAAGGCTATTTACCCTCTGGAAAACTTTGCTGATGCTAAAGCAGTTGCATCAGTGATGGATTTGGCCCCCTCTCCCTCAGTACTCAAACAGGAGCATGTGGGTGGATAATGAACATTGGAAGAGACACGCAGGTTCTTGATTCTGCAATTCAAAGACTTTTCATACAGAGTATGTGACACACATTCCTTGTGCATAGCACAGAATGAAATTCTGCTTAAGTAAAAGGTTACTCAGTCTGTCATTATATTCAAAATAACCCAGGCTTTGAGCCTGATTCATGAAGCAAATGACAAATTGTTTTTCAATGGCAGTGCTGAAAATATCCTAGTATTATGCTGTAATAGACCCACCAAATTGCAAAAGGATGCAGCCATTTTAGGTAAAAATAGCATAATTTCTGATCATGAAATGAGAGACATAAAGATTAATTATCTGTTCTGAGCCATTCATAAATGATTAGTGCAGCAATTATGGGCTTCCATAATAGAGCCCTCCTAGAGCAGTGCCATATTTCCTGCATTGCCAAGGAGACTGCTCAGATTTATTGTTATTGATAAAAGTAAATTCAAAGTCCCAGCTAAAAATCTAATAAAGGGAAAATCACAGAGGGAATCAGAGGTACAAAGATTTCCAAGGATTAATAGAGGAGCAGTGTGAGCAGGTAGTGTCCCCTCCCTGTCCCTTCCCATAGCAAGCACCAGTCTTACATCCCCCAAGTGGTGCAGACCTGTGGGTGTGATGAGTGTAATGCCACCTTATACCTCATTCCCACAGTAAAGATTGCATTTTGGTGTGATTGGGATTTCTGTCAGTTGCTTGTATGTTGTCATCATAGATTTTAATTGCAAGTTTTCAGCCTGCCGTAATAATAATGATCAGAAAACACGCACTATCTGCTTTGGTTTTGAACAGTGTTCCTCTGAAAATCCATATTTTACTCTTGGACATAAATTTTTGGGCTGGTTTCCAGACAGCTGTATCATATATGTAGAAGCTCTTCAGCCACAGCTAGCCCAGTTTAAACCTTCCATACTTTTATATTCCTAGATAATAGTTCTGTTGACGTGGAAATGACTTTTTCTGCTTTGTTGGATGTTTTCTGTGTACGCATGAGAGTTCTTCTCAAACACTGCATTTGCTCACTGACCAAAAAATAGCATTCAGAATACCAAATTATACAGTGGGATTGTTTTTGGCATATACCAGTTTGCATTTCAAGCAGTTTCTCTGAAAGACTACATGCATTTTCCACACTTATCAGGGAATGGGCATGTAAGCTGAAAAGGAGAAAACAAATAGATTCCAGTAATACACATGGTCTTTAAACTTTACCAATATTGACTAGTCATTACCCACTGTTTACGTACTGAAAAGATTCCTGTTTAGTTTATAAACTTCTGAGAGTAAGACCCTTAAAAGCTCTGCATTAATAATACAGAAAATAAGGATTAAGAAAAGGACAGCTTTTGCTTAAATATCTTGTTTGTCTGGTATCTAAATCCCTGCACTGCTGACATATTTAGTTGCCTACATAGAATTTAGGCTGGAGTGTCTGTGGCTGAGTTGTACATGAGCATTGGGGATGAGATTAAATCAGATACTGAGCCAGACATGCTGATAAGGGGCCACTCTGTTCAAAAAGGAAACTGCTGAGCTGCAAAGAGTTGGGAAAACTACAAATTCATTTAATATGAGTGATCAAAAAATACATTAGGAAGCATGTTCATCTAATAGATTCCATGTTGACATCCTTCTTTGAAGAGGAGTTTTTTTAGTTAGTTTGTTTGGGTTTTTTTTGTTTATCTGTTTTGTTTTGGGAGGTTTGCTTTGTGTGTTTGTTGTAAGTACAGTACCTGGATCATGCATGGATTCTCCAGTTGATGTTGGGTTTTGTTTAAACTGTGGCACTGCGTAGAGCCTTTGTAGCTTCAAGGACTTGCTCACATGGAACTAATTGAAGAAATGCTTCTGATTTCAGTCAGTGTCACGCTTCTTTTCTCATGATGTGGATACTTAATCCTGTCATCAAGTGAAGAAGACCACAGGCTGTAAGCAGAGGATAAAATAGGGAGTGTAACTGCAGCATTGCTCCTTCCCTGGCTCAGAGCAATGGTGCTGCTTTGGTAAGGGCATCTGAGTGATTGTCAACATGAACTGATCTTTCTTGCTGTAAAGACTGAGAGATGAGTCACTGAAAGTCTCAGATTTCAGGTGTTAGAGTGAAGCCCCCAGACTGAGCTGTCAGGTAAATGTTGGAGTTTCCAGAACTGGGGGTGATCAGAGATACTGTTTTTTTTGGCAAGTCATTCTAACAGAACAGGGCACTTTGCAGTTGCTTTAATGGATCTAATTTTATTTAGCCAATCACTTCCTCAGCCCTACTGCAAAGAAGGAGTCTGCATACTAAATACCATAAGTGATCCACTTAATTTTTTTTTTTTTTCTTTCTAGGCAAAAGTGATCCTTTCTGTGTCTTGGAGCTGGGAAACGACATGCTTCAAACACACACTGTTTACAAGAACCTCAATCCAGAGTGGAACAAAGTTTTCACATTGTAAGTGGATTACTTTGGAAACCATGCAGCAACTCCATCAGCTTAGCTAGCAAAGCTATCGACTTTGGGAAAATACAAAGGTCAAGTTTAAGATATGTAATTTTTTTCATAGTCAGAGAGGATGTTGGAGAAATCTCAAATATAACTTAATTAAAGCCTTTTACTTTTTACTAGTTCTTGCATGGAGTTTATTAATAGAAGTCATTAAAAGAAAAATTACTGTGATATTTATAGGAAGAATCATGACTAGACATAATGGAGTCATAGCTTGATCCAAGAGATAATGTAACAGAAAGCTGAGACCAGATACTCACGCCTACATTTTCCGTAACTTAAAATAAAATATGTTTCATTGAATCTTGGTAGAATCCTTGTTTAATTTGAAGTAAGCAGAGAATTAGAGCTCACATTGGTTTTGGTATATCTTCTGAATTTAAACTAGTCAAACATGCTCCAAATTAGATGCTTAAATTTTTATGGAAATCAAGATATTCTTTTATTTTTTCACTTTATTAATAATAAAAGTTAATAATTTAGGTATTGCTTTTAGGCAGCCCAATTTTTTAATCTTGCTTTATGCTGACAAAGATTTTTGTGAATAAGTGAGTGAGATAAATGTCTCCCAAGGCTGCAGCAGTCTGTGCAAAGGCTGGCAGTGAAGCATTTGTGATATTTGCATCTGTCCACTGGAAGAACAGTTTGAAAATTATGAACTTCTTGCTAAAGCAACATTTATAAATACTAGGCTGGATGAGAACACAAGAAAAACTATCTGATTTCTTTAATAGAAATACTTTGCTGGATTTCTGTTTAATTCAAGGGTACAGCTGAATGCTTCTCCCTTAGAGTCCTTTCTCATACTTTGTTCTCAAGAAGCTTCCACTCATCGCTGTTTTCTCTGAGACTATGCCAGCAGATGAGTCTTGTCGGATGTTCTGCCAGCAAAATAAATCCAATAACAATCCAAATTTATTTTATTTCAAAAGAAAGTTTGTGTCTGTACTTCCTGTGGGTCTCAGAAATGTCAGCTATGGACTCTCTCTAACTTTCTAACTAATGTTGCCTGGCTAATCCAAGCACCAAGTCCACACAGCCAGTCAGGCACTCTCATCTCTCCTTAGATTTTTGTCCATGAAAAAAAAAAAATTTAATTAGGCCCCTTTAGAGATATTGATGATTTAGATTTATTTTGGAGCAGTGTGGATTGTTTTGGGTGGATGAGTTCATTTCAGCCAGAGCTCTCAATACCACTGGAAAGCCCCCCCATTGTATCCAGGTTTTCTGCAATACCTGTATGTGTCACCAAGTTTTAATGCAATGAAATCTGGGTTTGAATTCAGTCCTTGGCCTCTCCCAGTCATCAGCATTCTCTGTTGGAGAGCTGAGTTTAACATTGATAGAATCACCACTACAAAAAATACCAAAAACTCCCTGTCTGGTAGTTTCTTCACCTAGTTATGCAACTGAAACATGAGGGGAAAGCTTGGGGAATACCCATCACTTGATTCATTTTGGGGGGAATTTAATTAAATGCTAGTTATATACCCCAGGGTAATGCAAACTTAATTAGTAAAACAGTAGTCTCAGATCTTTGTGGAGACTGTGTGCATTTGTATTGAATATTATTTTTTATGTGTCTGCAATTTTTTGTTCCAGCCCTATTAAAGACATTCACGATGTTCTGGAAGTGACAGTGTTTGATGAAGATGGAGATAAACCCCCTGATTTCCTTGGAAAAGTTGCCATCCCTCTGCTGTCTGTAAGTTACCTTTACCACATGTATCATGGTTGGCTGGGAACAAGATGTGGTTTATTTTTCCCCCATTGCACAAAACCCCACAGATTTAAACAGGTTTTGTGATCTATGCATGCCTTAATTGGCAATGTTTATGGTTCTCCTTAGTGTAACAAGCATTGTCAACCTGTCTTAGTGCAAATTTGGTTGATTGGAAAGCAAATTGCAGAAATGTCCATACTTCATCAGTGCCACGTAGGTTTGAACACATAATTGAGTTGTTCTGTGTGTTTCCACATCATCTTCTGAAGGTAACATTTTAACATTTAGTCTTTGTTCCCTCTTGCTTCTTTTTACTCCAAGAAAGTGCACATCGCAGTAGGACTGACTAGAGATAGCTGTTGTTACTGGCACAGCAGAATGAAATTACCTAAAAGGGGTGTTTTCCACTCCATTCCACTGCTTTTAAAGACTGGTGGCTTTTGTTCTGTAAACAAATATGTGAGGAGTGAGCGCTACCATGGGAGTATAAAATCAGAACTGGAAACAAAGCGGGCTCAGGGGAAAGTGGTTGCTCTGGAGATTAAGGAGAAGCTTTTTCAGAAACAGCCAAAAAAGGCCAAGCTAAAGAGAGTGGAACATGAAAGGATCATTAAAAGACTTTAATAGAGGAATGGGGGAAAAGCAGCTTTGTGTTTGGTAAGACTGATTTAATTTTGAAACAAGACTGGTAGTAATAGTGAGCAAACCAGATCAAGAGGCCATAAACAGCTCCATGTGTATATGCAGTGTCACAGAAGGTTCTGGTAGCTTTTACAGTAACGTGCAGGAAGAACTTTCTAGGCTGTGACTTACTAAATCAATTAGTAGATGAGGCTTGAAACATCATGGGACTCTTGTGTCATATTAGCCAAGTTGTGTAAACACGTTTAGCTGTGAGCAGGGGGGTTTCTGTGAGTTGTGAGGCAGTGATGCTTTGCAGGAGATTCCCTGTGCTGAGGGGAGGCTGTGGCAGATAATTTGTGCAGTTGGGCCCTGTGCAAACGTGTGGGCTGATGATCTGTTGTACAAACATCGTGGTGTGATTCTCAGGGTTGTCCCATGCAGAAGCTGGACTCAAGGATCCTTGTGAGTCCCTTGCAAGTCAGGATATTCTATGATGGCATTTATGCTTTCCATGTATAACCCAATTCCAGCAACACAGGCTGTGGTGAGATGCTGTTGGTAATGCTCGGTGTGATGCTGTGGGTAATAGCACTCTCAAATAGGCAGATGGTGGATCCTGATTGAAACTGCAGAGTGCAAAATTGCAGTATGGATTTGAAACGTCCCTGTGAAAGCAGATTCACCTCTGCAGAAAGGCTGGCACACATCTTCCAGGGTTAAGGCGAGAGTTTATCTTTGAGTTTTTCTGGCTGCTGCAGGAAAGGCAGTGATGGATTTGTGGGGCTCTGTCCCAGCAGAGACTGGGGAAATGGGAGATTTCTAGAAAAAAAGCAAAGGTCCCATTTGATCAAGGCAGACCATATAAGCCTCACAGCACCAGCACAGTTTAGGTAAGGGACCAGTCAAGATTAGAGAGGGGGACTGAAACATTTGGTATTTCCAAATAAATAATGAACTGCCCAGGAAACTCTTGAACTGACTTAGAGGATATGATCCCAAACTAAGGAATACTTTATAGTGGCAAAGAAATAGGTCTATGTGCTCCAGTTGTGATTTTGTCTAAATAAGTGTATTTCTTGTATATGTGAATTAAAAGCAATGTGGCTTCTGAATCTCTCCACAAAAGTGTGTATGGCTTCATCCACCCTGTGCTGTTCACACTGGTGTCTGAAACAGGGGAGCCCCAGCATTTTGGGGATATAAAGAGCCTAAGATACAGGAGTAAATACTGAGCTCTGTGTGGCCACACACTGTTCTGAGCTTTACAATGCTCTTCCCTCCGTGGCTCAGACTACGTGATCTTTTTGAGAATATTTTAGTTTGTTCATCTATTTTTGTAGCTTGAGTTGTCAATATCTCCTATTTTAGAATAATATTAGAGTCAGTTGGGCATGGTGGATTATTTGATGTTTACAGGGAGGAAAAAACCTCTTAACATCTTTTATTCCATTTTTGATCACTTTGTTAATTACTCCCCAAGTCCTCATATCTCTGATGTTACTGGAAGAGAGTGGCTGGAGCAGCTGCTCTCCTGCAGACCCAGTGCTTGCCAAATGGCCTGCATGATCAGCAGCAGGCTGTGTGGGCTCACAGTGAGAAGATGTTAGATTTGGATTTTCTGTTGATTTTATAGGCATTTGTCAAGTATCCCTTAGGAAGCATGTAACAAGGCAGAGGAGGGGAGTGCATGTGTGTGGTAATGTCCAAACTATTCAGTGTAGGTTTTTCTGTGTCCAAGGTTTGGGATAAAAAAAAAATAAAAAAAAATTGTTTATGCTTTCCTTTGCCAACTGATCTTCTTCCTTCCCATCCAAACTTCTCTGCCTCCTATTTCAGTCAAATCTAGTGTAAATATACTCATCTCTGCTTCTGATTAAAAACATTTTGCCCCTATTAACTTGGTCTGCTCAGATAGAGAACTGTAATTTTCTGAGCTCTTTTTCTTCAAATGGGAATTTCAGTGTATGTTGTCATTTTGACTGCAACTTTGAATGTATCCTTTGAACCATTTAGATAAATATACTAAAGGAGAACAAAAGTTAAAGACTCAGGGAAGCCTCACAAATCATGTAGATTTAATTTCTGTATGTAATCAGGCCTAATATTTGCCTGGCATTGAATTGTCTTTTGAAAATAGATGTGCTTTTGCCATTCTTTTTTCCTGTTAAAAATGCACAAGTTTGACTTGTGAGCTGTCAGCATGTGAAGTTTACTTCAGGAATTGTTCATGGATGACTAGATTCTTTTCTTAATGAAAAATTGCCTTGAATAAAGTAAATGTTGGAGGGATATGAAATGTTTAATTAATATGACACTGAAGTTTGGGTTAAATGTGTTCAGTAGTCCCACACTGGCATTTTACAAACATGACTACACCCTCATCATCACATTAGCACAGGAATAACCTTGCAGCACAAAAATGCAGGGATGGTGAAATGATGTATTCTTTCTGTTCATCCTTGATGAACATCAATCCTGTGATCTAGGATTATTACAGGAACCAAGTAAGAAAAATAAAATGCTGGGCATCATGAGAAGACTTTTAAGGTGCCAAATGATGAATAAAGCTGCAAACTTCACTTTCTGGTAGATGTGATAAAGCAGAATTGGATAAATGCACATTTTGCTAGCAATAAACTGAATTTGGCAACAGAGGGAGAAAAGTTTGGAGTTTAACTTTTCCATGTTGATCAACCTAGAGTACTTTTTTTCTTCTGTTCTTTTTATCAAATTACTGTCCTCCTCTAAGGCATGTATGAGACCTCATCTCAAACACTGCTCTGGTCAGCCACGTTCACAATTCACACTAGAAGAGAAATTAGTGCTACCACGGTGTCCAGCAGAATGGATCCTTCTCTTGCCAGAGCTGACCCATGGAGTATGGCTTGGCCAAGCCTTGGGCCAAGAGGGAGATCCTGGGGCATGGGGAGTGAAAGGGAAGCCCATGAGTGCTGAACAGAGCAGGCTTTTGTGCCAGAAACTAGAGAAGAACCGGGGGAACGGAGAAGTAGGGCAAAAACTTTATTACTTCAAGAAAGAAGTTTGATAGGTTTTAGAAGTTTTGTAGGTTCTGGGGGACTTGAACTAATTATCAAAGAAGTCCTTTCTATCTCTGTGTTCCTTTGTGTCCTAGATCTTAGTAAAGGCAACCATGTGTCTCTTTGTGAGGGTCTGTCTTTTTTCTTCTGCTTCAAGAGACTCCTATCTCCTAGAAGGCTGCAAGTTATTAGAGACATGGGAGTATATAGTGTGCTTCAATGAATTTGAAAGCAGAGTAAATCAAATATCCTGATGTAGAAAGGCCTTTGAGTGAAGAGTTGTAGCGCAGAATGGGATGTTTTTTATCTGCTGGATTATCAGCTCAGAGTAGTCCTCAGCTGCACCCTTTTTTTTCCAGCCAACAGGAAGAGGTCTATGAAATATTCTTAAGTGCCAGGCAAGGTCAGTAGCCAACGATACACTGAAAACAAGGAGTGTGCCTTTGGCAAGCTTAATTGTCTAAAGGATGGCCTGGATTCAGAGAGCAGACACCTGATGATTGCACTTACTTAGCACTTGACCATAAGTGCAGAGTCCTTTCCAGGAGAAAGTTTTAGAGTTTGAGAAAAGTGAAATTGGCTGTGTTTACGCAATGGAGGCATCTGTGAAGTGTGCTGTCTGTTCTGCCTCTTGTCCTGATCATGAACCAGGATTTTTGGAATGGGGAAAAATCCCCCGCATCTCTTCCAGGCAAAACAATGTCTTGTTTCTGACATTAGAATCTCCCCCAGCCACCCGCTGCTCACTGAAGAGGTATCAACAGGGATGTTGTCTCAAGTATCACCTAGGATCCTTGTGCTCCCAGGGTTTTCAGCTCCTCCTCAGACTGGCTCAAAGCCCTCATATGAAAGCCCTGCCTGCTTTCTTTCAGTCCATCAGCTCCATATCTCTTTGGTCTTTGGACAGCAGTCCTCTGCCAAAACCCCAAATCTCCATTCCGCTTTGGATCCCACAGAAGGTTATTCAAAGTGAAGTGTTTGGGGTAAAGAGTTTTGGAGTGAAGGAACAGGCATTTTGTACAAAATTGGTTCGGTGAATAAGGGGAGGAACAAAAACCTCTTTATTCACATACAGGTGGATCAAATATGTGGCTTGCTTTCATCTTTTCCTGGGGAAATGTGTCCTTTGATAAGGGGAGGTGTGTGTCTATTACAAGACAGCTTTATGCTATGCAGGGATGACATTGTGCATCAGCAATGAGCTCAAGCAGGAATATCAGAGGTCCCAAATGCTTTAGATGAATTACCCTTGGAGAGTAGCCATTACCCTCTCCACACGTCACGGGTGTTGATGTACAGAGGTTTAACCCAGCGTTCTTCTGTCAGGTCATCAATATATGACATTGAATCTGCATCAAAGCTGGATACAGAGTGAAATTTTCTTAAAATCAATGTAAAAAAAAAGGCTCTAAACCATATTTCTTTAAGACAAGAGCAATGAAAAAACACGCTTTGCTGCGTAAGGGTCCTGTCTTCTCTGTGTTTTGTGTCATATCAATCTTGGCTTTTGCTATTTCATTAAAATTCCCAAGCGGTCAGAAGGTTGTTGCTTAATAGATTTAGCATTGGCTGGCTACATCAATACTGTGTTTAGTCACATTTGTTTTACTGGGGACATCTGTGCGAAGAGTTTAGCAAATATATTCATTCATTTGAGAGGAACCTGGTGCACTTTGGACCTTGACTGGATGGTGGTCTCGTGTGCCTCAACATTTCCTTCAGTTAGAGGCAACTTCAGGGAGTGTTTTGCCTCAATTGCCTCTGTAGGCCAAAATATTTATTGCAAAAAAGAATTTCACCTTTTCTTCCAACTGACAATTTCCTTTCCGTGGTCCTGTATGGAGAAGGGATGTGACACAGAATTTACAGTTCTTTCTGTGAAAATATAGATATGGTTTTTTCTTTCTGTGTTGACTCAGAAGAGGGGGATGCCCCAAACATCAGAAATTCCCATGGGATGAAAAGCCAGACTGTTTTTCTGATGGTGACCTTGCAAAATGCAGCATGTGGGTGTGGTAGGCACTGCTGTCCTCGTGTTAATCCCAGGGTTATGAGCAGTCTTGCTTGGTGGTTGAGCCCCAGTAAGCTATTAAGAAGCTTTCAGAGAATGCAGGCATTAGTATTCAGAGAGGATATAAGCCATCATCAATAAAGGAATAATATTGATTATGTCTCTTTAAGGTGCTTACCTGCAGATATTTTCACATTTAATTTGAATATTCCTTTCCCTTCCTTTTCCTATAAGTAGATGTTAAGCTGTTTTAGACACAGATTTCAGAATTACTCATTGAGTCAAGTCCATGTTATATCATCAGGTTTGTAGCAAAAGGTGTTTGGGTGGCAGAAGAAACCTGATCTTTCTGACACTGAGGTTCATCCTGCTCCCCCAGCCCTGGCTGCTCTTTCCCACAGCTGGAGAGAGAATTTAAGCAGTCTTTGGGAATAGCAGAGACTGGGGGAAAGTACCCAGAGGGCAGAAAGAAATAGATGCAAAATTAAATTATTGTAGCTCTGTCTCTCAAGTTGGGGGAGAAGCTGAACAGAATCTGAGCTCTGCCCCAAGAACAGGATGCAGTGAAAATGAGGAGTATTTAAGGCTCTTTTGCATGTTTTCTTGTGGGCACAGTTGAGGCATGCCACCAGTGTAATCTCCATGCAGTCGTGGGTCTTAGAATTACCCTGTACCTTTTGTTGAACCACTCTGCCCTAGCATGGTGCCAAAACTGTAAGGGAGTCTTTTGTCTGACTTTTTCAGGGTTTTTTTTCCTATTTTATCCAAATGAAAATGCAATGGAGGCAAGCCATTCCATAGCCTGCCGTCCTCCTCTTGTGCTTTTTCCCCTCTGAAGAAAGTCTAAAGCTAAAGTATCTGTATGAATGTTTAGTCCTAGGCTGAGTTATAATTGCACATCTTTTCCCAGAGAGTTTGAACACAGAATCAAATATGCCAAATAAATCTGACTCTAAAACTTCATTTGCACTTCATTACTTCCTGCCCTGTTCAATTTAAGAATAGCAGCAACAATAATAATGACACCATTCAAGAAGTTTCCTAAGCAACCCCCATTGGAAAATACAGAGGTGGAAATTACTTGTTGCTGATTTTAAACTTACTGTTTGAAAACACCTGCACACATGGCCAAAATGCCTGATTCAGCTCCAGCTCTTAAAATGAAGAGTCTTTTCCTCAAAGCTTTTTTTTCGAGTGTGGAATACCACAGTATCAGGCTCAAATACTCAGAAACATTTATTCTCCTTTTTCTCTCAATATACCTCTATGTCACATTTCTTTTCCTTTTGGGTTATGCTCTTGAAAGACGTAAGAAAGAAATATATCCCAAGGAATATAGAGACCTTCCCACTAGCTGTTGCTTTTGGTGTAACTGGTTGAAATGTGATGAGAAATACGTGTACCTGAAATACAAGGAAATTCAGCTCTACAATTAATAACCATGGAGAATCCAGAATTAGGATATTGTGATATATACTGGACATCTGCATCTCTGCAGACACACTGGGAAAAAAGTACATTCTATCCTGTCACAGCAGAATCCATGAATCAAAGCTCAGGCTAAACCTGTTGCTGGGGCATCATCTTGCACCAACAACCTCAAAGCAAATATTTCTGTCTCAGTATCCCTGCCATCAGTAAAACCATTTATCCTTTAATTTGTAAAATTTAACAAAATCACAATTTTCTAAACAAAATTTTGTTTTCATTCAGTAAATTTAATTTTTTTTTTGGCTTTCCTTTTTTTGAAGGGAGGAAAAGCAAACTGGTAAGAGAGCAGAAACCTTTATGATGTGTTGACAATGCTGTATGTGGCAGTTGGCCCAAGGACCTTCTGATGCCAGTCCATTTGGCCCTAGAAAAGGGTCTAATCCCTTTGGCAGCTCTTCTGTTTTGAGGCTGCAGGAGTGCAAAATGTTTTTTTACCTGTCCCTTTCCTGGGAGCTGCAGCATGCTTTGCTGCCAGCTCCAGCACGGTGTGTGCTCTCTTGTGGTGAAAGCAGAGGTGCTTTGTGAGAGTTTAGTGTTATTGTTATTATTTATTGGTAGTAAATGAATTCCACATAGGTCTCTGTAACTGTAAGGCTTTGGATGAGAAAATAGGAAATAGTTCCTGGCCATACACCACTGAGGATGCAAAATTGGTCCTTGTGAGATCCCTCTTCCCTTTCAGCCCTTAGGCAGAAATCCCATCCACTCTTTGACAAGAGTTTGGTATAGAAAGGGTGGAGCAACATTGGAAAGAAAGTGACCTTTCCCTTGTCTTGTGAAATCACTTCGTTCCTATTACACCTTTTTTTTTTCCCTTAGTCATTTCTACCATGGTTTATATGAGTGCCTCTTCTAAATGCCAGAGCAGCAATAGCCATTTTAAATATGGTTGCAATTTCATGCCCCCAAATTTCCTCCCTTATCTTTAATCTTTGATCATTACAGTCCCTCAATATAGCTTTTTGGTAAGCTGCAGTTTTTTATGTTATTGCTGTTTAGAATTAACTGGTCTGCTTCCTAAAAAGCCAAATGTTTAATCAATACATATCCTACTGTGTATAATAAATACATTTCTGCCATCATTTTTGAAGAGAGAATGCTTTTGCTTTGAGCCAAATAGTTTACAAAATGGCAAGGAAGGTATTTTGGTTTTGGGCTGGTTGTTTTTTTGTTTAATAGATGCTTAAATAAGATAGGGCCAACCCGTTGATCAGAGCAGAGAAGTGGTATTGAATTTCAGGGGTGGGCTGGGGAGAGAAGTCTTTTACATGAATTAGTTAATTTTGAACATTTGTTACATTAGCATTTGCTCCACTTCAACCAATTCATTTCTTTGGATTGTATTCGTTTGCTGGGTAATAATTTGATAACGTCGCAATAAACTAAGCATTAAGAAGTGGTTTAGTGTACTGGAGTGTGCAATAGGTAGGTAAAGTTGTTGTTTGTAGCTCTTTTCCTAAACTTTGGAAGAAAAATCCCATTTTAAACTTGTAATAACAGAGGCTGATTACTTCCATCAGCTCACTGGCTTCCAGGGCAGAATTTTCAGACTGGTTATTGCGTGCACTGCTCTACTATAAAGTACAAGGTCTGAAAATTAAAGTTGGACCATAAGAGATTTAATAGGTCTCTAATCCAACGGTTGTTTTGTGTTTTAGGCTCCAAGTATATTATCAGGGTTTGGGGGAAGTTTTTATTTTTTATTCCTTTGTGCTTGAGTTATAGTTAATTATTTATTTGTTTGCAATGTCTTTAAATTATATTGAGGATTACAGCCAGGAAAATATTGATGCTTTTTCTCCCCTCCCCACCCCAAACTATAGATTAGAAATGGTAAACAAAGTTGTTACACACTGAAGAATAAAGACTTGGAGCGTGCTTCAAAAGGAGTGATTTACTTGGAGCTGGATGTCCTATTTAATCCTGTAAGTAGAAGTATTTTCTTTTTGCTTATCACTGGTGTAAGAAAAGTACTAATCTGCAAGGACAAGGGTGGGGGTGATGCTTTTAAAACCATGAACCAAGCCAGAAAAGTCCTGTCCCCATTGCATCTGGTGGAGGGATGTTTGATGTTGTGAGTGAATAAGATTTGGGCAGTCAGAGCCGTGGCCCCTCCAGGTGGATGGAACAGAGAAGGGACATTTCTGGAAGGACAAATAACCCTCCTTAAAATAAAAATAAAGTGCTTAACAAAAGCACATTAGGAAGGAGGTTCTGATTGCTGTAGCCACAGATTCAATTGCAACAGCCAAAAAAGGGCTTCAGGTTCATTTCATTATACATTACTTTTAACACCTACTTCTCCCCTAAAAAGCTGACCCAGGATGTTCTCTTCCCAGGGTGTTGACAGGAAAATTAATGAGGCATGGACACAGTGCTTAGTTTTTAGGTGGCTGAGTCAGTCTCAATCGTTTATGCCCTCCAGCCTTTTACTGAGTTTAACTCCTATTTATTAAGGCCATCGTGGGCTGTGCCTCAGCTCTGCTCCTGCTGAAGTGAGTCCAGCCTCGCCCCATTTAACTTGTCTGCATTTTCCTCAGCTTGGAATCACAGAATGGTTTGGTTTCCAAGGACCCTAAAGCTCATCTCGTTCACCTGCCCTGCCATGGGCAGAGAGACCCCTAGACCAGGCTGGTCTGAGTCCTGTCCACCTGAGTGTTTCCAGGGATGGGGCATCCACCCTCTCTGGCCAGCCTGTGCCACTGCCTCTCCATCCTCATTGTGGAAAATATGTATGAAAAGCAACTCCTGTGTCACACAGAGGAGTGAGAGATGCTGAAATTCCTAATCTTCCTGAGCAGCACTGCTGCTGTGAAACTGAAATAACTCCTTTTAAACTACATGGTGTTATTTTTATTTCTTTATTTATTTATTCTTTCTAGATAAAAGCAAGTATTAGAACATTCAAGCCCCGGGAAAAGCGCTTTACTGAGGAGAACCGCAAATTTTCTAAAAAGGTGAAAATTGTGTCTGGGCTAAGCTTTTGCATCTGTTTTGGGAAGATTTGAATTGCTGTAGCACGGTTGCAAGAACAAAACCTATTTATGCATAAAATGCTGAACACATGTAAATTCAGTGTATTTCTGTATATATTAAAAGGTTTGTTTGTGTTAACACGAAATTGCTTTCTGATCTGGCTTGCATCAGTAGTTCTGCTTTGTGCTTCAGAGTGGGGAAAATGATAGCTGTGGATTTTGCACAGTTCGCAGCACTTAAAGCTCAATGAGAGCCTTATTCCCTTCTTTGTGAAGGAAGAAACCAGGGCTAAATTCCTTATGCAAAAAGTCCATAGGATTTCAGAACAATGGCCATTATGCTCTTTAGAATCGAGGGGCCCTATAATAAGTCTAAAAATCCCTGTTTATTTTTATGGACTAGTCCAAAATATGTAGAAAAGAGGAGCAGGCTACATTCTCTCTGTCCCTTTTCCTGAGACACTGATGTATTTTAAGAATTGAATGAGGATAGAGGTAGTTTAACTGTTTTTTTTTAATTTTAGTTTTTGCATCTCTTTGTGCCTTTTTTCCTGTTTTTTTTTTTTTGTAAGGAGTGAGGAAAATCTGGAAGGTTTGTGTGTAATCAGAAAGCAGACAGGAGCTGGTGAATGTGTCTGAAATAGAGGCTTTATTTGTAATATGTGCCCCTGTGTACATTTGTAGCTTAAATTATCCCTGTTTCTGAAGCAATAGTAGTATATTAGTGTGTTTGATTAAACTCCTCTTCTCCTCCCTTCCTCCCACTCAATATTTATCAGATCTTATCAAGAAATGTTGATCGCGTGAAAAAAATCACCATGGCAATATGGAATACAATACAATTCCTTTGGAGCTGCTTTCTCTGGGAGTCCACGGTAAAGAGCCTGATAGCATTCGTGGTAAGTGGATTTTTTCTTTTGTTGCATGGGGGCTGAGTGATCTGAAATCTGGAGTGTTCCTCCCCAGCAGCACAAAGCCCTTTCTGGTTTGCTGCTGCTGCTGTTTTGTGGCTGCTGGGCAGCTTGGGCCACACTGGGCCTGGTGGGGATGGAAATTCGACCTTGAGGAGCAGCTTTTCCTGGCCTGGAGCAGAGGAGTTCACCTCCTGCACCGAGCACTGGGGATGCCATGTCCTGCCACCAGGCACAAGCTGTAGCTGAGTGGTGCCTTTGGAATGGTTAATGATGTTTAATTTGAAGGTGGCAGCTGCGGGGTAGGAAAGGCAGGAGGTGGTGATGATGTAGGGAGATGCTTTTGGTCTCGGTGATGCAGTGAGATGATGGGTTTTGTCCCTTCCATCTTCCATTGCAATGAGGCATCACTTCACTGCAGTTTATCAGTTCCTGCTCTGCCTGTGCTGGCATTGCCTGTTGCAAGTTTATTCACCTGGCTGTAATAGTACATTGTTTAAAAAAAAAAGAAGGCTGGTCAGTGAGTTCTACTGCACTCAGCAAACAAAAAGCCAAGTTCTCCACCTGCCTCTCCCACTTCTCATCTCTCTCCTTTTTCCTCTTGGTTGTAAACACCCCATTTGCAGTTTTCTCATAACCCACTCAAGCACAAAAAGATTTTGCCTGCTCTTTATTCTGCGGTGTGACATTTTCTTCATGCTTGAAATGTTTGGCATGCCATTAAAGGTTGCAAAAATCGTTTTGTGGTGGTCCAGCATGCAGAAAAAAGTTTTTGAGTTGAGTGTTTATTAGGCAATACAACATCCACATCTCTAAGATTTTCTCCTGCATTTACTGTCTGTGAATTGTAAGATGCTTAAAGCCTTTTTTAAGGAAAACACTTCAGTGTATTTGCCACAGATGGGTAAAGTAGACCAATCCTTGATTGAAAGAAACTTCAGAACAAGGACAGAGGAGCTGTCTTCACCCTGTAGTTCAGAGGGATGGATCACACAGATGCGTGGGTAGGATGAAGAGGGTCTTTTCTCTCTAATTTTTTGTCTTCCTGTTTCTTGAAGTTCATTCAGAAGATATTATATTGTAGGTATTATATATAGTTAATGGCTGGAGAGCAGAGTGGTTGGTACCTCACTGAAGTAAGAGTGGCTGTGCAAAAGAGTTCTGTGATTGTGTCCAAGGGAATCAGATGGCTGTTCATGCAGGGACTGGAAAGAGAGGGTAAAAAATCCCAATGTCCAGGTCCTGCCACCACTGTACAGCAGGAATCTAAGCACATGTTCGAAAGGATTGCTCTTTTTTCACCAAACTGCTTGTGAAGTTACAGCTGTCAAGTTCTGTTTTCCAAACCTAGGAAAAGTTTGGAAGAGGGGGGAGAGGCAGAAAAATAAGAAGGTGGGAAAATGGGTCTACAGAAAAAGGAATTTATTTCCAGTGTAAAGGAGTATGAGCAGGTTAGAAGTTGCAGGTTGATAACATCTTTACTGGAAACCATAATACTCCTGGTTTCCTGAAAGGAAAGGTAATGGGAAAGGAATAAAAATACTCAACTCTAAGAATAATTACCACAGGCTTCTTCTACAACCCAAAATTTAAGTCTATCTGATTTTTCTCACATGGAGAAAATTCAGCTCTGGCACTAAAAATGAAATGCTAATTATACATCTCTCTCTCACTATTTCCAGCGTGAGTGTTCATAGTATTGGAAATACGCACACAGCACGTTAGGTGCAGCATCCCTCCCTGCCCAGTCTGGGTGGAAAATCCACTCCTCACATGCTGGTTAAAAGATGAGGTGAGGAGGATGAACAAAGCTTCTCTACCCATTTTTCAGCTGGGTTCACAAAACCCTCATTGGTAGCCTCAATGCCAGTTAGGCCCTCAAACTAGAGAATGCATTTTTAAAAAATTATTTTTCCTTACAGATGATGTCCCTTGAGCCCCTGGCAATTATCATTTTGATCTGGTATTTCCCTTGGTTTCCCTCTGCAGGTAACCCATGCCCCTTCTTCCAAGGGGAAATGAAGTGAGGGAGGAGGAGGAGGACAAGCAGACAGTGTAATCTTGAGCCTTGTTTTCTCCAGCAATCAGGCAAAACCCACTGCCAGGCAGATAAAATATTTGTGAGGTTGTCAGAGGACAGCAATAGCCAAGGACATGGAATCTTTCACCTTCCTGTTTCAGTCTTCCCTCCCCATTAGAGCGACAGCTCCTGTGTATGACAAGGACATCAGCTGCTTTTGGGGGTGTAAGAGGAAAAGAGGGACAGGTAAAGAGGGAGGAAACAGAGAACAGCACAGGCAGGACACCAGTGAATGAGAAAAATGCTCTCACTGTTTCCTCATTTATAAGATTCATCATCCCAGGCTAAATTTCTTTATTAGGATGTAATGGTGAGAGGAGACAGTCCAAGAACATGTGAGTAGATGAATTCTTTTTCTGCTATAAAAATGTAATCACATTTTTCATCAGCGTTCTGTGCTTTTAATCTGATGATTTTTCATCTGAGTTAATTGTATAGGCACAGAGGACACTGGGCTATGCTGAAGAACATGTAAAATCGGAATTTTTTCAAGTTTAGAGGTTTAGAAAAGCGGACTGAAAGGGAGATGAGATGAAGAGCAGAATTTCAGTTTTGGTGATGTTTGCCCTGTGCATAAAGGGTTTGGTGGAAATGGTGTTACACAACTGGAGAAAACATCCTGGGTCAGAGGAAAGGGTCACACATAGCATTTCTGGGTTCTTCATAGTTTACCTCTCTTCACTGGTCTGGTGTGAAAAATGGTCACACATGGTTGTGTGTGCCTGGGAATATCAGGAATATTCCCCCATGTGAAAAATATTGCCTGTAGAGTTGACAGTGTTTCATATACCAAGAGATACTTTAAGCACTTTGTTTAGTCTTCTCCACCAGTTCAGGGATTGGGAGGATTTGTAGATTTTTTAAGACCAAAAAGACCTTCAGACATTCCTTTCTGTTTAATCTTGTACAGTTATCTCTGTATTCAACCCAAGATGTGTTTTGGTTGAAGCATACATCACAAAAAAGTCTTTATTTTGAAGCTATCTGGACACAGTTCAGTACACCCCTGTATGGTCCTTCTCGTGTGCCTGACACACTTCACATCCTACCTTGGACAATTTTCTACCCATTTGCAGTCTCAGTATTGTAATTTTAGCCTGGTCCTCTTCACTTCTTTCTTATCACACTTTTCTCCATTGGGACATCACTTCCACACAGTATTTTACTGGTGTCCAAAAAGCTGGAGTTGTGTGGTGTAATGTGCCTTGGGGAATGTCTGCTCCCAACTCAGCCTGTAAGTCTGATTATAACCTGTTTGTTTTCCCCACCCATGCATACAAAAACTTGTTTTCTTACCTTCCTGTTGCACACTTAAACCTCCCTTCTGTATGCAAACGCTCTCTGCCTGCTCTGTTCCCCCTTTGCTGGTTGTGGAAGTGAAATCTGTAATAACCAAATCATTCTTACTGTATTATATGTATTTTTAAAATATTTAAAAGTTAATTTTAGTCGCAATGATTTTCATGAGGAATTATGCATCATTGCACATTGTGCTTGTGATTTTATACAACATAATTACACCTTCTATTGACAGTTTTCTCTGCATTAATGGTAATTATGCCATTTAATGAAATTACAGTAATTGCATTAAAAAAAAATCTGGTGGGAATTAAAAGGATATATTGACTTGAATTTTTACTATCATATATATATATTTTTAAAGTTTGTATGATATTTGCAAGAGACGTTGACAGGATCAAGCAAATGATGGGAAACCAGCCACCAGAGCACCTCTGGTGTGACTGGCAGTGCTGCTGCTGAATTCCTTCAGGGTCCCTGCACACTCACCCATGCCAGAATACTTCATTTTCACTGGCAGCATTTCCCATTCTCCAGCAGGTTTAGGCTTCTTGCTGATCCAGGCTGCTGCCAGGGTGGGGACAGGTGGGAGTGATTTTTCCAGCTCAGCCCTTGCTGGCAGCCAGGGCCATCCAGACAAAGGAATGCAGCAGGCACAGATAGTATTTATTTATTTTGCAGTGACATTGCACTGTGTCTACTAATTATTTTATGATGGTTTAGTACTGGGAGGAAGGGGAGGAATGTGTGGTGATGCAACATAAGGTGTTGGGAATGTGGGGCTTCTGGTGAAACTCACTGCAGCTATTTAATGGGAAAATGACAGGTGCAGGGTCATTTTGGAGCACTTTGGGCTGCCCAGAAAGCTGTCTGATGCAAGAGTAAGGAAGCTTTTGGGGCTGTGGGTGCAGCAGCACAACCCAAATGTAAGCTTTTGTGCTCCTTGCTGCAGAGGTGGGATTTTGTCACTGTTCTCCACTGAGATCTCCAAAGCCTAGGGGGAGCTTTGAGGATGCCTGAGTTTTGGCACTGGCCTCTCCGGCTGTGGGAGCTTGGAAGGCTGAAAAGCCCCAGGGCTGGCTGGGTGAGGCTGCAGGGATGTGCACTGCTCTGCCAGTTTGCTTCAGGTCTAACCTGGGGCAGTGGCAGAGAGAGGACAGAGCCTGCAGCCTGGGAACTTGTGGGCATCTCTGCTGAGTGTGTGATTGAACACTGCCACTTCAGCTCCTGATACAGGAGCTGGATCTGAGCCCAGCTAAACTCATCTCAGAGAGAAGATACCAATCATCTTATTACACTTGAACAATTTTTGATCCCTGTTGAGCTGGGCTATATTCACACTGATGAACTATGGGCAAAAGGCCATTTGCTTGTTGACAGTGTCCTCTAAAATTGCTAATTGCCTATCAGTAAGAGGGAAATGTTCTTTATCCCCTCAGAAAAGATATTTGTTAACTCAAAATCTGAGCCTTCTGGAGTTTACTTGGGGTAAATCTCTCATTCTGTATGTGGACAAGTGTCCTCCTGCATGTTATGGTTTGGCTCTCCCAAGCAAAGCACAAAATGTTCCAGCCCTGTTTGTACTGAGCATAATTCAACCCTGGACATGACAACAATATACGGGTAAAACATCCAATCTAACTCCTGCATTGTTTTGCAACACAGTGATTTATTTTATTTTATTTTTCCCTTGATGGGAGGGGAGTTATAGATCAATAAGAGGAAATTCTTGGGATGAAGGGAACATGAGAAATCTATGGAGAAGGGAGACCACTAGCAGCTATGGAATAAGAGACTGAGTCACCAAACTTCTCTTGCACCTCTGGCCATCCAAGCAGAGAGAAAGAGGTTTAATTTAATTGAGTGTTTACCAGTAGGTGGTAATAACTCACTCTTCTGTAGGGTGAGGAAGCAAGATGTGCTCTCACATGAGCTCCCCTGAAACATTTCTTACTTTCACTGTGGATTGTCTGCTAATTTTGAACAAGCAGTTCCCTGATACAAAGCATAAACCACCCTGCCATGACTACATGTGTAACTGATGAGAAGGATATAGTCTTTTTTTTCTCCCCCTTTTTTTTCATCCTCACAGCTGAAGACGAAATATAAATCATTGTTCCCAAACTATTCGGGAACAGCATTAAAGTAATGGTAGATTAAAATGTCTCCACATTAAAAAGCTAAATAAAATGAATAGATGTAATCCTAAAGAGAGAAGAATGAGTATTCTTCAAACACTGAATAGGGAACTTGGAAGAAGAAAAAACTTAAAAAAAAAAAAAAGAAGGGAAAAAGTATTAATGCAAAAGAGATGGTCTTTACATCCGCTTTACTGTAGAGCTTTTGCTAAGGGCTGTTCTCAGCCCATTTGCAGCTTGTGTTTTGCTACAGTTCTAAAGAAGCAGTCGGCAAAGGAAGGAAGGCAGTTTCTATTTAAATAGGGAAGCTGAAAAATAACGCTGCTACAGAAATTCATTCGTGTTAAGGCTAGGGCTGCTGAGGAGCAGCAAGAGGCAGGTTTCAGGAATTTGACCTAGTAAGTAACTCTTCAGAGCCCCCAACATCTCTTCCCCTCTTTCCCTCTGCAAATCCCTGGCAAAGGCACATCTTTAAAATCGTCTGGAACTCCAGTGAAAAGGCTGGAATGGAGAGGTGTGTTTTTATTTCGGGCTGTTATATCCCAGTAAAGGTATTTTCCTAATGACGGAGGACACGTTTACATCCTGCTCCCCCCTGGCTGCTGGTGGCAGTGCCTGTGCAATCCCCAGTTGTGGCTGCAGAGCTGTCAGGAGCACGATACCCGACACAAGTGGCTGCTCAGATGAGAAACAGGCTTCTCCAGACAATTAGAGGAGATGGTTTCACCCTTTTCCCAGCAATTTTTGCATTTCCACTATTATTCTTCCGGGGTTGAGGTGGAATACAATTTAAGCTTGAGATCCCAGACTTTGCTTTGCTGCAGCAGTTAAAATTCCTGGAATAGCAACAGTGTTATTGACGATGCTGAGAGACACACAGCAAAGTAAACACATGTTATTTCCAGCTCTTTCAAAAATGCAAGAACAAACAAGGACAAAGTTAATAGGGAAATAACCACTTTGAGCCTTGACAACACAATAAACAAGATTTAAAAAGCAAAGTTTGAAGCTTTGGAGTCAGGGTGAGATGGAGCTGAGCAGAGACCAGTACAAATATCCCTTTTAACTTAGAAATAGATGGATGGCCTTACATTTCCTGCTCAGGAGTTTTGGGGATTTGCTTCTTACCAGTGAAATGTTCCAAAATAAAAATAAAAGCACAACTATGTTTTGCATCTGAGGAGTCATTTCCTCTGTGTGTGGCTAACAAGGCATTTACCCTATATAGCAATTCCCTTGATTTTGGGGTTGGGGATCTTCCTCTTAAAATATGCTGTGCTGATATTTTTGAGGCTTTCTGTGTCATGTACTCAAAACTTGAATGCATCACATCAAAATGATTCCCTCTGCCCTGGTAACGAGAGAGACCTGAATCACTGCTTCTCAGTCTTTAATTGCATTTTGTTGGGTTTAATTGATGATAAAGCCTTTTAATACCTTGGCTGTGTGTGTTAAACTCTCTGTGGTCCAAGTATTTGGGCAGAAGAGCAGTCCTGATGTAGGATAAGCCTCTGTGCAGCTGGTCAGCAGGAATGTGTATGCAGGCATCCAGGAGAGAATTAAGGCAAAGAGAAGGAAATTCAGCTTTGTTATAGTATGTGGGTTTATCCCTAGAAGGTGTTGGTGCTATGGTAGCTGAATAGTACAGGTATCTGTCACTCTTCTAAACCAGATTGGAAATGTAGTTTTCATCTCTTTGGCTATTTAATGACAGCCCACAAAGTCAAGATCAAATGGATACAGTTTATCTAATAATAATAATAATAATAATAATAATAATAAAGGCAAATTAAAAAGGGCTCTTTCTAACTAAAACCTGAACTAACTGCATCCACAAATCCTTCTGCCTGCCTTTGTGCTCAAGGTGCAACCTGTTGGAGAACTCTGCTCAGTGCTTGCATTTCCAGCTAATTTGATAGCACCATTTATTTATTTATATTTACCTTTTTTTTTTTTTTTTTTTCCTTTTTTTCTGCCACAGAAGCTTTGCCATTTGTTTCGAAGCTGTCATTTTTATTAGTCTCCCTGGCTGATCTTTTTGGGCTCTCGTCAGGTGGTGTGTGTCCTCCATTGTCTGCCTGGTCTTGGCAAGCTGTAGGTCCTTTTATTGCCATATGACGTGGGCGTGCTTGCAGCAGTAGCCTGTAATTATACCCACCACAGGTGACAGTTACAAGAGTGCTTTGGTAATAATTTTAGCTGCCTGATCTGATGTTTATGAAGAGCAAACCCTCTTTGTGGTCTGGCTGGAGTTTGCTATATTGTGTTGTACTTTTGCCGTTTGATTTGTGAAGCCCTTTTTAATATTTTTTTTTTCAAATTTTTTATTTTTCCTTAATGTATAATGTCTTGTGTCTTGAAGTCCTGAAGTTTTGCAAAAGATTGCTGTTGATCATATGCTATTTTGTACTTCTCCTATTTATTTTTGCATGCCTTGTATTTATTTTGCTTTGTTCAACACAGTAAAATAATGCTCTTGCCTGTTGCTGGGTTTATTTGTATATTTAACATGCTGAACTCCTGTATCTAACGCCTCACTGGCAGATATTCTGTGTTCTCCCAACTGTGAGAGTAATCACACATTAGCATTTAATTATTTTTTTTATTTTTCTTTTTATTTTTTTTTTTTTACTTTTTTCTATTATTTAACTGTTTTAGAAAAGGTGAAAATCTCTCTCCAAGAAGGCAGCACTGGTTCCTTTATTCCCAACAAAATTGCAAAATTTAGATTATGTCAAAGGTGAATTTAGCTCATGATTTTTATGGTTATCTTACATTCTGACTTCAGGAATTTGCCACCAAAAAATTGGACAAGGCTGCTGTGCCCACTACCTGAAATCTGGCTTTTCTCTTGTGCTGTATTTCTTTTCTCAGTCTTAAATCCTTTAGAGGAACTTCAGATTAAAACCCTTGGGCATCTTCTGAATTTTTGATTCTTGTCACAAGATTCTGACTTGTAAGTCTTCTGAATTGAATGGCAGGTTGAAAACCAAGAGAAATTTATCTGCAATAATTTGCTGTCTTATCTGATCCCAAATAGATGATTTTCCATGTCAGGATCCAGTCATTTTCATTTTCCCAATTTGCCTGGTGCTTTTTCTGAAAGTTCACTTTATTCATAGACTAGAAATTGCATAAACAAAGATGAAATTAGTATTCTGAGTTGAATGAATGTTGCATCTGCGTGAGACTCATTAAACAGGAGTGTGAGACAGAAGCTACTTACCCACCACTATTGGAAATACCAGAATTTGAGAAGCTTATTTGTAAAATTCCCGAAGTTGGCATGGAGTTAGACTCTGCAAGCTGTATGGGAAAAACATACGGCTCAGCCCAAACAAACAAACAAAAAAGGCAGGAAAGCCATGGCTTGTAGGATGAGAAAGGTATATATAAGGAAGCGAAAATGCCATTGAAATTAAAAATTCTTATACTTAGTGTGCTCCTTTTTCCCCCCAGAGCCACAGGTGTACTGATTTTCTTTCAGTCAGCATCTGCTTGGGTTTGGCTCATTATTCACATTACTTTGACCTGACACCTCTCAGAAAGTGCTTTAAAGCACTCGGTTTTATAGGAAAATTTTAGACATTGACTATTATTTCCTATGCCATAAGTGGAACACCCCTGTCAGTATTTTTTTTTTCTCTTTTAATTTTTAAGAACGTAGGTTTTTTGTTTGTTTGTTTGTTGTTTTTAACACAAATGTAAGCTTAGAGCAACACTACATTCCCCTGAATCATAGAGGAAGTTTTTATTCTTCCAAAATGAGGGAATAAGTAGAGGCTCGTCTGTAGGTGGTTTAAATCACTATAACTCCTCTAGCTTGAGCAAACCTGTGTTATTTAACATCAGTTAAAAAAACTACATCTTAGTTTTGGGTAAAAAATCCTGTGTGAATAGAATTATCAGGTTTTCTGAGAGGAGGAAAAGCCTGTAGATGGCGATGGACCCTCAGGAATGAGCCAGCTCTGGCATTCAGGCTTTTGTCCAATTTTTTTGGCAGGTTTTCTTTCTCTTGCTTGAACTATTTTTTTTAAAAAAATTAATTCACCCTTTCTCTCAGTGCTAATGTAACACTAGTTGCAGAAATCGTGACAACTGGAAGAAATTTCCTATTTGAAGGTAATGCAACATTTTGGGTTTATGATGGAGAGATACACCTTGAGGGATTTCTCAAGGAGTTTTGCTTGTTGGGCTTTTTTTTTTTTTCTTTTTTCTTTTAAATAAGAGAGTTGGATCCTTTACAAGTTCTGAAATAAAAAGGGATTAGTGGAGAAGCTGCAGAGCAAATACACTTTTTTTAAAAGCCTGTTCTCATTGAGCTTTACTTTTCTTTATTAGCAACTAAGATGTTGCTAAGATGTGCTTTAACTTAGAGGTAATTCTTAAGTAAGCAGAAAGTTCTTGGGTTGTTTGAAGATAGCAGTAATAGTAAAAATACCTTAAATCAGGGTATGTCCCTTCCATTATTTTTTTTTTTTTTAATATTCACTTGGAAATAAACCTGGAGCAGTGGGATGACTGCAAAATCCCAGAAATCTGATTAAAAAAAAAAAAAAAAATCTGTGCTATTAATTATGTATAAATTTGACTGCTTCCACAGTAAAGGTTTGCACTGCAACCAATAACATCAATAGAGTTTTGATCTCTTCCCCAACAGCTTCATGAAAATTAAATCTCTTATTCTTAATTGTGGCATCCACGATGTACTCAAGCTTAGCAGGTTTCTTTTGGTGTTTTTCTGTGTGTGGGGTTTTTTTTATTATTTTCTAAAGGTAGTGCTGTGATTTTGAGAAGTGTTAATAAATATGTAAAACATGTAGTGTTTTGTACCAGTCTAATATGCTGATTTATTTTACCTTTAGCATTACCCCTGTAAAGTCAGCATGTTTACTGAGACATGAGTGCCAAAGGTGAGCAAAAGTCTTCACTAAAACAGCTTTTAACTACTTTGCTCGCCGAGGTTCAGAACTTTCTACTTTTGTTTTGGGAGAAGTCACTGTCTTCTGTACTTTCCTTCAGCTTTCATCTTTTAATGGAAGAGAAGAGCAGCACATCTCTGTATCAAAGCCAATTGTCAGCTTTCATTAGATGCATTCTATTGTTTGTTCAGATTAGAAATAACTGCATTACACTTTGACTTTGAAGGCTTGCTTGTTTTTAAATATACTGGGTATATGTGACCTTTTTGTCATTTGTGATGCACTTGGCTTGGCAAATTTGAGATACCCATTTCAACAGCAGCCAAACCTTTTTGTAATGCAGGTACTCCACAAAAAGGCACTTTTTGTTGGTCTAGAAAAGTAAAACAAAACCTGCTGCTAATGAAAACTATTAATAGCCTCATCTAAATATTTTTAGCCATGTGGGTACCTCAAATGCATTGCATGGTGGGGGAGAACCCCCAGGGCTGTGGGAGGCTGCAGCACCCATTTTTTAGCAGTGGGTGGGAATACAGTGAGCTGCTTTTATCCTCCCATTATGTTTTGGCCATTGGAGATGTGGCTTCTGTCAGAACATGATGGCAAGAAAGTCTAATTCCATTAAAAATTTGCACTAAGCAAATTTTCTTAAAATGTTTAGAATATTAAATGGGAAATGCATAATTGATACAGTGGTATTAGCTTTTTTTTTTTTTTCTAACTGAACATGCCCATCAGGAATGAGATGATGACTTGTTCTAGCAGTTAAGAAAACTTCCCCAGATACTTCCATGTACACATTTGGGAAAATTATTTGCAATGATATATTTCAATTTCCTTAATAAACTAGACCTGTCTTCCTAATTCCCTTTCCCTTAAGTCCCTCTGCAGGGGTTAAGAAATGAAGTATTTTGAAATTATTATCAGATAACTGTTTCTATGAATAAAAAACTAATCTAAGCTTTTTTTTTTTTTTTTAAGAAAAAAAAAATAGATTTATATTCCAAAGCTGGGAAATAAACAGTGGCAGTAGAAAGGAAATATGAGATTAATAAAAATGAAGACATTTTGCAGAGCTACTCTGGATGGTTTTAATCTTGTTTTGTTTCTTTTTTTTTTTTTTCCCTTTTTCTGGGAAGTAGTACTTCTGCAGCAGCATGCATTGCAATGAAAGCAATTCCTGCTTTCTTTCTTGAAAGTTGTAAGAATACTGGCAGAGCCCGTGGTCCTTTAGTGCCCAATGAATCCTGTCTCACACTCTGATACCTACAGTAAGACACACAGAGTGGCAATGAGATCAAATGCTCTGGTTAAAAAGCCTTAGGGAAGCATTATGTGTCTGAGGTCTGATCTATTGTCTGCGAGGTCGGAGAGTGTTAATGCACTCTGCAAAGATTAAACTCCCTCTCTAATTGCTCCAACACTTCCTTAAAGGATTTAAACAGTCAGGAAAGGTGATGCTCCTTGTCAATTTTTGTGTTCTGACAGCTGTTGAAGTTTATCTGTCTTTCCATGGAGACCACTAGATCATGCAAACCAAGTGGTGGCAAAAGCACAGACCCCGAATTAGGACTGAGAGCAATGAATGTTACTATTTACAACTATTTCAGCTTTTAAATACTGTAAGTCCTGAGAGCAGGGTTGCTCCTACATTGCCATGCCATTTACTTTTGGTTACAGGAGTTCCTGAAGTCCCATGAAAAGTTTTAACTGCTGAATTTGATGAGAAGTCACACTTTTAATTCAGAAGTGCTCACGTTGTGGTCTCCATCCCTTATTGCTGGGCTGGTGCTTCCCCAGCCCATCTCTGTGGGACCGAGCCCAGCACTCACAGCCACAGCTTCTTTATCCCAGGGCAGTGCCACACCTCAGCTGCTCTGAGGCACTCTGCTACTCACTCCCAGCATTTTCCTCTCTCACCAAGTCTGATGAGCATTTGAGTTCTCTTGGTCCATAAATCCTGGAACAAAAATTTACTCAGAAGGCTGGTAAAGCTCAAGGCAGGAAAGTTTTTCTGCTTCTGAACCAGAATGTCCACACTGACAAGTACCTGATTCCTGTCACTGGATTTTTTTTGAAGCAAAATAAAAATTTGCCCAGTGGATAAGAACCACTTAAAAGAATTGGCTTATTATTTGGCAGTCTAGATATTTGAAATAGCCTAGGTTTGCAAAGGATGCTGCTTTTGCTTGGAAAGTACTTTAAAGGCAAGGAATGGAAAAAAGGGTAAATGTTACTGAGAAAGGAGAAGCACGGCTCCACCCCAGGAGAACTTGGGAGGTTCAATATTTCTGCAACAAGGCTGTGGTATCCTCACGTTCACAGAAGGGCAGCATGACTGAAACAAGAGTGGAATTTGACCCATCTTTTTCAAAATGCCTGTTCCTGTTTCACAGACAGATGTGAGTGGGTCCTGTTTCACTGCAGCTCACACGACGTGACAGGTCCTGCCGACCAGAGAGCCATCCTGTAGTTATTTTTTCTGGTGGATCAGAAGCTTTTCAATTTGATAGTGTCTGTGTTTTTGCTAGTCTTGCAGCATCTAAATGTGTTGGTGTATCGAATCCATTTCACACTTAAACGTATAAATATGACCTATATAAATATACATATATTCAATGCCTCTTTTCTAGACTCTGAGCAGATGAGTAATACAGCTGTTCAAAGGAGAAAAGGATTTTTTCTTTCTTTCTTTTCTTTTTTTTTTTTTTTAAAGCCCTCTTGGCTCTGAATCGGAAATTGAGGAGCAGAATTCATCAAGTGTATTCTGATCGTTCTCAGATGGGTAGTTCCTCCTTCCCTTCCTGCATAGCATGTTCCTTTGCACTGTTGCTATATTACATGAAATGTTTCATCTGTATATAAAAATTAAAAATTCAAACAAAAATCTGGCCCACATGAAGAACAGGCCCTTTGGGCATATGGTTCATTATGCATATTCGTTTAATTACTAAAACACTTGGGATGTCTCTACTGCCCTTGCTTTCAACTTGTAAAGTTGGATCTGTTCTGCAGCACAGAATATGTTGAACAGGCATGTGTCATAAAGGACTTCAGTTTTCTCCTACTTCAAACTCTATATAATGTTCTTGGCTGAATCGTTAGAATTTACTGATTATTAGTTCAATCCACTGCATCAAAACAGCATTTTGGGATCTCTTTTCTCTTAACACCTTCTCTAACCCCAAAAAAGCAAGTTTTACAGTGGTTCAGAGTTGTGTTTAGTGTTGAAGTAATGTGAGACTCAGGATTTAGATTTCAGGCACATTCCCACAAAGCACCTAAAGCTGCATGTTGAAGCTGTATAACTTTTATTAGCTAGGAAGGGATTGCTGTGATAGTGTGACTTTAATTGATTTTCAGGGCAAACAGGTGGTGATGGTTTAGGCATCCCCCAGTCTCCTGCCATTCCTAATTTGGAGTTGCACATATAACAGCTTTATTAAAATAAACAATCTTCTCGCTTTAGTTTTACCTGAACAGCTGCCTGAAATTGTGGGAGTCTTGCAATTTTTATTTATTTTTTTTTTATTTTTTGTTAAAAAAGATTTTTCTGTGTTTTAAAAAGCAACCTGCTACAGGTCTGCTAGTAGAAAATCTCTATTACATAGTCATGCTGTCAATATACAGGGGGTGTTTTTGTGTGTCACTGCTGTTAGCTTACAATGGTAACATATCCAGGGTATAATTACAGTGAGCCTCAGTCAGCTTCATGCATTTGTTCTGTAATGCAGCAATTTTGTCACACTGCAGATTATGAACCTGCTGGAATTGTTTAAGTGTTGTGCAGTCACACTGCTCCTGGTGTCCTGGGTGTGTGTCAGGGCTGGGGCTCAGTTATGAACTGCATTTCTGCTCTTTGCTGTGGGAAATCTATCCCAGGAAGATGAAGAGACTTCCTGGGCTCTGGCACGGGGCTGTGTTGGGGAATCCCAGTTTAAGGACAGAGAATAAATAATCTGGGATTCTTTGTCTGAAAGGATATAATCTCACTGCTTTATATGTACTTTAGAGGTGCTTTTCTGGGTTTGTGGTTGTGATTTACTGGTTTGTTGGTTTGGGATATTTTTTAAATTTTTTTTTTGTTGTTGTTCCTTTGCTCTGTTTCAGTCTAGAAATGTTTTTTTTTAGGACTGGAGGTTTTGGAAAAGAGGGTACCAGGCAGTCTTGTACCAATGGTGTTACGATCATCTATTCCTCTTTTGACTGGGTTTACTGCCACGTTCTACAAACCTGTTTTTTGATTTTTTCTTTTTCCCCTTGTGCCATAGATGAAAATGTCAGGGAAGTAACCTTATGTGTGATTCTCATTGAACACAATCTAATTTAACATGTTTCCTTTATTAGAGAGCTCTTTTCCCCTTATTCAGCTCTAATTTATATTATGAACGTGAAGGAGGAGTCATTAAAGTGGTTTAAACATATCATTTAAGACTCCCATTTGTTACCAATTGGAACCCAGTTGGGAGCCCAAATTTAAGAGCACTTCCACCACCACTCCTTCCACTGCTGAACAATTACGTCACCATCTGTCCCTTGCTGCTAATGTTTCTCAAAATGTTAACAAATACATCTCCAAATAAGTGGACATTTATCACCTTAGCTAATGATAATTTTTTCCATGACACTTTTAAGGTGTTCACCTTATCCAGAATAACTAAAATTTGCCTACACTTTTTGCTTTCTTTAAATAGCACAAATATTTTTTTTTTCTGATGCTTTTTGGAAGAATTATTTACTTTAAGATCAGGTTTTTAACTTGCATAATGCCTGTCTTCCCTGCAAACAGATTATAACTTTGTGTATGGGAATAATTCCAGAGCTATGACCCTGCTGAAAAACAAACCAAAACATTAGAATTAAAAAATTAGCATTTAATTTATCTACAATGTAAAACAACAGATGCTTTTTTTTTTTCTTGCATGTCACCCCCTCTTTGTTTTGGGATCTTCTCCAGTCACCTTGGTCTGTGATAGTAACCCCTTTAGAAATAAATAGCATGCAGATTTATTCCCCTGGCCCATCCCCAGAGGATTACCCCCAAACATAGAAAACTGCTGTAATTTTTCTTTTTTTTTTTCCTCTTTTTTTTTTTTTCTGATTTTAAGCTTTATTGCTTGAGGGTCTTAACTGTATTTTACTTGGCACAGGAAATGTAAAATACGTTAGATAAAAGCATGAGAGAAAAATTAGACCAGTCAGCATGTTGGCAAACAGCTATTTCTTCAGTGTCTGCCGCCTAAAAGGATTTGAAATCTTTTACTCTAAAACTGTTGTACGTACATAAATATAGAACCCAAAACTCGTGTTGTAGCTGATTCTGTTTTAACCTCTTTTAGGGATTAGGGATAAAGTAGGAGCCACAGGAAAATTGGGCAGGGGCACCCACTGGACTCGTGGGCATTTGCTTTGGGGGTTAAATGCACGTATTTTAGAGGGCAGAGGTGGCACCCCTTCGTGTTGGAAATTATCATCCACACTGACCAATGTGCCAGGTAATTGTCAAATAGCTGGAATGCAATATAGAAATCTTAACTCACAAGCAGACTTTACAAGTGATAAGTTCCGTGAAATAAATTTAGACTGAGTGCCTCTTCCCTGACTTCCTCATTACAGAAATAAACCCATGGATCTTGGTTCCACTTTTCTAGGCTGGGTAACCTCATTAACATAAAGAAAATAATCAGAATAAAAGAAGACCGTCACTTTTTAATTAGCTTCGCTTTTGTTTTGCTGTTATCTCTTTCTGATTCCAGGCATTGTTATGAGTAGGGGATAAATCCATTGAACGTGTTAATGACAACAGTAATTCAGGCTCAGAGTGGGGACATTTTGTAAGTGTTTGCAGTCTTGAGTGTAGCATCCCAACCTTCCCTGATGGAGCTTCCGACGGCAGTGTCCCAAGAGGATGGTGGAGAACAGATTGCAATATTGTCAGCTCTTCTGATTCCTCTGCGACTTTTGCAGAACATGCTTCTTCTTAAAGCACTATTTCTTAAGAGTCCTGTGATTGCACATGAATCACAGCTTTCATTTAAAACACAAATGAGTCTCTACTTCCTACCAGCAGCAGAGAAAATGAGATCCCCCTGAAGAGTCTAAATCAGGCAATGACAAAAAAGGCCCTAACACATATTGACTTAAACAGTATGAGTTTTTTCACATGTTTTTGGGACTATTTTTGTTGGTTTTGCATATCTTTTTTTTTTTGTTGGGAGTGGGGAACATTGTTTTTTTTTTTTTCTTTTGCTTTTGAATATTTGGTAAAATTGCAACCATGCTGATCACAGTTCCCATCCACCACAGGTTTTATTCTTTTATTCCTTTTTCTTCTCGAATCCTCACACGATGTAAATTGTCAAGAACAAGTTGGGTACCTCCCAACAAGTTGGGGCCCCCTTTCCCCCCTTGAGCCTCATCCTGGGCCATTCACTCAGCAAGATGCAGCTGGGAAAAGAAGAGTTGGGATGTGGATATGGCAGCAGGACATGGCTTCGTGTCATTTAGCCTGTGCAGAAAACTGGGTTGGGCAAACATGGCCTGTTGTTTGTAATCCAAAGCATTACCTGAGGAAAAAACCCATTAGGTTGTTGCACATGGTAACAACTTGTGCAAACATCTCCTTTATTTCTACTTCTCGTTCTGTGCAGTCACGTTAGGCAGACTGAGGGTTTTTTGGCGCACATTTTGATTCTTTGGTTTGGCTTTTGGGATGCTTAGGTGGATTTCTTTTGTTTTTGGATTCTGGTTATGCTTACACTTGGCTTCAAAGAGCTTTTTGCCTTGTGGTACACCCTTAAAAAATTAGTAAGTTGTACACTGGTGTGTGGAGCAATGCAGAGATAATTTGTAATGTGGCATAAATATTTAAAGCCTTCTATTCCTTCAGGTCATTTTTGATTTTGGTCGTTGCCGTTCAATACAGCGCACGTTCCGCGCCGCCGTTGAGATGCTCTGCGTTCTTCTGCCGGGGACACAAAAAACAAATTGAATCTAAAGTAAATAGGTTTCTTCTGCCAGTGCTGGTTTATTTAAGTATAATTTCTCTTCCTGCCACGTTCTCCATTACTGCATTGCAATGAGGGAGAGACTCTGCTCAGAGCTGACCCTCCTTGAGCTCCAGCTTCCTGGCTGTGAAGTGCAATGAGAGCAGGCTCTGAGGTGAGGGAGCATCAGGTGGATGTGGGAAGGAGAGGATCAGTCACAACGACTCTGGAATGCATCTTTGGAAGAGGATCTTTAGTGGGAAATACATGCTACATGGTTTTCTCAACCTTTTTTTTTTTTTTTTTTTTACTGTGCTTTGAGGTTATAGGGGGGGTATTAAGATAATTTGATTTATTTTTAATGGCTTATTTTTTTTTAATTCTCTCACTATTCCATGGAAAGCCAACCCAAGAGCACAAGCCTCATTGCTGCACTCCCATCAGTCTGGGCCCTCCCCAGGCATCCTGATTTTTGTCAGTGAAGGCTCAGCACTGCTGTGTTCCTGCATCCATATTGCCCATATCTGGAAGAGATGGCTCCATATGCATAGCTATATATGCACATATGCACAAATGTACTGCTCTCTGTGAGTGTGTTCATTCTCTCCTCTACTCTTGTCCTCTCCCTGTCTAAGGGCAGGAATAAGTATCTGTCAGAAATAATTTGTTGTCGACAGGCTTATTGCCTCCAAGGGATTCGAGTGCCCTTTTGGGGAGCCAGTATCTTATATTATTGTCTAATATCCTGTATTTTGTTTGGAGCAGAGGGACTTAAAGCTTAGAAACCCCCCCCAAAATAGAGAATTCATCCCTGAATATTTATTCTCAAAATTTTCTCTTTTTTTTAGAGTTCATTTGAATGCATACATGGTAACTTGAAACTTGTGTAGCCCAGAAATAAATTAAAAATACAGAATTCCTCTCCCCTGTGAATAAGGGAGAGCACATCTTTTTGTCCCAAATTAAATGCACTGATTTGTTTTAGTTTAGTTTAGTTCAAAACAAAACTTGGAGGTTCACAGCAGTATCAGCCTGAGTTTTTCTCCTGCCTTCACGAGTTACACAGAATGTGTTTATAAATCTCAAGGAAACTTTTGATGAAGCTGTTGGAAGTTTAGAGTTCAGTTAAATTGTGGCTTTTGAAACTTGGAGCTTCAAACAATATTTTTCACAGCTCTGCTGATGAGGCATTTCATTAGCATTGGAGCCTACACTGGCCAAGAAAATAACTTTTTACCATAGGTTCCTTGCATGCATTTAATCTCCTTTCACTTTTATTTCTTCCATCTGATGGAATGTAACACTCTCCTCCCATCACTGGTGTTGTTCAAGAGTTATTCTGTCACACAGCACAGCATCCCTCTCTGCACCTCAAAGGCTTGCCAGGTCAAAAAGAACCTGTTAATTTTACACTTAGAAAAATTGTAATTACTGTGTAGAAAAATGACGCAGAAAATCCTATCTTACGCTAGGTTTCTAAGCCTCTTAAAACTGTTCTATCCCATGACTGTGGGTTTGCTGGTGACAAATGTTTTATGGGCATATTTTAGTAGACACCCGTCTAAAATCTGGTCTTAATAGTCAGATGCTAAATTGGAACCAGAGCGGCAGAAAAACCAGATTTGAAACGTGTTTCTAAGGGTTTGTTTTTACTTTCAGTTGAGGCTGCCTTCTCTCATCTTTTGTACTGCTGTCAAAAGGGCCACTCTCATGGTTGTTCAAACTCCATGCTTCTTGACAGGAACAGTTGGACCCCTCTTCAATGATTTTCAGATGAAACAGCTTCCAAACCTCCAGAGCTTTAACTTGTAGTTATTAGGCCCTTTGAAATAGCAACACATTAATCAGCTGAAATCAAGTGGTCCTTTCTCCAAGGCTGTGATATTGCTGTTGTCTTTTAGGTAGAGCTCTAGTCTAAATATTAGTTTCAAGAGCTCTTTTTTTTTTTTTCCTTTCCCTCTACATAGGTCTATCTCATTCCTGTTTCTATTTTGATCATTGTTTTAGAATGCTGTGAATTAAAGTGCTCACTTCTATAATAGGCTTTTATACTCTCAAATTGCATTAAAAGGAGTACTGTAGAAAACTCGCTTCTACTACATTAACTCTTAGTTTAGAAATTGGCTGCTGTGCTTTTAACTTTTCCCATTCACAGTGTGAAGTCCAGCAGAAAAAGTATCAATTATGTAACAGATTATGTCTGACAGAACTTTGTCTAACGAGAAACATTGAAAAAAGAAATGGTTTGTTGAAACTGGATCATTTGAATCAGGGCCATGGTTTGTGGCTTTCTGACTTCTGTGGCACTGGGAAAGTGATCTGAACCTGCTAATGGATTCCCTTGCTAGTTTATCTATTAGGCAAAAGGCAGACTGGGGATGACAAGAAATCAGGAAGATACTCTTCCTTGCATTAGCCGTTATTTACATCAGCAGCTGAAGCATTCTTGAGTTTTGGCAAAAAAAAATTGATAAAGTAATTTAGGGAGCATCATTCAAGACCTTCTCCCAGGCACAAAGTATTACTTTATGAGGAGAGAGTAAAAGCATGCGTGATTAAGGACCTTGTCATTTGGAGAGTGGGATCTGTGTCACAGGACTGCTGGTGCTGTGGTCAGTGTCAGGGAGCTGCCTGAAAGCTGATAAAACAGGACATGGGCCTGCTTGGGATCTGCTTTGAAAACTGATGCTGCAGAACTACTCAAAAGGCTGTTAGAACAACAGAAATATTTCTATTCGCTCTATAAACACACTCTGAACTTTAATTATGTACTGTATGTTCACAGCAATCATTTCCCATACCTCCGAGGCTAAATAATTTCTGAATAGCTAAATCAATTTGTCTTGTGTCTGTGTCGTGTCACAGTAATGAAAGTTCCCTGTACTGTGGCAACAGCAGCAAAGCAGCTCTTGTTAAGGAGATGTGGGAGCTCTATCAAAGCTTCACTGTCTGAGATATAACTCAGCAGCTGATTAACCAGTCAGCATTAGAAAGGAAGAGACAGCATGCCTCAGCTACCCATTGAGCCTACAGTGAGATTTTGTAATTAGGTTTGAAGTTTTGTTTGAGGTCTGCAACTTAATAATACACAAAATGTACTGTAAGATCTAAAATCACCAAGGTCTTGGTTTCTTAACTTGCCTGAGTGACCTGTGATTGCAAGGTTGTGTTGCACTTGCAGCCGAGCAGGGTGATGTTCACATAGGATGGTGACAGATGCACTAAAATTGGGTCAAGTCCTGCACTTGAGTGAATGAAGAGAGGTTCTTCAAGAGCTTCATTGACTCCTTGTAGGACTTTGCCTGGCTGGCTGCTGCTGGGGCCTTTTTGCTGCATCAGGAGAAGGCTGAGTTTGCTTGTAGCCCAGGGAGGTGGTGCAAAGGCAACCCCTTCCCATGGGCTACAGCAAATGTTTTGAATTAATATCTGGAAATAAGAATTTATATTAAAGGAATTTACATAAGAATCAGATGTATATTTATATGTATGTCTTTTTTTTTAATCTGTGTGTACCTGAGAAAGATACCTGTGGATTTATGTGCAATAACAGGTCCTTGTTCTTTGGAGTGACATTTAGGGTAGGACAGAAGCTGTTATCACCTTCACTTTGTCTTAAAAGACAAGCATATAGTCATCCAAGGGAGTTGGAATAGCTTCAGAGGAACTTGTTCAGGTTAGAAATTTTCATTTATGGGAGATGTTTTAACTGGGAATATCAAAATTATTGAAGGCTTTATTAGCTAAAGTTATGCAAGACTCCTGTAAGACAAGTACCAATTCTTGGCCTGGATTCATGTGTTTCTGTTGCCTTGCTTACATACTAAATGTGGCTGTGTGAATCATTATCACTTCTAATTTTTTAGTATGTTGAAAAACAGGATCAAAAAGGGAAAAAAAAAAACCTCAAAACCAAATCGTCTTCCACATTCCTGTGCTGCAAATCAATAGCATGAGGATATATTGCCTGGATGTCAGCCCATTTTATAAATGAATATATCTCAGAGATTGCTTTACTGGCCAACAAATGCCAAGAACAGGATGACAGTCTAATTCCTTGCATAGCAACAGCTAACATGAAATCAGGTACACTCCAGAAAATGCAAGTGCTGTTTGGGCAAGGTTATGCATACAGGCATTGTTTCCTGGTTTATGTTTGGCCCATGGTAGGTATTAACTTGCCATTTGTCTGTCAGACAAGTCTTTTTGTTTAAAAAGTTAAAACAGCTGCTGTTTTGTGAGGGTGTAATTTCTCACACTGCTGAATGCAATGGGAAGTGCTTCTTTGGTACAATGTGGTTACACTTTCAGGTCCATAACACAATATACATTGCCATAAAAATTCCCATTCTACAACTGCCAGCATTGTCTTTATATGTACTATTTGACAGGCCAAGGATGAGAGGAGGTGGAAGTTTAGCTTCCTCATCACCCATAGAGTTTTCCCTTTGTTGTTGGAGATACTTTTACTGGATCTGACTCATTTCCACTTACCTGTATTATTCTAAAAATGTGATTGTTGTTTCTGATCAAACCAACCTCTTCTGGAGGAGGAAAAATCGGAAAAATCAGAAAAATGTGTTTGTGCCATGTCTTTGAAGGAGATTGCTTAAAATAGCTTCAAGTTGCTACCAGCATTAGGCAGTTCTTCTGGAAACACTATGTATGTAGTAGAAAAGGAAATGGGATCACAACATACATTTTATGGCAGTTCTGGATTTAGTTTATTAACTTTGCATTGCCAACCTCTCCAAGTTTGCAGGTGTTGTTGGTACTTGTAAGATAGGATTGCAGTTTGGCTTGTAACATTTTTTTTTTAATCCTATGTGCTTTTTAGATTCCCATCATGTTATTTGTGTGTTTTGCCATTCCAGTTTGGCTTCTGGTTTTGCTGCTAGTGGGTTTTGTCAGATACCAGTCCAAACACACAGACTAATACTGGTTTTTAGGAAAAGAGACTCCAAAGAACCAGTGAAATCAGAATATGCTGTGCTGACAAATGGCAAGAGTATGAGAACGGAGACTAGGCTGACTGGATCCCTTTCCAAAATAATGCATCATGTGCAGCCTAAGGCCTTGCCTCCTGCAAGGTGACAGTCCTTTCTCTGTGCTGCTGGGCCAAGAATATAGGTGGATTGATGGTGAAGATGCATTTGCTGATCATCCCCTGTGGAGTGACAAGGGAGCTCCGTGGCTCCTGTTGCACAAGAGAAAAATGCTCTTCCCTAGCCTGGGAAAGATTTGCTGGCATTAGGGTTTGATCAAGTGGAGCAGGTTTACCTCTCCAAGTGCATCTGTTGTACTCCAGCACTAAGGACAAAAGGCTGGAGGGGTCCCAGGAAGGAGTGGAGAAAGCCTTTGGACTGACCTCATGCTCATGGCCTTCTCCTGCCCCAGGTTCAGGGGAGCAGAACCCAGCGAGCAGCAGCCTAATGAACTCACACAGAACAGAGGGAGCAGATTTCATTGCCAAAATAATTAATAATCTGAATGAGATTAGCAGAGATTCAAGGATGAATGTGCAGAGTGAAAATGACTGGCAGCCTTTGTTACATGTCTTTTTCTTTCAAAACTTGTATGTGTTCTCCCAGGTATTTGTGGTCACCGTCTGGACCGTGGAGCTGTACATGGTGCCCCTGGCTTTGCTGGTGCTCTTTGCATACAATTTCTCCCTCGTCACAACAGGGAAGGTCAATAATGCCCAGGATGCCCAGGCAAGTAGAATGGCAGTAAGATTTCTGTAGCCCCAGTTTGCCCCTGAGCAAAGTGTCTTGCGTCTGAATGGCATTTTGCTGTTGTGTAGCTAAACAGCACTTCTGTTTCAAAGTTGCTGAAAAGAAACCTCAATTATCTCAATTTTCATTATTCAATTAAAGCAATAAACCACTCAGAGTAGGAGAAGAAGATGAGAGTGTGTAGGAGGAAGATTTCACTTACTAAATAACTACAAACGTTTTTAAGTTGAATTAAGAAAGGTTTGCAAAGCAGCAAGTTCCTAAATGCCATTCCCCTCCTGCCATTACATTTTGCAACACACTAATGATTCATGTTTCACAGAAGAGGAAAGTCAATAGAATCCAAAAGAGAATGTCGTTCTTTTAAAGCTTGTCCTGTGATCTGAGGTCTTAAGAAGCTTTTATTCCTCCTTCCCACTCCCAGCTCTTGAAAGACAAATGTTTTTTTTCCCCCCAGAAATTTAGCCTTTGGTTTTTTTTACTTGGGAGAAAGAAAGTTTTAAATAGAGAAATAATCAAGAGTACAGAAGCTTTGAATACAGAAATAACCAAGTGTGAAAAAGTGCTACTGTTGGGATATGAAATGCTGTTTGATGTTGACCACTGTCTTTACTTCCATAGCAATGGTAATTAAAGCTAGAAAGGAGAGTAAGTTCATGAATGTCCATAATATTCTGTTTTAAAAAGTGAAAAAAATACAGTAATGAAATGGAAATCAAAGGATAGCTTCCTTCTAACTTTTGATGATTCCTTCTAACGAAGAGACAATTTTCATTGGTAGCCATGAAGAATATCTTCACCTGAATGAGTCAAGTAGATTTTACATAAAGGCTTAATATCCTAGAATTAAAAAAGTCAATGGCTGGTTTATTAGTTTTATTGTGAAAATTTGCTCCTAGTTTAGTTTTCATCCACTCTCAAGTGGAAATATTCTTAGAAAACAGGAGAAGTTGCATTATCCAGACCAGGGGAGGCTTAATTTGAAAACATGGTAAAAGAAATGCCTTTCCCCAGTTTCAGCCAAGTCCAGAATAATGCAGAAAGACACTGTGTGTCTTCAGTGATGACTTGATTTCATCAAGAAAAGCAGAACTTCCCATGTGGGAGAATCCCAGGCAAACACATGTTTTTGTTTTTAATACAAAAGGCAGTAAATAATAACAATAATAACTTATCCAGAAAAAAATACACAGAGAGTGCCTTCCATCCCCTTCTCTCATCCTGTGGTGAGTTTCTTGCATGTTCAGGTGAGGAGAGTCTCACATAAGACAGAAAAACTGAGCAGAGCATCATTTAGGTGGACACTGCAAAAAGGCTATTTCTAAAAATACAGCTAATTGTGGTAATACGAAAGAAAGGTCCATCAGGAATTTGGCTCTTTTCCTGTCACACATTCTGTAAGCAGTGCCATGCCATGAAATTCAGGGGTGCATTTTGCATAAGCAAAATCACACGTCTGCCAAAGTGCTTTGCAGGATTGGGATCATATGGAACAAGTAGTCAAGGTGCCTTTAATATTACCTGATTCCTTTTTTATGTGTGTCTATGATTCCAACCATCTGTAGGTCAAAAATAGACAATCAGGTGCTAGTCCCAGTCACATCTGTCCTGCAGATGAGAAAAGGTTTTCTACAAAATACCAATGCTTTTTACACAGTCATTTATTTATTTTTTGCTTCTTCAGGCCTTGGCTGGATATTCACTGCCTTTGGTTTTTGTGTGCCAGCACACACATTTTGTGTATACAGAGGAATGCAAGCAAGAGTCTTTGCAAAAGTGAACCTCAAATTCTGATTTCTGTGCTATAAAATGTGAATAACAGAATTAACCTTGTACTCCTGATCCACTTGCCAGGAGGCTAAATTCGTGAATATTAGTAAAATGCTTTATGTTTTACAGATGGGGAGCTTCTATAGAAATTTAAACCATGATCAGTGTTAATTCAGCTGTTCAGGGTATTCCAGAGGGCCAAAGAATAAATCTGGGTATCTGAACTCCCAGTACAACTGCTTTTCAGGGGAAAATTAGAAAACCCCAAAGAGAAACACCCAACCCCCTAAGAAACCCTAAATCCAAAACATCTTTTTATTGTGATTCTTCACATTCTTTGCATGTTTGCTGTATTTAAACTTGTAGTACACATATTCAAATGTAGATATTAAATAACCAAGAAAAAACCTGAAGGTCCCTGTTGAAGGCTCAGTTTATTAAATACCTGAATTGAAAGCCAAGTGCTCCTAATTCCAAGCCTTTGCCAAGTCTTTTGTTTTCTGTCCTACCTGTCAGCACAGAAGCTAAAAGGAGGAAATAATGCTGCATGGAAATCTGCCTGTGATTCTTTGTGAGATTGATTATGTTCATACTAATGTCTAAAGTCTGATGTTTCAGTAATGGCCCTAAAGGGAGGGAGCAGTCATTGTGGCAGTGGGGATGGAACAAGTTGAGTAGAGTCCTCAGCCTTGACGTACCAGTTGGTTCATTTGCAAGACTGAGAACAAAGCTGTTTACAGATAGTAAAAGTTGGCAATGTGTTTGAAAGCCTGTTGCCTTCAGATTACTGGACACAGCCACTAATGCTTTATTTAGACTTAAAATTTTTATAGGGTATTGCATGCGTTGTTCAGAATACCACAAAAAAGAAAGGTCCTTGAATATAAAGCACTGCTTTGGAAAGGAGAAAGTGGTGGGGTTTTTTAATGACTTTCAATAGAAGTGGGAGAAAATTGTATAGTGAAACGTTGTGGGAGTATCATAAGCTTTTTGAACATTGCCTATCACTAAAAAATAAGTGTTGTGTTTTGTAATGTGGACATCTGCTTCTGCAGGAGCTTATGGGTTTGGATGAAGATGAGGATGAAGATGACAAGGTAAGCGTATCTCTTGATTGTGTTGGCTAGAATCAGAGGGAAGGTGGGAGAACACAAACAAATAATCTCTCCATAAATCTTCAGTTATTATCTGTACTGACTGGGAAAACAGTTGTCTGCAGTTTGCTGCTTGTCAAGTTTGAAGGTAGGAAGGGGTTGGTTTGTGAAACACTGCACAGCGGTGGTACCTGGGCGAGACCTGAACCAGAACCAAGTGACTCTGAGCAGCCCCAGGCTGTGCCTGACCCTGTAGTGGGCACATGTTCATGTGTGTGCCCCTGCAGGGGTGTGTGTGGGTCAGGGAGCTGCAAAGATGCACACAAGGATGTACAGTCCCCCCTCACTGCTGGTTGGAGTGCTGGATGACGTTCCCTACTAATGGCTTTCCCCAAACCATTTGGCATTTCCACTTCAGTAGGCCAGAATTGGTGTGATTTGTGGAGGGCTGGTTAGAGTTTTCTCAACATTTCTCTCAGAGCCTGGGAAAAAAAACAGTTTTAGTTCAGCAGCTGAAATGTGGAAAGAACTGGAATTGGCAAGGCCTGGTTTTTATTTTATTGGAACATACTTACTCATTCTTCTCACTGTGAAAAATTCATTGGATTTTTTTCCAAGTTTATCAAACCGCAGTGACAAATGATAAAAGGATTAGAGGGCATGACATATGAAGAAAGATTAAGAGAACTTAATGTATACAGCTTGAAAAAACATAAGTAAGTGAAGGAGGATCTGATAATCTATAAATACTTTAAAGCTAAAAGGTGAGGAATTATTTAACGAGCAACAGCATGCAAAGGAACATTAGCTGTTAGGAAGAAAATGTTCATGAGGGGATGTGAAACTTTCAAATTGCATACTAAGTTAATAAGACTCTTCTTGAATATTCTATGTTTTAAAAATGCTACAGTGAAATTGTTGATCATTAAGAAGTAAATCAATAATGCAGCTAGCAAGTTCACCTTAACTCTTCTCAGTGACAGACCCTAGGATTGAAGCTCAGCAGACTAATTGATGGGAATAGTTATTTCAATTTAACTTGCTCTTCTGCTGTGGTTATATTTTAATGAGCAACCAGAAATCCGTCAAAGTTATAAAGTGAAGTTTAGGCAATCCAGCTGAATTACAGGTTTCTTGCAACACACAATAGTTGTTTAAATGTTCTCATTTATAATTTACTCTTCACATGGTAAAATGTGTCAACTGAATGGACCAATATCTGAAACTCATCAGAAGTTGCCAGATGAAAGTTGCATCTTTTTCAAAAGAATGCTGCATATCTGTAAAAGTAAATAATTTCTATTTAGTGGGTACCTGGTTCTGAACACCTGTATGTATTATTTGTGTGATGCCTAAAGGTGTATCTTATTCACTGGAAGAATCCCATTTACTTTTTTTCTATTTTAATAATCCTGTTTTTCCCTTACAAGTGCTGAGGTGGGAAAAGAGAAGTAAGAATGTATTAAATAGGTATCAAATCCTCTGTTTCCTGCGACATGCAATGGATTCATTGCTGCAATGCTAAAATATTCTAGGTTACATTTACCCTGCATTTAACTCCAGTGACTTTGGCTCTCTCTACAAATACAACTGGGTCATTTCAATATGGATTTAATGACTTTGGGTTTTTGCCTCCCCCCAAACAGCTTCACTGTCATTCCCTTTCTTGGTTTGCTCTTCTGAGTGTGCAGGTTTGGTTAAACTCCTGAGAGTCAGTGTGGAGCTGCTGCTGGTTTGGCCCTACCATTTTGTAATGGGAGCTGCCTCTCTCCATTTCTCCAGGACTCTCTGACACAGAGGGCTGGTAGCCCTGGCTAAAGCCTCTCACAGCAGACACCCTCAGCAGGCTTTCTCATGAGCACTTTACAATTCCAAAATTACAGTAATAATTCATAATTCATTCTAATTGTTAGGGGTCTATGGAATTCTCACACAGAATTGCCAGAAGAGACAATTTCCAGCCCCTGCATTTGTCCCATGTCCAGTGCTGTGCAGAATTGCCTTGATGTCTTTACTGTGCCTTGTGTGTAGCCCTGTGCAGTGATGGGCCATGCTTGCACTCTCATGACTTGCATCTTTAAGTACATTAAGTTATTCTAAGTCTCTTTTCCAAGTCTGAGGGTGGCCAGTGCTCTCTGGGGAGTGTAAGAAAAATGTAATTTTATGACACTATCTCATGGCAATGTCAACATTTAAACAGACAACTCTACTTTAAAAAGAAGTCTGTGTATTTTTTTTTCCTCCCTAATACAAGAGCTCCCAAAGTTGAAATCTGCTAGTTGGGTTGTGGTGTACGAGGTCACTGTTTCTGTTTCCTGTCATCCTGCTGTATCAAAATACTCACACACAGAGCCCTTCTGGGTTCTGCTGCCTGTTAGACATAACAGACCGTGCTTCTGGGAATTGTAACACACCCTCGAAGAGATGAACTGTTTACAAATTATAAATACACAGACACTTAGTTCAAAAACCCAAGAGCAGATTAACTCCCTCCACCTAGACTATCTGTCTTAAATGACAGCGCTTAATTGCCAGCTCCCCCTTCCTTTCCCCCTCTGCCCTCCTCACATACCAGCATGGAGGGCTGTAAAAGATAGCAGTGCTCTGTCCCTTTGGCACGAGCTCTTCAGTGGATAAATGCCTTCTCGGATTTGTGCCATCTTGGACACGGAGTTCAGCCTGTGTCCTGTCAGCTCTGGGGTCTGTCAGGCTGAGGAAGGATTGTTTTAAAATTGCATCACTGGAGCATCTTTGGTCTGCCAGTAAGAAGGTATAGACAAGCTGCATGCAACTCAGTTAAAGTTGTCTGGTTGTTGACCAGTTCTATTTCTTATTTTTTTTTCCGTTTCTGATAATAACTGTAGAGTTTCAAGAGCAGACATGTGAATTATTGTGTCATAGCACTTGACTGGAAAGAGCCTTGGAGTCTTCTCCATTGTCTGAATAAAAGTTTACATCTCCACAACAGATAAAACCTAATTCACTACTATTTTCAGGTCTGGTAACTGATTCAAAAGAAAATCAGAGACAAAACTGTATCAACAGCAATTCCTGTACAGGGTTTTTGTTGTTTTTTTGGGTTTTTTTTGGAGAGTTTCTGTCCTGTGCTGAGCCAGTGTAGTCCTGCTTGGCTAGTGCAATGTAACAGGGAAGAATCAAATGATACCGTGGCTTTAAGCCAAGTTATTTGGCAACTTCCAAGAAATGTTTAGTATCTCATGTATTGGGAAAAAAGCAGAAGTGGGAAAAAATCACCAAAGAATAAAAATTCAATGCCTTTAATGTAGGAAAATCTCTGTCAAATATAGGTACCAAAGATACACAAAGTTTTATGAACACAATTCAAAAAGACTTCAGCCGAACAAATTAAAGTCAAATTCATCCAGTAGCAAACAGCTGACATTTTCCATTTGAGTTAGATTCAGCATGTGGAAACCTTCCGTATGGATCTTATTTGTACGGGTGGATTACGATGAAAATTGCATTAATTTTCTCCGCAGTAAAGGTCAGTAATTGAAACATGAACCAAGAGTCTATTGTGTAAGATGCTATATCCCCATACTTAGGAAAGGTCATTCAAGACAATATCATCTCATTGTTTTCTTCCTTGGAAGTATAAATAATTTCATTAGTTTTTTTCTTCTTCTCTTCAATACAACCATTGCAATATAATATTTCAACATCCCCCATTAAGATTGCTGAAGAGAAATGATGGTAAGGACTTGAAAATGCCCCCTGATACATAGAGTATGTTCAGACTGGCAAGGAGCATCCATGTCCTCCACAAAATTATGGGCAAAAAGACCCAGTGCAGGGCTTGCTTTGGTTTTGCTTTGCTTCTTTCCTAGGAGCCTTCTTTGTGCAAGAAACTGGAAGTTAAATGGTCTCTTGTTAAATCTTGCACAGCAGAATTGTCTAGGGCTGTTCTTATCCATAAGCATCCCATAAATTGGCACAGTCCTTGTATCAGTGCCATGAGCCACCCATTTGTAGGTTTAGAGGTGATGGGGGAGAGGAGCTGAAAGGAAATTCTTGCAGGGGACTTTTAGATATCCTCACAAGGAAACCTTAGCAGCCCTATGGCACTCCAGAATTCTCCCTCTTAGACAGAATTACCTACCTAGATGTAGGTAAAAGTCAACACTGCGACTTCTCTAAATTTCTGGAAAAATATTAAGTAGCACTAGGCAGGTCATGGGACCAAGCACATGAGCCTCAGAGTGTTCTCATCCCTTAAAAATTCAAACTATTTAAAATGTTGTTAAATTTTATTTTGAATTGGCAAGATAGATGAATAGATCTCTTTCTCCTGTACCCCAAATTGCTGAAGATCATTACCTGGATCATAGATGATCCTGTAGTTTAAGTCTAAAATCCGTGTTATTGTTCTTAAGTCTCATGTGTTTCCAGGAGAAAACACTTATTTTGACAAAATTCGTTTTCTTTCCCTTTCTCTTTTTTAAATCAAAGATGACTGATGACTTTGTATCTCCATTCAGGATTGATTCTTGTTGCTTCTTAAGCATGTCTTCCTCACCTGAATTTTGTTTTATTCTATTGTGACTGCTGATATTGCTTGAAATCTTGTGGCAATACCAGTAGACTTTAGATTACTTTACACATCTATGAAAACGTGAGCAAGTACGGAAGATGCTTCTTAAGCCTCCTGCATTTCATGCCTGTGCATAGAGAAAGAAACTGAATTATGATTTAGGGTTTTCCACATAAGATTTTTCTTATGGGCTTGGCTTATGAGACTTCTGCTGGACCCCTGTGCATGGATGAAATTGATCTAATCTTATAGGCAGAGAAGGTGCAGGCATGGCTGAACAGGGCATGAAGTGGTCATTTCTGCCCTTCAGGGAGTGTTCCCCAGCCTGAGCTGTAGCATCATGTGCTGTTGCTTTCCAAATGTCTCCTTTTAAGACCGATGCTGCTCTCCTTCATACCAGTCTGAAGTGATTCTATTGGCTCTGGTGGAATTATTCCAGATTTCACACCTTTTTAACTGAGAGCATAAATTGACCTGTATGTGTTGCATTTCCTCTATTTGGTAATTATTTCAAGTACACTCAGATTCGCTAAATTTCCACAGGCAGGCACATTTGCAGCATGGTGTTAATAAACAAAAAGATCCCGTGATGCACAGTTTCAGGACTGCACGAGGCAGTTGCTCGGAGTTTGGCAGCCGTCCCCTCGGCGTGCCCATCCTCCTGGAAGAGCCGAGGAGCTCTCCTTGCAGCCTTTGCAGCACAGGGCAGGGCAGTGACTCAGCAAGGCGGATTGCTGGGCTCCTCTCAGCAGCCTTTGGCTCCCACCGAAGGCAGGAGCCAGTTCAAGGTTGCTGTGGTGACTGTTTGCAAAGCTCTGTCTGGAATTCATTTTAGCTACCAAGAGACTGTCTGTCACTCCATGGCTGCCACCTCCCACAAGAGCTTCATTCTGCTGCTAGACTGGAGCTGTTAGTGAAGTGTTCCCTGCAGACAATAGAGGCCAGTGGTCTGCTGTTTATACCAAATGAAATCCTTTTGGTTTCAGAACTTCTTCATGGACGAGTATTTTGTTGTTTGGATGTTGTTTGGCATAGGTTTTGCTGGACACCAGTAAGGCTGGAGTTTTGTAGTCCAACAAGTTGAAAATTAAATCCAACTTTGGCTAACTCTGCTTTTCTCTAAATAACTACAGCATGTTTTGTTGGATTTTTTTTTTTTAAAGCAGAATAATGGTGGAGCAAAAAGGAATGCATGCCTGAGCTATTTTCCTTTCTTTTCCCTTTCCAACAATCTTGTTTTGTTGCTAATACATTGAAGAATTAATAACTAGTACGTTAGATAAATCCTGGTAAAACATTGCCCTAATGTGCTTGTAGCAGCAGTAGCATAATGAGACAGCTACTGTAGGAAAGCTAATCCTGAAAGTTAGGCCAGCCCAGGGTTAGACAGACTAATTCTTCCAGTCCCTGAAGATATTCAGGATTTTCATTCCTGACTGAGCTGCCTGTATCCTGTTTTCTTCCTCCTTTTGCATTAATCAATATTTGTGTTTTCTCCTCCCCTTTTCCTCATCTTTGCCCCCAAGTGTTCCTCAGCTTTATATATTAAGTTTCCCTTGGCAGGCCAGAAATCTGCTGATGAATACCACTTGTTTGAAATTGCATGCAAGATATTTCTCTGCAAGTGTTTTCCATGAAATCCAAGTGAGCAAGTATTATGTAGAAGTTACCCATGGCTTCAAGCCTAACTTTTCGTTGTGTGCATATGATATTTGCAGTATACATCAGAAACACACTCAGAGAACAACAGCAAAAATTGTCTTTGCATTTGGAGCGTTGCTTGCTGGTTTGGATGTATCCAGAGGAAAAATATTTGAAGGATAGATTTAAAAAAATAGGAAACAGCTTTCTGTAAAGATGAAAGCTATTAATCATTGAAACAAATGATCAAAAGAAGTTAGGGGATCTCCACCATCCAAGCTTTGAATTCAGTAATGGATGCTTGGCTAGAGAAGAAGCACTAATGGGTGGCATTTGGCCTTTGTTCCAGAGCAGATGATTGAAGAATTTTGCCTTCAGTGTCTTCCCCCATAACTCAGGATTTTCCCTTGCAAGACCAGCTCTGGCTGTTGTAGCTCACCCATTGTGAATTGCTGTGTGAGTGCTGGGGACATCCTGTCCTGGCCTGCCCCATATTCCCACTCTTTTAAAGTCTTTAGCATTGGGAGCCCCTCCATGGTTGTGTGAAGGTTTCTTTTTGAGACCCCAAGTGTCTCAGAGCAGCATAAGTTCCTTCCAAGGGAGGGAGATCCCAGAGCTGTGGTAATTCTTTAAGTGTGTTTATATGTCCTGTTTAACTGTTACATATTTCAGAAACAGAAAAATCTAGGAGCATCTTCCAGTGCAGCAGAGATTCAGTATCATCATTTCTGAGTTGATGTATGTTAGCTGGAGACAAAAGACTTAATTTCTGAAATTGCTGGGTCTTGGTGACATGCTTAATCTTTTGTAAACCTCTTTCGTGGTTTTGTTCAGGCAATTAATGTAGAAATGAAGGTTTCCTAAATCAGGATATGCAAGGAAGATTTGAAGTAACACACTGATTATATAATTAATTCTCAGTTGTAAATTCATTTTGATGGAGTTAATTCTTTCCCAGAGGCTGAAGACTAGTTTTGGTCCACCCACAGTGCTGTAATCAGCTGAGAAATAAATGAGAAAAAGGCCTTGAATTAATGGAACTTATCACGACTGGTTTTAGGGAAATAATGCCAGAAACAGCCAGGACATTTCATTTTCAATTCATATTTGCTCAGAAGCAAAATCTTCTGAGCTGTGATCTTAAACTATCGGTATCCAAATCCAGTTTTCAAGCAGTATAATACATTGAGTCCAGAAGAAATCAGAAAGGAATGATACCTGAGGAGGATGGAGAAGGATTGTGTGGGTGGTGGGGCCTTGCATAGATGAGGAAGTGTGTTTAGTGGAAGATGCATTTTGGGTTCTTTTTTTACATTTTCCACGAACATGGTAGTGTTCAAATCTAGCTTTCTCCGTGATAGTTTTCCATTTTCTAATAAATAGGGTCCAGTGACTGTCACCCTGATGGACCCTTACTGCTTCTGACAGGGTTTGGTGAGGTGCTGGCTTCACAAAGCATAAACAACGCTCCAAAACTTAAATAATTTGGAAAATCCCATTTGTTGTACTTCATTTGTCTGCTTCTCTGTTGCTTAACCAGTGACCCAATAATCCTGTCCATGTGTTTAGACTGCAGGTTTCCAGAACAAAACAGCAATAACAAAGAAATGACGTTGACAAATTCCCGGGATTTTCAAACTATTATGCACACAGTGCATACTGCAGGGACAGTTGCAGCCTGTTTTTCTCTCAAAAAACTGATTTTATTTACAAGGCTTTCTAATCCCAGTTTGTCTTTGCCCTTACATTGGTTGGCAATATTTTGCACCAGAAACTGAAGGCACTGTTGTCTGGGGGTGATTTTAGCATGTAGCCAGGTGAGCATGGGCGTGCAGTTGTCATAACTTTAGGGACTGGCAGTTTCTGGTTTATTTTCTGGCTCTGCCTTGTGGCTGCAGCAGGAGTTGTGTTGTGTTGTGTTGGTTAAACTGTGCTATCACCACATCCCTGAGCTCCATCGAGGACGTGTAAATGAAGTCAGCATGATGCAGACTGAGCTGGCAGATGATCTGCCTTGCAGCTCTGGGCAGCAAGAGTAGGCTTGCCCTGCAATATCACTTTATTTAAGTGATTTTTCTTTACCCCTCTGCCTGAATTTGGACAGAATGAAATTCCCACTGTCTGGTTTTCCATGAGCTGCTCCCCAACTTCTGCTTCCAAATTTGGTGGAAAAAAAGCCAGACATGGTTAAAGGACTGTTGTACCATTCCAGTGAGGAAATAGTTAAATATAATTTCAATGTGTCATTTACATTTGAGCCTAACGAGATTATAACTGGAGCTGTGTGAAAATGACTTTTTGGTGCTATTTTCACATAAACTGACTATTTATTTATTTATTTTGTTCTGGGGTTATTTCACACCCCAAGGGTTTCATTTTTGTTGGTTGTTTTATTAATGTAAAAATACTCATTTTCACACCCAAATGTGTGATTATTTAAAATGCTGCTTCTATTCATTGTGCACTGACTTGCAACCTAAAGGCAAATATTCAAATGTCTGGAGCTTGATAACTCCATGGTGGTTTTGGCTGGCTTTTTTAAACTCAGAAATTACTGGGGAGAGAAATGGGCAGTGAGTAATTCAAAGTGGTATAAGGGCAGCATTCCCATGCCCGCCTCTCAGCATCCAAGGATGGGTCACAGATTATTCCTGCACCCTCTGTAGAGTGGTGCCCTGTCTCAGCCCCATACAGACACTCTCCCAGCACGACAGTGCCAAAATGCTGGAGCAAGAGCCCTCACCTCTGCAGCCCTGTGTGATTTTAGATAGCCTCTGACCCTTTCCTGCATGGAGGAATAATGTGGATGACAACACAGAGGCAGGATTGCAGCAGTGTTGATGCAAAAATCTCTGTCCCTTGCTCATTCCCACCCACCCTTTCCTCTACCTTGACTGGTGTGGGCCACAGAGAGCAGGGATACAAAATGCCATCGTCTCCCCTCTCTGGGAACAGATTGGTTAAAACACAGCTTAAAATGTTTTGTTGGGCTTTTTATTGTTGTTTTATTTTTTTTTCTGAATTGGACTGATTTTTAAGTGTCTAAATGTGATGTAAAATCAGTGTCCAGGGCTCTGCATTTTGTAATAAGTGAATGTTTTGCTGATTTCTTGCTAGAATATCTGCAACCATGCCAATTTGCATGCCTGTATGTGTGTTAGATTGCTGGCAAAGAAATGCTGAATGCTGATAATTGTATACTGGTTTTCAAGCCTGATTTAAGTAATTTTGATTTTTAATTCATTCTGTGCTTCCTTTTTATTTCTGCACATGTGTAGTAATGTCCTGTAATGTTGTTGCCTAAAATAAGCAGTAAGAAATGAAGTTGAGATGGCCGCTGTAAAGGGAAAATGACATTTTTTCCTTTGATCCTTTTTTTTTTCCCCAGTAAAAGAATGAGTCTCTGTATACTGAATGCTCAAAAAATATTGCATTCACCGTCTTGCTGCTAATTTATATACACAAACCAGCGTGGTTGTGGGGAGCCTACAAAGCTCAGAAAAGTGATATTTAGAAGTTCTGGACAAGAATAATTTTGTTCTTGAGGAGCACTGAGCAGCCAGCGCTTCACACCAGGGGTGCTCAGCACCTCTTGTGCTTTAGCATCCAGTTGTGGGAAATCCTGATTGAGATCCTGCAGTCATGTTAGAAGATGAAGAAAACTCTGCCCATGTGTTGAGGAGAAGGAAGAGAATACAAGGATCTAACAAATAATGTTAGTTCTGTGTGATGTTTGTTCTGTCCTTCCTTCATGGAAATACTTGAGGTCATGGATGGATCAGCAGTGCTGGAAATCTTAGTTTCACCAAAGTCTGTGAACACTCTAGCAAATTATTAAAAGTTTTGGTTTTCTGGTTTCTTTTGATTAGGAGTCTGAGAAAAAGGGGCTAATTGAGAGAATCCACATGGTCCAAGAGATCATCATAGCTGTTCAGAGCATCCTGGAAGAAATAGCATCATTTGGAGAGAGAATTAAAAAGTAAGTAATAAATAATAATAAATATAAATAAATAAATAATAAATATAATAAATAATAATAAATTTTTCTTGCTTGACCATGATTTGAACTGAGTCAGAACCAGGACAATCAATGTGGAGTAATTGTCTTGCTCCAAAAATGGCTGCAAGGTGCAGCAAGATAAACTGTCCAGTCCCACCACTGCTTCTTCTCTTTCAGTCTTTTTATTCCAAAAAACCTTTGCAGAGCACAGAGAAGAGGAGAAGCAGTGTTCTTTACTGATGTACCTTTCATATTTTCCTGAATTCCTGGTCTTGCTTGTTTCTGATGGGGTGGGGAGTCATGGATGGCAGATCCTGCTTGAAGATGTGGGGCACAGAAGCCTCAGGCATTTCGGTCTCATCACAGAAAGTGGGTACTGATGGTCAGTGTTGCCTTTCCCACGCCCTCCCCATGCTGACCTGGCTGTGGGGGTTATCAGTCACTTGTGTCCCTGGCCAACACATTGATCTTCTCCTGTCTTTACCATTTTGAGCTGTCTGCTTCCTGCTGGTGCCACCAGGAAGCCCAAAGGGGGTTTTCAGGGTCTCATGGCAAGGGGGGAGGCACAGAGGGTATTCCTGACCTTACAAAGGAGGGAGGTGAAGAGCCTAAAAAAAAATCAAAAAAAATCCCCCACACAAACCTTTTATAACTCAGTCTTTATTGGAGCTTAATTGATCCATATTGTTGTCTGTTTTGAACACAAAGTGATGGTTTGTGACCGAGCCTCACTTTAATGAGGAGCTGGGTTCAAGCTAAAAATACAGCAACCACATGTGCTGTGGTGCCACTCCAGACACCCCAGCTGGGGTGGAAGTGGCCCAAAGATGTATTCCAGTCCATGAACAGGGCACTGTTCTGCCCAGCTGCATGGCAGGAAGGCTCAAAGCACTTAAACACTATTAATTCTTGTACTCATTTTGGCAACAATGGTCTTAAAGAACACGTTGGGTATTAATGTGGATGCCCGATGTAATTTCAGAAGAATTCTGTTGTAGCTCGGCAGTGATGTGCCATTAAAAAATTACTATCAAAGTTTTTTTTGTAAGTGACAGACTGAATTGTGCTACAGTTTCCGTCTGTCACTCCAGTTACACAATCATAGGGAGTTTTCATAGTTTAACTCAATTGAGCTGTTTTGCTTTTTTTTTTTTTTTTTTGCTTTAACTTAAGCTACATTGATTGATAATGATGGGTCCTCTCCCACCTATTTTTACTTAATATTTAATACGTCTATTGAAGCTTAAATGTAATTCTTGAAGCGTCCTATTAATTTTATCTGTCAAGGGAAGTTTGTCTTATTTTATAGCCTGAGAAGTGGTCCAGATTCATTCTCTCTTCTTCCTACTCCCCATCATAGTGGTATGATGAAGTTAGCAGGCAGATTGTGTGAAACAGAGATGCCCAGATCCATAAATCCACCTGTGGGCTAGTGGGCATCCTTGTAGTCCAGGTATCTCAATATTTGGTGCAGGGCATAGGGTTATGTCTTACAAGGGCACAGGGGGACAAAATAATATTTCAAAGATGTGTTAGCAGTGGCTTCTCACCTTCAGTCCATCATTGACTTGCAGATGAGAGGTCTGAGCGAAATAAAATCCTGTTTTTCACTACAATGTGGCCAAAGTCTGAAATGCTGTAGTAACTGAGCCTTTCAAGAATGCTCCTCTAGGAAAAAATCTGATGTGGATTGTTAGAATGCAGAAGCTTGGGCTGCTCCTGGTTTATTACAGCTTATCCAAGCCAGCTTCCCTCCTATAGTCAGTACAGTAAAGCATTGCTGAAAATGTAAAGATATAGAAGAAAATGTATATATACATAGATTTATATAGAATATGATGGCTCTAATGTTGTACACAGAAATTACTCAAACTGCTCTTTCACAGTTTGGTATCATAATTAATCCAATGCAAGTTATTTGTTGGGGTTGACTTTGGCTACCTGCCACACCTGGGCTGGACACACATCTCGTGTTATCTCCACTGTGGCCCAGTGGAGCTGGCTCAGCCCTGTCTCCAGATCAGATAATCTGCTCATGAATAATGGAGAGCAGAGATGTGTAACAAGTGCGACACACAGAAGAAACCAAAACAACTCCCTTACACACCTAACAACTTCACTGAGCTCCCCAGGGCTCCTCTTCTCCTTCCTTATCACAACATCTGCCTCTCAGATATCTCCCTTAATCCATTATAACATCCAGATGGAGGAATCTGCTTATCCACCTTCCAAAGGGTCTGCAATTTATAGCATATCTGACTGCACTGAGCACTGAAAGAGGTCATTAAATTATTATTGGGTAGCAGAGCACAAACAATGTCCAAGAACAGAAATGTTGAGAGGGTTGTGTTTTTTCCTTACAGCACATTCAACTGGACCGTGCCTTTCCTCTCTGTCCTGGCCTGCTTGGTCCTGGCAGCAGCAACAGTTATTTTGTATTTTATACCACTGAGGTACATTGTTTTAATCTGGGGTAAGTACTCCACAGTGTCTCATTTGTATGAGATAAATACAATATATGTCTTCAGAGTGAAATCAAACAAGCTTTAAACGACCTGTTACACAGACAAACAAGTGCTGTTGCTTAGAGGTGAATAAAGATGTTATGAACTTCTTAAAATTACCATTTCTCCCCTCGGGTTATCCGATAATTTGCTTTTCTTAGGGTTCTTTATAAGTTTCCAACAGCACCACAAGAAGAGCATTAGCCTAGATAAGCTACTTTCAATGTTATTCTTCTTCTGCAGGAAAGTAATTAGCTTCCTGGTGCTGGAGCCCTCCAGCTGGGAAATGGTAGGAAGTGGACAAGATGTGTTTTCAGAGCTGGACCATGTAGATTTGGACCCTGGGAACCTTTTGGATCTGAGTATCCTGGCAGCCAGGACAGGCTGTGCCCAGTGGGACACACTGAGCATCTCCTTTTGTCATGGGTCAGAAACTATTTGAAGATACATAATGAATTAAAAGAGGAGCTTTTAGAAAGTAAAACTTTCCTGGTGGTGTTGTGAAGAAATGTGGGATCATCTTTCACAGGAGATGGCATTCCAGGGCATAGGACTAGGGGGAATGGCTTTAAATGGAAAGAGGGCAGGTATAGATTAGAAATGAGGATGAAATTCTTCACTGAGAGGGTGAGGAGGCCCTGGCACAGGGTGCACAGAGAAGCTGTGGCTGCCCCATCCCTGGAAGTATCCAAGGCCAAGTTGGACAGGGCTTGGAACAACCTGGCCTAGTGGAAGGTGTCCTGCCTGTGGCAGGGGGTTGGATTGAGATGGTTTTTAAGGCACCTTCCAACCCATACAATTCTATGATTCCAGCTGCTGAAGACTTTCTGCATCTCCAGATGACCTCCTGCCTTATTTAGGGTGCTAACTTTTATCTCAGCCTTGAGGTAGAAAGGTGTGGAGAGCACAGTGCAGGTAAATCCTCCCTGACCTGCAGATGCTCAGTCCTGATGTGGCTCTGAGTTGTAGGGACCCCCATCACCCCTGGGGCTGAGCCATCTGCTGCTGCCTTGGATATAGAAAAGGGAGGGAATGAGAAGGTGGCATTAAAAAAAAAAGCCATTCTTGGGCAACTGCAACAAAGAACTAAAGGATTAAATCAAACAAAAAGAAAGGGCAAAAGGAAAGGGGAGAAATTGCTGGGAGTAAAAAGTTCAGTAACAAAATATTGTTGTTCTTGTATGGAAGACATGGTGAGTACATGAAAACTATACATCCGTTCAACATCATCTAGAGTGACAGGGCCTTCAAATATGATACATGTTAAACAACTACCCTGTGGCAAGTCCTCAAAAGACCTTATGGTATTTTCTGTTTTTTAAAAATCAGGTACACAGAAAATTGTGTTGTCATTTTGCTACAAGTATATGGCTTAAAAGCTGAATCTCAGATGTGAAGCAGGTACATTTCAGGGAGAGGAGAAGGCTGGAGTATTTGAAATCACTTTCAGGGAAACCACTATGAGATTTTGGACAGGGGCATGATGGAATTGAATGCTGTATTATGATCCTGAGAGGCAACCAACATTTGAATTTTTTGCTATTCTTTAAAATGGGTTAGGTGATTTTCTTCACCTGGAAGACCTTAAGAGAGGCAAGAGAAGACCTTATGAACTTCACAGTAGTATTACACTCCCATGGATCTTCTGTCCAGACTAGGGACCACCTCTGCCAACTGAAGCTTAACTAAGTCCATGGAGATGCTATTGCTGCAGTTAATAAGCCTAATTATTCACACAAAAGTCAAACTGAAGTAAACCTTGTGATAAGGTTTTACAGTGTCCCACAGCATCATGATATGGGCAGTTTGGCAAATGTGGCTCTGCAAAAAGGGGATAAGCCATGAGGGATGGGGAAGGGAAGCTTTCATTTTCTGAAGATGGGAGGAAAAAAAAACCTTTTTTCCAATTATTTTCAGAGCCTTCCAGTTGGTCACATAGGGTAGCAGATTTGGTTTTCAATGTTTGTATTCTCCCTGTAGTATCCCCCAGAAAGAATTCATGCTGCAATAGCTTTTCTCCACATTGTTGGCAACACATGATCCTGAAAGTAGAGAAATACCTTTATCAATAATGTCCTCTACTTCCTCCAGGAAGCACTTGTGAGTGATTCCACGTGACAGGGAACATGTGTATGGCTTCAAGTCTGAGGCACTGTTTTCACACTAATTTTTACTTGTGAATTCCCTTTCCCTTTTTCACCTTGCCTGAACAAATTCAGAGGGAGGGAGGAGAAAAGGGCTGTATTATTTTGTTTGCCTTTATTTTTTTTTTTTATCCTAGGCATAAATAAATTTACTAAGAAGCTTAGAAATCCCTATGCCATCGACAATAATGAGCTACTAGATTTCCTCTCCAGGGTACCATCTGATGTTCAAAAGGTAAGTAATGAATGGCCACAGCCAACAGAGGCAGGGAGTGACACAGAGAGCGGCTGGGTGCTCCCTTTGGGAATACAATGCCAAAGACTTTTGAATAACAGAGATAAGGAATCTGGGGAAAATCCACAAAGGTAGGGGGAGAGAGTGTTAGAAGAGAGGGGAGCCAAAATCCTTTGTCAGAAGGATAAAATGATTGCAGAAAAATTATCCTGAAAAGACCTACTTAAAAATGATCTGGAAAATCACTCAGCGTGGTTACTGAGCTGTGGTTTTCGTCACCTTTCTGCTCCGGTATTTGTACAGAGGGAGGAGAAAAATGGTCTCTTTGATAGAGATAACCATCCAAAAGGATTTGCTGAATTCTCCTTTTTCTCAAGATAGGGGGAATTATTTCTGTGACATTGTGCTTGAGCTCCAGGCCTCCTTTGGACAATGCCCTGCTCATCTTTTCCTTTAAAGAAAACCCTGAAATGTGTATAAAATACTCTACAGTTGATCAGATAAATCTTCTACCATTATGGAATTATAAGTTTTAATCAAGCCAGAATCCTCCCTCAGTTTCAGTCAAGTCTTGTCTCTTCTCCCATTTCTTTGAAATAACAACATTGTCTTCAGCAATCTCACCTATCTTCCTGGAAATTATTTGAACAATAAATCCTTTAGAATGTCAAGATCTGTTTATTTCTCTTGGAGGAGGGAAAATAGTCTTGCTGGGTAATGAAGCCACACAATATAAAGGATTCTTTCTTTTGTTTTAACTAGCTGGAATCTGTGTCCCCAGGCCCTGATCCTGATGCCCAGGATCCGTCTGACATTGTACCTTTCTCTGTGAATTGTGGCACTTTCCCTGTGAGGTGCTGCTCACTGGGAATAAGGGAATTACAATCTCACCTGTAGTGACTTCATGCTGTTAGAGACAGAAACTGAATTGCTCACATGCAGTGTTGAGGCATCTGGTAGAAGCAGGGTTGGAAAAAGCTTCTGGTGACATTTATCTCAGGAGGCCACCAGACTGGCTGGCTGGAAAGAAATCCCACCGTGGACTGGTGGGAGGAAAAAGGCTAAACAGGAACAATCATAGAACCATTAAACTTCAGTGTATTTTTATTTGTTGTCATTGCTCTTGTAGAGGCCACTGGATTTGCAGTGATGGTTTGCATATGCCCTTTAAGTGTTTATGTTTAAAGATAAGCTGCTTTTCTATTTATGCTTTATTTAACATTTACACTTACAACATTTCCTTGAGTGGTTTCTATCATATTGGGATCCTTTGAGCTCTCCAAGGAGAATGATCACTGTTTTCTATGGGAGGAATGATAGGAGTTCCTTGGATGGGACAAACCTTGGAGTTTTCCACTAGTGCTGAAAATGGTGATAGCCACACACAGTCATCCATGGAAGCTCCAAAGCCTCTCCATGTTCTTTGTTTTGTGTGCTATCAGTGCATCGGCATTTCACTGGGCTGCTGCAGTGAGCTGGAAATTACTCCTGTCTGCACAGTACCCATTTACAACCACATGTGTTGGACAAAGACAGAGAAGGAGTGAAAAAGATGGTGTGCTCAGCCCAATTTCCCCCATGGTTTCAGTGGGAATACTTTTGTCTCACACAACAGACAATTTTGAGATTACACCATCCTTGACAGTTTACCACACGTGTTTTAATAATTATATTGTGTATGAATTTGTTTGAAAGGTGGAGGTAGCTTTGTCCAGGTTCTATCTGGGACAATACTTTCCTTTTTTGAAATTATTAAGTGTTTCAGCATCCCAGGTCTGTGTATGGTTGAGACAACTGTCATCTTATTGTCTATTGGGATCCACTTGAATTGAGACTCCTGAGAGAAGTTTATTAAACTAATAGGTTAATGCCAGAAAGATAAGAAAAACAACTCCCAAACCAAAACAAACCCAAAAGATTGCTGAAATCAGGTAGAACCCCATGTATCTCATTAGAAAAATCTGCTTTTAATATTTTTGTTTCAAGAAATGATGCATGACTTCTCAAATCCTTCCTGCAATTAATCCCCCATGTTCCTGTGTTTAGAAAATGATTCATTACTTTTGAACCTTCCTTAGTTTCCCTGGGTTTGTCCTGGGGGAGCCATTAACACACACTGTAGTGAGCTAGAGTTACCTAAGTGCAGACGTCATGCCTGTTTGTTTTCACAGGTGCAGCACGCTGAATTGAAACCATCCAGCAGCTCCAGCCCCATCAGGAAGAAGCGGAGCGCGCTATAGGATGCGGCGGGGTTTGGGAATGCAGCGCCTCCCTCCCTGCACACGCGTGCACACACAGCATCCCTCCCCTCCTTCTTGCTTCAGAACAACTCTAGAGTCACTGCCACAGACTTTCTCTTTCTTGGAAGATGTGGTTTCTGATAAACACCTATCTTGGGTTTGTTTTCTGGGTTGTCTTTTTTGGCATGGCATCCCAAAAAAGAGCAAGGTGAAACATGAATTAGTTTGTGGGATGTGGAGGAGAATGGGAGAGGATGGTGCAACTGCACCTTTTATTTTTCTTTTTTTTTTTTCCCCCTTTGATTGCAGAGACAAGGCTGGATGTGGCAGCACTCCCTGTGTTATGTAGGAAGAGATAATTCTGCTTAGTGTACCAGATCAGCTGAGCTGATGTGAGGAGATGCTCTGAACCAGTTTTTAACATATCCAACAGATTTACATTAAGATATGAAAGCTATTCTTTTCTGAGTTAAATCACTGTGCCTAGAAAGGTTTAAGCTCTGAATTAACGAGTCTTTGATACCCATCTTCTGTTCAAGCAGTGTACATTTTAAAAAGTTTTTTATCATAATTAGCAGAAAGAGCTAGGAGCTCCAACAGTATCTCAATATTTCATCCAGCACTTGTGGGTTTTTCTTTTTCCTTTTTTTTTTTTCCTTTTTTTTTTTAAAGCCCAGACTGTGGTTAACTCTTTGTATACTGGAATCATCAGAGATCCATTGCTGGCAATGGATGCATGAAAACCTTATGCCATGAAAGGATTAAGAGAAAAGGCTAACTCAGTGACCTGAAAAGACTCTGTTGGCTTGCCTTTTATAATTCCATCTCATCAGATATCTTCAGCATAGCTGTTGTTTTCCTGTCTAAATCCAGAGGGGTCAACACTACAGATCCAAGAGGGAAAAAAAACAAAACACTTCATAGCCTTAAAGAAACAAGTGCTTGTGCAGAAAGAGAGCATGTGCCCAAAGAAGTGGTTGTGCAATAGTGTGCAGGCTTTGGTCCACCACTGATGTCTTCTTGCAGTCTTTCCTGGTGGTTCACAAGGAGAGGACCCAAAAGTGAAGTCAAGTGGAAACAACAAGGGAAAGACAGAAGAAAGGACCCCATTTTGTGTTCTGTGGAGAATGTGATTTCTTGCTTGCTTACCAATCTTTTAGCAGTTGTGCATTTGCTTTATGTATTTCAGAAAACCAGCATTAGTCAGGTTGTTTGGCTGGGGAAACTAAAACACAAAATCGTGTGTAAAACCTGCTTAATTTTGGTGATACTGCAGCCCTCGGTCCTTTAGGTGCTGTGGGAGATTTTGGGAGTGACTTGTCACCACAAGCCTTTGGTAGTATGAGGGCTGGAGTTGTTGCTTATGATTCTCAGGCAGGGATTACCACCAGCATTCCCTGGGGTAGTTGACAGTACAAAGAAATACAGAAATCCTGAGAGAAAGGATTCTTTTGGGGAAAAAAAAAAAAGGCTCTGAAAGTCATCTTATAAAAGGTAAAATGGTTAAAACCTCGCTTATGGATTGGTGATCCAGATGGAGTTGTGTGTAGTTCTGTAGCAGTCTTGGGGGCCTGTTCCAAGAATCTGAAGAAGGAAAACTAACAGCAGACTATCTTCCACGGGATTATTAGCCAGATTCAGTAGTTTTTCATAAGTTCTTTTTTCAAAGTCCCACTGTGCCTTTGAATAAAGACAGGCACATTTTCATATACTTGATTGGCTAAAGAATGTATTTTGCTCATGCAAAGCTGTGTGTAGCTGCAAATGGAAGGACTGAGGAAAGATTATCCTGGTTTAAAAAGCCACAAAAATGCCTCTTTGTTTGCACGTGTGCTTGTGTACCCATGCATATACAGAGTTGTGTATAAAGAGTACATATATAATGTATTTATAGGCGAGTGTGTGGGGGAAAATGGGTGAGTATACAGATTTAAAAACCTTGAAAATGTTTTTGAAAAATGCCAAAGATTCTAAAGCTTATCATCTCGCGTCTGTTCTTCTTCATTTTGTATCTTTCCCGGCATGTCTCTCTGGCTGAGCCAGATCTCTGCATGATTTGATTTACTTCAACTTAATGAAGCTGGTTGGAAAGAGCCTTGTAGAAATTACAAAATCTCCAGTAAATCTCCTTCTTGTACATACAATAGATGTCCACGGAACCCTTTTGTTAAACCAGTTTCTCAATCTTCTCTGTAAACAATGCCTCATTGTCTCGCTTCAAACTATCATCTGGTTTATCATACTGTAATCTTGTCATTTTTTAAGGACCAAAGTCAGGCATATTTAAGCAGGCGTGTGGGATCTGATCGTTGATTTGAGTGGAAACATTAAACTGCAGGAAAAACTGTTTATTTATTCAGAAATTTGGATTGATTCTTTACTAGTTTGGGGGGTTTTTCTTTAGGTTTTTCCACGTGGAACTGATTTCTATTCAGGAGATGGGGTGTTATCTTTTTCTTAATTTTTTTTTCATTGGTGTAGATATCTTGGGTTTCAGAATAATTTGTGTTAATTGTTATGCTGGATGACACTGGAGACATACCAAATGAAGGGGTTTGGATGGTCCAGTACCTATATATGTTGTGATGAGCTCTTTGTTTTGATAAATGCTGTTTGAAATGCAATAAACATTTGAGGTTAAACTGATGCTTTTAATTTGTCTGGATTAGGAAATATGTTTCACATTCTTTGCAAAATGCTGTGCTATAACATTTAGTATCTGACTAGGTAAGCAAGGACATCCGTGGGCAGTTCAGTGTAACAATTCACACTGGAGTTTGCTTGGAGTAAGGAGTGTAAGTGCATCTCCTGCTGCAGCAGGAAATGAGGTAAAGCCTCATCTCACCTGCCTACAGCTCTATATTGGGATTTACTAGGCTCTACTTAAAGGAAAGGAGGATTATGTGTACTTACTGCACAGTCCACTTATCAAACTCTAAATTCAGATTTGTCATGAAATTCTAAAAGCAAGACTATCTCTCTGTGTCCATTTCCCCATGCAAATTATCAGTTTTTACATTTTTAATGTATTCAATGTATAGCATAGAAATTAAAAACTTAGCTTTTTACTTCAAGGTACTTGTTTCAGGGCATTTGATGTCTAAAGTCTCTGGGACCAGAAGCCATTCAGAAGTTCCAGTCTAACTTTGGGTCTTTTGGATTGTAGAATCGTGGAGATACAGGAATGTGAAGCATGTCCACTGACTGTACAGTGTATAAATAACGGGGTTTGACGTGTATGTGCAAATGCAATATTTACTCACATTTGCCCAAACATAAGGTGGTGCTTGAAGGTTTGATTTTTTTTGAATATTCATGAATAGGACTGAGGACCTGGCTTCTCTATGGATCATTGTTAGTAAAAGTCAATCACTGAAACACAGCTTGTGGGAAGCAAGCAAATAACTGAGTAAAGCACAGCAGGAAATGCCACACACCTTTCCTTTTTCTCTGCTTGAAAATCTCTGATTTTAACCTTCAGCCACAGCTCTGCTTCCCCCTCAGTCACCTCCTGAGCCACCCACAAAGCAGAGGAGAGCCCAGGCTTTGTCCTGCTGCCCAGGGATCCCACTGGATCAGCACCCAGCACCCCTGTGCATGGGAAAGGGAAGCTGCTTGTCCCCTAGAAATTAAACTGGCTGTTGCTAATTCCCTGCCTAGGGTAAGAGTACAACAGCTCCCTGAACTGGGCTGTCCCACTAGAAAACAGAGGCTTGCCATTTAATTTCCTGTGCTCTATATGGGGCTACATTTTTTATATTTTTAATTTGGAGGGCCTGATTCTGCAGGTGTTACCACAAATGGAACTGGAATTATTTTCCCATCAGACCAGTAGGTTCACACCAGCAAGGAATTCGGTTTCTTTGATACCTTAATTAAAAAATTGACAAAATGCATTCTAAACAAACCTTAACCTTTAGATTTTCCATCCTTTAACTAAGCTGATGGACTGTTTTGGAAATGTTAGCTTTGGCTTTGGAGACTATGGAATGTGTTACTAGTGAATCCTGTTCCGATTTTAATATTGTGTGTTGTTTTATCTGTAAAGCTCCATGTGTCAGGGCCCTGGTGCATCTATCCCTGTAAATCTCACAGAGGTTTGATAAGTATATCTGCTCCTCTGCATCCTAAGAATTACCAACTCAGAAGGAAGCTGAGATACTCCAAATTATTGTTGGTTTGTTCCAGATGGAGTGTTTTAATCATTCTCAAACTTGGGTAAATTAAGGTGAAATATGATTTTGGGACAAAGTACCTGCCTGAGAGTTTGTCAGAGGGGAAGGCCCTCAGTAGTAATTGGGTAATTCAAGGAAAATGTGAGAAAAGGATATATTTATGATTAATGTTAATATTCACCAGCCTTTAGAAAAAGTGTTGGGAAAAAAAAAGTCTCTTGACATTACAGCATTTTAAATCTACTTTTCTCTGTGATGCTTTGACTGAAAACAACACAGCATTTCAAGAGAATTTAGAGGCTCATTTAGTTTTGCATGAAAGTCGTGCTCATCTGACATAAATCATGAAACTGAGCATGGGGAAGCAGGAGATGGCATCCAGGTCTCAGTGTTTGCAACAGCACCAGCACCTGGGCAGGCATGAGTTCAAATTCTCAGTGTGGCTTTAACCTGAGGGCTGGTGATTCTTGTTAAATTTTACGTGAATGAATGTTTCCAGTTGGTTCCTGCGTGTTGGATTGAACACCTGCAAATTCCCTCTTGGCTGAACATGACGTTGTGCCTCTTGCAGGGGAAGAAAGTAAGAGCTGGAAGACTTGCTGATGTAAAATTTGTGTTGATGTCCTAGTGGAACCAGCCTTCTAAACTCCTGAAGACTTCTTGTAGAAGGAAGGTGGGACAGTCTCATGGACTGGGCACATACATTTGGTTCTGGGTCTTAAAGGGCCAACTGTGGTCAGGTTTAGATGGTCAACAGATTTTGCCTCTCACTCTTAATTATTGTCTGCTAGGATGGCTCAGCCAGCACATTTAAAGAGTGGCTTTCAGTCCAAGAAGGAAGCACAAGGCCCTGGCCCTCAGTGGTTTGGGTATGGGAACCTAGGGACTGCTTAGCTGGGGGTCTCTCCTCTGTTCTAGATGTGTTGTGATCAGGCTTCCAGCAGATGAAAGAACAAATTTTTTTGCTCTTGATCTCTGCATTTTGGTAAGTTGCTCTTATGGTGGGATAAAACACTGAATGTTGAGCTGTCATCAAGAAACTGAAGGTGATAAAACCTAAGGGCTTGGGCCTGCCACCTCCAAATGCATGATCAGCCTCGACACTCCTGCAGTCCCAAAGGGTCCAAATGCCTTCAGGACAGTGCAGTCTTCTCACCAGTAATGTTACAGTGCCTTCAGAGATGCTGCTGAATACTTCACACTCAGTACTGCTAAGTGAATATAAAGGGGAGTGTCACATGATTTATTTCTGTTCTGGGTATTTTTTTTTTCAATGAGAACACATGAAAAGAAACAACCCAAATTATTTCTGCTTCTTGAGCAAACGCTGCTAGTTCTGTCCTAGCTACTGTATGTGGACCATGGTGTTTGACTGGTCTTTGATCTCTCACTAGCACATAGGGCAATTGATTTTATGGGCCTGAATCCGTGCTCAGCAAAACCTCGTATTTTTCACTTGCTCAGTACTGCCATCTCTCAAAGTAAAGAATATCTCTCATCCTCATTTTCAAGAGGAGATGCACAGTGGAAAGAGCATATGTTCCTACAGACAAAAAAAGCCTGTTAGATTCAGTGACTTGTGTGCTAAATTTTGCTTTGATCATGGCTGTCTTCTTTCTCCCTCCATCTTCTGTCTGCCCGTGGTCGGCTCACTCCAGAGTATCAGAAACCACACAGCAGCTACAGCCTAAGAAGAAGGGGTGGGAGGGGGGTGAAGTCTCCCTCCAGCTCTGGCAATAGACGACTTTACTGAAAGTCAATGCCATTCCCTTGCATTTATCACTGCCACTCTTGCTCTGCATATTTTTGGTATTCGCCATGCATTGTTAGCAGTGATTGTCATGTAATTAAATCACTGCTCATCACAAGAGCCTATTTTTATGCTGAGATAAGCATCAGAAGTCTGCTGCAGCGTCCCCCAGATCAATAAAGATGTTCCCTGTAGGATTACAAATAGTCTGGGGTTGTACAGGGCACTAGAATTAATTAGGAATGATTTCTCTTTTTCTTTTTTCTTTCAATACATTTTTAATTGTTTATCCATTTTCGATGGGCTTGTTTTTAACTCTGCCATGATGGCCCAGATGCTTCTGTTCAGACCTTTTGAGTAGGATATGATACCAGTTTGGGCAGTACCATTTGATGTAAGCAGTCACAATTAACATCATCTTTCCATAGCCATGTGTGACTGCTACTTCAAAATATGTTTTTGAATGAGGTATTTGCATCTCAGGCTTTGCACTTGAGATTACAGTTAAATGGGTTTATTAAATGATTGAACTTTGACATCCAAACACAATGAGTAACCTTCAGGTGCTACCCTGAAGATTTTGCTATTTTGATCAGAAGGCCAGAGGGCAAGTGGAGGAACTTGAGCCATTTCTTGGAGAAGCATTTGCCCAGGGTCACAGGGCATGTATGTGGCAGAAAAAGCAGCCTGGAATTTGATTTAGGCTTCCCTAGTCTCAGCTGTCCACTTTCCTTGGCATTGTTTTTACATTTTGTTCTGCTTGTGTGGCAAACTGGTTGTACCACCTGGCCATGGTCCATCCGTAGGAGCTGTGGGCTGTCTAAGACACTGTGTGCTGGGACAGAAGCTTCTGGAGAGTCTCTAAAAACAGAGGGGGAATGTCCATGAATGGCTGAGGCATAGGGAAGGTGAAAGTCTTCTTTTCCCCTCATGTCAAACAGCTGAGTGACTTGTCCTTGTGATCCAGCATCATCAAGAACAGAAACAACTTCTTCAGCTGTGCTGGAGAGAGTGTGTTTGCCCTCTCTAAAGCACAGGGAAAAAGTAAATTCCTTTCAGGGAATAGAAGCAGTGTCAGGATTCCTGTAGGTAAATGTGACCACCCCTCTACATGAAAAAGAAATGAACAGTTGATGTTTTGCACTTGCATTGCTGTACTAAAGTGGTGTTCTTCATGAGCTGCACCTGAAGTGCACTGAAATGAAATGCCTGTGGAGCTCAAAGGTTTTGGATCAGTCTTCGAAACTCTATGAAAGTTCAAAAACTCTATAAACAGTGGCCAAATTTGCTGCTGATAAAGTAGGTGCCCCTATTACTGAGAGGATGTTGATGCCCTGAAAAGAGGATTCCTCACAGTAAGACAGTGTTCCACGGAAATGATTCTGCTAGTGTTAGGATTAGGAGACCCCATGCCCAGATCTACTGCAGGAGAGAGGAAATACTTTAATTCAGACCCATTAAGACCCAAACTATGTGAGTTCACTACATCACAAACCAGCAGAAGGTGTCTGTGCCCTGAGCATGATGTGATGCAGCTCTTGTCAGGCAGCCAAAGCCCATCTGCCCAGGGTTGGCATGGGGCAGCACAGAAGATCTGGCAGCTTCTGAACATCTCGAGGTTAAAAGGTTGCTGAGAACACTCTGAATAAACCACTTTCCATATAATCAGTCAGGAGTGATCTCCTGCACAGGTCACATTCTGCAGCAGGGGCTGGTTCTCTCCTCCTCTGCAGCACTAGCAGTGGAAAGGGCATCATCGTTCTGCTTGTGCCAGCAGAGCCTGGATGATTTCAGCACTTGTTCCTGGCTTACCCCATGCAACAGAAAATTCAGTCTTATCCCTTTTCCGCTTGCCAGCTCCCTCCTTCCCCAGAGGGAAGGGATTCTGGGGGATTTTGTTTGTCCTCTGAAGCTCTGCAGGGCTGCTGCTCACCAGGGGCAGTGCCCAGAGGTGCCAGGTATGAATGTGCTCAGAAAGTGAGGGCTCTGTGGAGTGGGATTTTGGCAACTTTTCTATTGCACATGCAGAGTCTTAGGCTTCTTTGCAGGGAATCTCTTTCCAAAATTATTTTCTGTTTTCTCACATATTCAGTCATTTCCATCATCACAGTGTGACTTGGATTAAAAGTAATTCAAGAGAGGACATCCTGTAAAAACCTCAGAAATTTTAATGAGAAAAAATTCTTCCTGTTGCCAGATTGTAAGGTGAGTTTTGTCCATTTTTTAACTCCTATTATTAGAGTTTAGGTGTATGAGATAAATTTAACGTTGCCATGCATTTTGGTCGACTGCAGATTTTTGGGGAATGATTGGCACCCATGCTACACCAGAATACTCGATGTCATGGAAAACTGGAAGACTTAACCAGAGGGGGAAACATACCGAGATTTTCAGTGGGCAGTTGCCTTAAATTCAGTGGGCACCATCCCAGCCCTGCTGAAGTCAATGCCATTTTTCTGAAATTGGCCCTGGCCACCCTTGCTGAGTGGTGACCTCTGTGGCAGTTGCATGGTTGCCTCACAGATAATTTGCAAATTGCCCATGAACCATGCGTGCAAACGTGTCTGGTATGGTGCTAATTTACTGGCAAGGGCTGGGTTCACGGCTCCAGCACTCTGCTCCAGGGGTGCTTCAGCCATGCCCAGCAGCCAGTGTACAGGTTTGATTTCTATGCAGCGTGTCAGGGATATCTGATGGATGGGCTCAGCCTCCCTTTCACATGTGTTTAGAGATCTCCAGCCCGACCAGAATTTGCCAGATGACCGCAGTGGGGAAGGCATCAGAAATATTTCCGTAAATATAACCCCTCCACGGCCCCCAAAAATTCATTTAGTTTATGCATGGGTGTTACAAAACCCTTGTTCAGGGCTACAGGAAGTGGCTGGACATTATCTGTCCTGTGTTCCGGCTGGGTTTATTTTGGGGTGGTCAGAAAGGAAATCCTAGTGGAGAGGCGGGTGGAACATTTTTGTTGAACTGATGTGAAAAAGAAAAATACCTGGCCGTTTGAAAGGGTTTGAACTCTTAGCATAAGGCTCTGGGAGATGGATGAATGGTCAGAGGGAGGTGACGGGCAGGTCAGAGGTCCTGTGGCATAACTCATCACTGTGAGAAATCCCTATCTCCCAGTGAAAGTCTAAGGCCTGGCTGGCAGCAGCATGATCTGTGGCAGCCAATTCATCAGAAGGATTTCCCGTCTGAATATGCAGATGTGTGCACAATTATTTTACCTATCTTCACAAACGGCGTCCGTGTCCCTGCACGCTTAAATAAATCTTGGCACTGTCCTTTCCAGGAGGCGTTCTGGGTTCAGCCTGGTTGCCTGCATCCTGCAGGGTTTTGTTCAGCAGAGTCCTCGCAAACAGCCCATCTCCTCTTCCCTTTCCGCTTCCCCTTCCTCCTCCTCCCATCCCACTGCAATCACTGCTGCCCAGACCCATCCTTCACTTGCACAAAACTGATTTCTGTTTATGGAGCAGCTGGCAGCAGCAAGGCTTGAGCACTGAGCGATGACTAAGAAACAAGCCCACTTTTCCCTTAGCTGTCAGGAGCTTTTAGAAATAACACCCTCCTCTGAGGAAGTCAGAATAGCAACAGGAAAATAAGTAAAACCTATTATAAAACAGTTGTCCAAGAACTTAGGCACGGCGCGGGGTAGAGATCAATATGCTGTGAAGGTTAAATCTATTTTCACACTGTGTTCTATTTCACAGTTTAATGGTGTTTTAATGTGTCTGTCACTGAGCCCCCTTCATGTTATGCAGGTAGAGCCTTTACAAAGGAGAAATAACGTTGGCTTTACAAGCTTCACAGTAACATCTTATTTACTAGCTGAGATGTGATGCTTTCCTCTCTGGAGGTACTCCAGAGCTTGACTATTTTATTTTATTTTATTTTATTTTATTTTATTTTATTTTATTTTATTTTATTTTATTTTACTTTATTTTATTTTACTTTATTTTATTTTACTTTATTTTATTTTACTTTATTTTATTTTATTTTTATTTATTTTATTTTTATTTTATTTTTATTTTATTTATTTTATTTTTATTTTATTTTTATTTTATTTATTTTAATTTTATTTAATTTTTATTTTTATTTTATTTTTATTTTTATTTTATTTTTTTATCTTATTTTATCTTATTTTATTTTAATTTTTTATTAGTGTATTAGTGTTTTATTTTATTCACTCTTTTTTTTTTTTTTTTAATTTTTTAGAAATGTGGTGTTGCATTTGCAATAATTTTAGATGGCTTTTGGGGAATGCCTGTGGGGTTGGGAGCAGCAGGAGCATGTGTGTGCCTGTGTAGAAGGGACAGAAATATCTACTGCTGTTGATATAAGCTAAATTCATGGAGGATATACAGAATTCCCAGGCTTGAGTTTGCATCCAATTCACAGTAGTATATTTGAGTGCTTTAGCTTGAACTCAGCTGATGCTGGGATGTTGGATCAGGTTTGGGAAGAGCATGTAAAGGTGTGAGAGAGGATGGGGGGGAAGGAGGGCTGATTTCAGCCTGTGCCAGTGGGAAGGATGGAAGGAGAGAAAGAGGGAGTGAAGGCAAAGAAGGAAGTGAGGTATAAAATCCAGGATATGTGCAGTGCTAAAGGACACAGTCCTGTCCTCTGTGTTTGGGGTAAAGAAATTTATGTTTCTAAAGCTCAATTCACACCCTTTGTTTAGAAGAGGAAAAAGGAAAAAAAAAAACAAACACTGTTCTGCTTTAATTATCTCTCTTGAGCTTCAGCTAGGGAAGGGAGAGGTTGGGATACCTTAGTCCAAGGGCACTGCTGGTTCTGTGCTTGCACTGGGGAATGGGGCAGGCAAATGCTCAGGTGTGCTGACCTGCTCCATGGGGCTGCTTTGACAAACTTCCCCCTGCCTGTGGCTGGGCCAGCAGCTGGACACAGCCCCTGGCCATCTTCACCCCCTGCAATCTGTCAGGGCTACAGACACCAGTGTTTGCTCCCACTGACAGAGCTGGCCCAGCCACAGCCTCTGGTTTTGCCACCAGTGAGTCTGGATGCCTGTGTTTTCCAGAGGGACTTGCTCCAGACATCCTCGTACTGTGACTGATGTGTGGAGCTGGGGGAGGACAACCTGCTTATGCCAGTGGCTTCTCCTGTGTGCTCTCTCTGCCATCGCTGCCCTCAGCAGCTCCCTCACATCCCTGGGAGAACACTCTCCTTTGCCTCTCCGTTGTCTTCCCACCTCTCTCATCTTTTGCTCCCTCAGTTGCTCTTTACCCTCCTCTTCCTTTGTTTCACAGCCAAATGATTTAACTCTGCACAGCCTCCTGGGAGGGGTAGGCTGTGAGAGGGTAATACAGCAGAGGAGGAGATATGATATTAAATCTTCTTAGGAGCAACTTGTTGAAAACCTCACACTTCCCCTCAACTGGTCGCTTTGCCAGAGTAAAAACCTTTGCTCTGCCCAGGTCTACCGAGGGCTGATGCTTGTTGGAGCGTGAGTTTTTAGACTTGCAGAGCACTGACTTGGCTTAACCTGTGTATCCCACCGCAGCAGAAATGTCTGCAATGTGTGTTTTGGCTTTGGTGTGCTGTCTGTTCTGAGTTCATCTCTTCCCCCCTTCCGTTTTCCATTGTTGGAACAACAATCTTCTGCTGGACACAGAGCTCAGCCATCCCTGTATAGTGGGGCCAAAACAAACTCTCTGCTAGCGTGTTTTCCATCCTCCACAAGTTAAAATACTGAGAGCAGCTTCCCTCCCAGGTGGGGAGCCTGTTGTCCGAAAATTCAACGACTGACTTCATGGGGCAAAACTTTCCCTCAAGCACTGCTGTGAGAAGTGAATTTATATCCTTTGGAGCTGAGGATGACTCACTTTTGGAGGGCTCCAGTGGTTCCTTCCCCACCCACCACAGTGCACCACCACAGTGCAGCCTGGTGAACTGAAACATCACCAATGTTGTGTGCTGCAAACTACAGCGCTGAGCACTTGTTTTATCTCTGCTTTCCAAATGGATGAAACCTCTGACGAGGTCAGGGCTTGGGACAGAAAACACAGTCCCATAGGGCTGCCAAAAAATAGACACAGAACATTTTTCTCCTCCAGTTTTTCCAAGTCCAACGTAGTTAAGGATGGTTGTCACCCAATACCCCTTGCTCAACATACCAAACATATTCACATCTGGCCTTGTATGAAATGGTGAGAAAAAAATATTTTCTGCTTGGTAAAAGAACCTGTTGTTTGAATCTTGTGTGTTTGGGTTTTGGTTTGTTTTGGTTTTTTGCACTGTCCTTTACTGTTTGAGGGTTATTTCTCTTACTCCAACCACTAGATCAAGTCCATGAATATCTGAATTACAAGCTTGAATGTACACTTTGAAAATTCATCCAAGTGAAGTCACTTTTCTGAAAAAAAGAACTGGATACCTGTTACAGCTCTAATATTCAGGGACCAAATTTATGCAAGTGTGCCACCTAATCACAGAGTTTTAGATAAACTGGAAGTTTGAGAAAGCTGCCTGATCAAGTGTCTTTGAAGTTTAATGTTCATTTTTAGAAGTAAAATCTTGATGCCTTGGGCAATCCCTGGCCAGGTGCCTTAGATCAGGTGTTGTGGTTTTGGAAAAGTGACAAAAGCCACACTGAAGCAGAAATCCTTCATTATTGTAAACAGTTTCTTTCCTGCTTCACAGAAGAGACCTAAGGGAAAGAACGTTTGGTTTCTTGTCTTGCTGAAAATAAACATTTACTGAGGTCATTAATGCAATAATATCGTTTGTTTGAAACCTTGTTTGCAGGTTTCCTTGTGAAATATTAAAACACTGAAATCACAGATTAGAAGTAAATATAAGGTTAGAGACAGGAAGATATCCAAAATCATGTGAATTTAAAAGAAATTATTAACACACAGGGATATGATAGTTTAGCACTGGCTAATTCTTATTTATAGAAGCTAATGGAAGATTTTCTAGTGTGAGAAAATGAATATTTTTAGCTGAGAGAAGAGTTTTGCATCTCCTGCTGGGAGAAATTGAACATTGCCTTGAAATTAGAGTTTCTCCATTGGTGTTTTCTGCCTGCCTGAGTTGTGTTCCTGGGTGCTTGCTGGGGATCATTTGCAGGGTCATGTTGGGAGCAGGGGATGGTGGCAGAGGGAGACTTCAGAGTCCTGAGCAGTTCCTGGAAAAGAAATGGGTCTGGATGCTCCCAGACAGGGGGAAAAGAGAATTGCTGAGCACCAGGGGCAGAGTTTGGTCCTGTCCAGAGAGAGAGAACTGTGCAGGTTTGCTGGCATAGTCCATGGAAATTAATAGTTTTTAGAGTATAATTTACATTTTCCCTTTACATATTCTCTTGATCAAGCAGGGAAAGTATTTTTCAGAACTTTGTCAAATGAACATTTGAAAATGCTAAATGATGTCACACGGAGACCTTGTCCTGATGGATTTTCATGAGCAACCTGAAATGTCATGGTCCTGGACTCTGAGGTAAAGATGTTCTTAAGCTGCTCATAGCCAGTTCCACTTGCATTTCATGTAATTTCCATTGGCCTCTGACCTGTGGAGATTTTTCACTTCTTGAGTACATTTTTGAAGACATGTTTCTGACACTGATGTTAACTTGTGGCTGCTCATATTTTCCACGTGTCTAAAATTTCCTTACTTCACATAAAATTCTCTCCCTGTAAAACTGACCCTATAAAACACCCAAGATGCATCAGCACCACTGAAGCAATTTAAGTGGGTCCAAATATCTGAAAAACATTGTTTAAAACCCTCACCTAGACCTAATACTTTGTGAAATTTAGTGGAGTATATACATTTGAGACACTTATAAGGATAAAATGAGTTCACAACCTGATAAGTACTGTGATAGAAATTTATACATTGCTCTGAAATGCTGAGACCTTCTTGCCATTTCTAAATTGGAAAGTCACAAGCGTAGTTATATGTTTTATTTACATCTCCAGCTACATTTTATTGCAAGACTTTGGAAAATATTTTGTAACAGTGCAATAGTTCTGACAGTAAGTCAATGTAAGATATCATAGAAAAAAAATTCTCAACAATTATCCTTCCCACCCAAACCTTTTCTTAGAAGCAGTATTAGAAAACTTTAATGGCATTTTACTCCCACCATAGGCAAAAAGAGTTTTTTCATTGACTTGAAGGGAATAAATGTTTAACCCCTTAATTTTTGCATTAGCAGAGAGGAGCAGTTGAGTCATTGGTTGGTTTTGGGTTGAAATGGAGTTATGATAAATAAGCCCAGTTCCATTTAACCTGAATTGAGCAGCTCCACAGCTGAGGCTCCCTTTCTCTGCCTGCACCCCCTCTAAAAATACCTGCACAGGTGCCATCGTGATGCAGTGAAAAAGAAAGAATCCACTGATTATAAAGAAGTTGCTACTGTGCTGCAGGCTGGATGAAGCAGAGGCTGGAAGGCGCCAATCCTGGCCCTGACACGGTGCTGACGGGAAGCTGGGAGCTGTCAGAAAGGTCAGGATTTCAATGACATCACAATTCAAGCACATCCTCTCAACAGACCTCCCTGGACAAACAAATGTAGATAATAAATAGGTGGGGAAAGTTTCAAAGTCAGAGATTTCCTTCAAAGCCTTTTGGAAGGGGAAGTGTTTCGGAGCATGAAGGCCATTCTGGGTCCTTGAGCTTTCTCTCACAGCTCTCTTTTCCATGCTGAAAGTCTTGTACCTTTTCTTTTTTTTAAATATTTGCTAATTCTCTTCTCATTCTCTGTCCACCTGCCAATTCTCACAGTTGTTGCATTAAATGACACATTTACAAGGTGTGATTGACCAGGTTCAGGTCTGAAATTCAGTCCCTTACATTTAAAACTCTGATTCATGACTGCAAAATTATATCAGCTCAGGTGCAAATTAGATAAACTCAGGATACCAGTTCTCACCTGAATTTCAGCCTTACTTGAGAGCATCAAATCACACCTCTGCTGTGTGAATTCAGTGTCTGAGGAGCTGGAGATGCAGCAGGGTTAACTCCTCCTGAAATGGATCTGACCAGATTGCCCAGCCACAGAAGACAGCTATGACATGTCTTGGGATCAAGTTGTGGCCTTCTGTAACCATGATAGCATCCTTTGGAGCAGATTGCTGATTTGTTTTTTTGCCACTCACAAACCCATAAAACATTACCTATGAAGATGAGGATTTCTGTATAATTGTGAGTCTGAGAATGGGCTTGATCTTCACACCAGATTTTTTGGATGTACATCCATATTTCCCTTCAGGTTCACAGGTTTAATGGTTTATCTGAAACCAGTTGCACACTTTTTATCTTTGTCTTTAGTGAAATATTTACATTTCTTCAGTGAACACTGAACGAAGTCACAGTGATTAATAAACACTTAACAAAAGCAAAAGTATTGCCCATATCCATATCCATAGCCTGTCATTCCAAGCAACCTTTTTTTTTTAGACATTTATTTATACAGCCTCTTTATTAGTGCTGTTTTTCCAGATTTGGTCTTCAGGCTAAGCTGGGACTTCACTGTGTTGTGGACCCATCTTGCAGCTCTGCCACCTGATGTCCAGGAGCTTCTGCCTGGAAACAGTGAACCTCACTTGGACTGGAGCAGCTTTTATCCTGCTGGTGAGTGTCCTGTGTGATGAAGTGTGTGTGATGACATGAAACATCTTATTTTCATCCCTAACTTTAGTCCATTTTTGCTTGTTTCTTGACTTGGTAATGATTGCAAAGCACCAGCTGGGAAAACAGTCACATCTCGAATAACACATGGAGGACTTTAGGCACTGCTAAAATCAAATGAAGCAATGGGCCAACCTCAAAGAAATCACCTGCAAAACATCAAATGGCCAGTAGAATTTGAAATGGCCATTTATTCCAGGAACTGGTAGCCCTGCTTTTGTATCATCAAGTTCAGAGGGAGAGGTCCCACTCATAGGAGAAGGGATGGTAAACAAGTAAGCCAAGGGATGTGAGGAAAGGTAACACCTTTTATTTGGCACACTAATCTCAGTTGTGGGCAGGGAGACAAGTTTTCAAGTATTAAAGCCTGTTGTCAGGTCTGAGACAACACACTGGTTTTCTGGTTGCAGCTCTCAAGGTCAGGATTGGTCATGTCTGATTCTACCTCAACACATAAAACCACTACAAGGAGCTGCAGATCTCTTTTAGTGGGAATTCCTACTGGAAACACAGTTCTTCCTTTAAATTCTTTAAGAATGAAGAATTATTCACAGCTGCTGGGTTATGAACAGGACACAGCCTAAAAATGAAGCTAACTTTGACTTTCAGTCTGTCTCTTAGAAAACTGGTCATGTGTTTTCCCAGCAGGATTGTTGGAGTGAAAGTGTCCACTGTGTTCTGGCCCAGTGCAATCTGCATTTCTAATTAAGGCTATTTGCAAGTCCAGCTATCTGACATGTGAAAATAACAAATAATAAAGCAATGGCAGAGTAGCAATCTGCAATGAAACCTTTGTTTTAAATTTCCTTCTTTTATCTCTCTCTCATATAAATGTTGAGTGCACAAAGGATGCCTTGGCAATGGCACTCACTGCTGCAGAGGGTTGGGGCACTTTTGGTTGTTCTGATCTGCTTTCCATCTCTAGGGAGTTCCTCTTTGGGCACTGGGTGTTTGACAGAAATGGCTCAGTGTGCTTGTAGATCCTGCTGCTTTGGGGTAGTTCAGCACTTGCAGGGCTGGGTCTGAAGCTGCAGCTTGGAATTCATTCACCTTAATGATCCTTCCCTCTTGGAGCTCTCCATGGTGGGTTCAGGGCCATCACCATGTTCAAAAACAGAGCTTCCTAAATTACTCACTTTTCAGGTTTCCAGGCTTTGCTGTCTTGCCTCTCTTGGAAAGAGAAGTGGATTTTGAAACTCCTAAAACAGCCTTTTTTTTTCTTTTTTTTTTTTCCTCATCATTTGACACACTTTTGCAAACAGTTTCTGCTTTCAGCTGAAGTCTGACATAGAAACTGAGCTTGTTTCACCTGTGTTGCCACCCTTCCTGCTTGGTACCTCAAGCCTGATTTTGGCTCTGATGTTTGCTGACCTGGGACCCTTGAAGTCCTGAGAGACCCCCAGCCTGCCCCCTGCTTAGGCTGGTTAAACCTAAACCAAACCTCTGCTTTGGGAACTGCTCCGAGACAGGAGAAAATGAAGTGGAAACCAAACCTCCAAAGGTGTGAATTGTCAAGGGAAATGTTAACCCCACCTTCCTGGAGTATGGGTTATTGATAATTCCCCTGAGAGTTTAACAATAGAAGTGATTCTGGACCAAAATTGAATTTAATTGGAAAAGAGTTTCCAATGGTCTTTTGTTTTCCTTTTCAATTCTATGTATAGAAAAATGCTTTGATGGGTTTAAACACTACATTTTTTTTTGAGTTGCCTAGAGAAAATGAGGCTGTTCATTTTTTTGTTGGTTTTTTTTTTTTTCTAATACAAAATTAAACTGGAGGTAAATTTTACTGTTTGTTTTCAGATTTATGTTTCCAGTGCTGACAGAAAAAAAGCCTTGAGGATGCATTAGCAGTGGAATTCTCTGAGACCCTACTGCTTCCCTGTGCATCCAAATGTTGGATTTAGAGGAGCATTCATTTTAGGGTTTGGTTTAGCCCTTGAGACTTCTGTTGCAGAAGTCAGTAAAGGCATGACCTGCAGTATTAGGTCTCAGATTCACTCCACAGAGCTTTTCTCCTATGACAAATTTTTTGTGATACCCCAGTACTCAGTCCTTCCTAAATACATTATCTAACATGATGTATCCCAGTGTTCAGAAGTTGCAACAGATTTGTCTAAATCATTAATTGCTTTTACAAAGCAAGACAATTTCTAGCTCTGTGTGTTTTTAGGCTCCTTCTCACTGCTAAACCTTTAGCAGTCCCTTCTTTCTATTATTCATGATTTCTCTGCTGTTCTCATAAGAGGTTCATGATGATTTTTGATTTTAGAAGACAGTGCTATAAAAAGCAATTAAAAAAGTCAAAATATCAATAGACTTGTGATATATAACCACAAGACTTGGCAATACTTCATTTTTCCTTCAAATTTAGTGTCTTCTCATGCACAGGTTTTCTCAGATTTCTTTTGTGAGGAATGAAGTCTAGAGCTTTGATTTTGCTGGGCATAATATAGAAAGAAGAAGAGAGGAGCAGGGGGACTCTGCTATGATGGGGAAACCTAATTTTTGTCTCAGTCCTTTAATTGAGTTAATGTTGGCTGGATGGAGGAGCTTGATCTTATGGTCAGATGGAGGAAGAGACAGTAGACAAAACCAGAGGGGAACATTTAGAAAAGAGGTAAATAACCTGTGAAGTGTTTAGTCTTTGTCCTGTTTGGGCTGTTTTGTTTATTCATTGTTTTTTCACTCTGTCCATCCTTTGTTTTTGTTACTCCCAAGTATACCAAACACAGCACCATTTGTTCCTTTCATGATTCCCTCTACCCTTTGGCACTACAGTTTTCAGAACATCTTGGTGAACAGGATGAGAGACAGATCCACTTTAGTAATTTCTCACCTTATGCCTCTTTCCATGGTCTAAAATTCAGCAGGATCTCATCTCTGGTGTTATTCATAGCCAGGAAGACAAGAACACAGCTGGAGGCTGCAGTATGCAACAGGTATGAAAAGGAAGGGAAATATTTTATGCTGCTGTTATCACCAAAAATAGATCTGTTAGACCAATGATGGAAACCATCACGATTAAATAGCAGTAAGAGAGAGCAGAGGTGAATCTTTTTTATTAGCTGCAGAGATATAAATGTTAGATAATCCCAACCTGTGACATGCAGCTTTTATTTTCAATATGATATTAAAACAGTAGCATGTAAAAGGAGAATTGCCTTCTTCTTCCAGTCACTGCAGAAGCCCAAGCCAAGACAAACCACCTGTGACCCTTGGTAGGTCAGAGCTGAGCAAGTCTCACCCGCTCTGTGAGGACAGGGAGAGCCCACCTCCCCTGCCCATCACAGGCAGCAACACTGGATGCACGGGGGTAAAGTGTTTTGAGATCCTCTGACTAGGAAAGGTCAGGAGAGCATTGCCTTCTCTTCCAGGAGCTCCAACACCAAGGGGAAAAATAAATCACACAAAGCTTAAATAGGAAACCGCAGCTGCTGTCAGATTAAATCTGTTACAAGTGCATTCCACTGCCTTGCTGAACAGTGTTTTATTTCACACCTCAAAATGTGAGGCCCTGTGCCATGGACTTGCTCCTTTTTCCCTATTCCCCCTAGATGATTTAACAAGCTGAAAGTGCAGCTGGAAATTAATGCTTCCTGTCTTTTTAAATAATGTGACATTGAAATCCTGGTATTTAATGCGTTGGCATTTAGCATGCCACAATATTTCAGTTACTTTGCAGTGGTTGGGGTGCAGAAGTGTTATTACAGCTGTTCTGAAATTCTGACAAAGAGGTGCATTTCTCTCTTCTTTTTTTTTTTTTTTTTGTTTCTTTTTTTCTCTACTCTGTCCCACCATAATTGCTTTTTGCTGCATCTCTGAACCGTAACCATGGCGATCTGCCACATTCATCAGAGGACGCTCTTGTTGTTTTGCTTGTGTGAATGTAAGAAGGGAAAAAATATAAGAAATAGAAAGAAAAAAGAAAGAGGAGGCATATAATATTTGCAGAACTTTCCCCAAAAAAGCACAGATTTTTCTTTTTTTAATCCCCCTCCAGATGTTCTTTTTTTTTTTCCCTTTTCTTTTCCTGAGGACAGAAGCTGCATTGGAGAAGTGGCCTGGCCAAAACACCAAGGACTTGTTCATAGGCTAAAAAAGGGAGAGGAGGAGCCTGGGTCTGGAGGTGTCACTCTGGAAAACAGGCTTTGATAACTGGAGATTTCAAGTCATTCCCCCCTGAAAGGAGGAATTGTTATGTGCAGAAAGGGCAGGAAAGGTTGACCCTTTTCCACTTCTGTCTGATGACAAGCTGGTCCTTGTTTGGAGAACAAGTTCATGCAGAACATCATTACCATAAACTCATGCAATTTCTGACTGGGGAAGGAGAAGCTGCTTGGATTTGGGCAGGAATTGCCCTTCTCTGGGTTTGCTGCTCCATGGTCTGTTCCTCACGCCATGGGTGGTGAGGAAGGAGAGATGTTGAAACCACTGACTGTGTTGAGGCAGGCAAGAGGAGAAAGGGAAAGGGAATGCTCTTGCTCTGACATGTCTTTTCTACGTCTGGCACCTTGGTATAGTTCTCTTTGACTGCTTCAAGGATCTTTAGAAATCAGCCTGGAGACTTTCAAGTAGAGGGACTTGAGCAAGATGACAACAAAAGTTCATCTTTGCTCATGTTCTGAAGCCACGTAGAGGGGATAGGAAAGCTGTCTGACATCCAAAGTGTCCTCTGACAGGCCTTGCCCACCCAATCCATCACTATTGGTGGACTCCTCAAGACACAAGAAAAGAAAAGCAGTTGTTAGAGGGTCTTTGTGGGATCCTGTAGTGTGGATCATGGGACATGGCATAATTTCCAGTGTCCAGTCTGTCACTTGAGATGGCTGGGGATGAGGGCTTGGTGTCCTGCAAAGCCTGTCTGGTTTAGCTACAGAAGAGATTTATCCCCCTGTGGAGGTAACACAGCTCATTTCCATGGAGTAGAAACAACTGCCTGACATTATTTTGTTATCCTTCGACATGACAGCCCGGAACAGAGTGATGAAGCAGCTGTGGCCTGGATCCTATGGCAGCACTCACAGGGTGATTTTGAGAGATTTCCTAAATGTCCTTGCTGTGGCAGTCATCTGCAGCAATACCCAATTGTCTTGTAAAGCAGTAGCTCTTGACATAAAGCTTCATCTGAATGAATAATTGCATGTCCCAAGGCTGTAAGTTGTTGTAATCAGGGACTGGGCTTTGTTTTGGCTTTATATTTGGCACGGGGGCTCTTGTGTCTGGGACTTTGGAGCAGCAACAGGCTGGTGCAATTCACCCCCAAGCCCAGTTTGAAACTCCTTCAGCCTTGTGTTTGTGCCCTGCCATGTCTGGTAGTGCTCATCAGCAGTGACTGTGGAGCTGGGTCAATCAGGGGAGCCTTTCTGCTCCTCCTTTGCTCTCCCTCAGCCACCTGCACCTTCTCTAACTTCCTCAGCAGTGGTTCTGGTGGGTCTAAACCTCTGTGTGTGCTGGCAGTGTCCGTGTTCACAGCCTGGGCTCTCAGCCCATGCCCAGCCCGTGTCAGTGGTTGCTGCCAGCTCGCTGGCCCGTGCTGGCACCGGCCGAAGCAGGGCACACGTCCCTCCTGCCATCGTCCAGAAAGCCTGGAGGAGGCAGGAAGGCTCCTCAGGCAAAGCTACTCACTGACGTGCCTCAGCGTGGGCATTTGCTGGCGAGGCAGAGCCACCAGAGCATTGCTCAGTGACCTGAGAGGTATTTGGTTGGAAAATGTCTGGTTCTGTTCTCGTCTGGGAGCCATTTGATCCGTCCCCAAAGATGCGGCACAGCAAAGTCCCTGGGGCCCTCCCACGGGTGACAATGGATACATTGGGGTCTGCAGAGCAAACCAGGCTGTCTGCAAGTCAAAAAGTCTTAGAGACCCGTTTGTAGGTGGGATTGTCAATATAGAATAACAAAGCGAAAAGCACTCCGGGCTAAATGTTACCAGTGATTATTTTTAACTTTGTTTTTACTGTTTCTGATGTGTTCTTCAATCTGTCTTGTTGATGTTTATTTTTCCGTTTGCAGTAAGGGTCATATGCCATGCCTCCCTTGCATCAGGTGCCATGTAACCATGTACTGTCCTTCCCACAAACAGTTCACAAAGTCTTTCACTGGGGATGAGCTCTCACTGGCACTGCAGACACTGACTTGTACATGCCCTCTAACACGAGTTTCTTTAGAGGGTGTAGGACTCCTTATTTCTCCTGTGAATCTCCTAATTGTAGGTAAAACAGGATATAAAAAGTGCAATAATATTTCAAAATATTTTTCATAATCAAAATTCACAATCAAAATTCATAATAATTAGAAATACATCAAAATCCAGTATATTATATTTTGATATTTAATATAGGGAAGCTTATTTGCCCTGGAGTAGTTTTCTTGCTTTCTGCCCTTTCTTCCACATGCTTCCTCCACATTCCCTAAAAAACTGGGACCTAAACATAAAATAGGTTTTCAGCTATTTATCAGCCATAATGTAGGACTTTCAAAATGATGAAAATTCCCTGCTGAATTCTGAAGAAGTGTTTATATGTGGAAGAATGCTCTGTATGTTGCTTGCAGGGGACAATCAGAGGACAAAGGGAGAACAGTTTTTATGAGCAGGAACTAAATCCTGTTCCACAATGTCAATTAAGGATTCATTCATTCAAGTCTGTAGATGTAGAAACCTACTAGGGAAAATATATATAAAGTTAATGCTGCTCACTAAATAACTTGAAAAGAGGCAAATTAAATGATGAGTAATAACAAGTGGAACAGCAACTTTTCACTGAACAACTGTCTTAACTTATTTTTTACAAGGAAAATAGGACAATGAAGGAACTATGTAAGGTCCCACTGGACCATGTGAGGTCCATCCTGGGAAGCTGCTGGAGCTCTGGGAATGCAGCATCTCATCTCAAGGAAAAATGGCCACAGGATGAGGTGGGCTTTGGAGATAGTTGTGGATGTGATACAAGCCTGAGGTGCCAAATTAAATTTAACTTTTTTCCCCTAGAAGTGAGCAATGCCTGGAGTTTTCAGCCTCCTGCAGATGAAAAACAATAAAGAGGTTCTACAGGGATGTGTCTTGGTGGGACTAGAAGGGTGCTCTTTCCATATTGCTAATCTCTGAGGGAATTGTTCCAGTATAAGGCAGGTTCTGAGCCCCAAATGATTTTCATTTTTTTCAGCTCTATTTTGGTTGTTATGGCTGAACACAAAACAGGGCTCAGCAGGGCCATTTCATGGAGCTGCCACAGGCTTGAGCTTTCCACACAGCAACACTGCAGCGGTCTGTGTGATGAGCGCCACAAACTGTAATGCCAGGTAGAGCAAATGGAGCTCAGAGCTGAAAATTAAATATTTTTAATTAAAATCCACATCTGCAAGCTGCTTGCTGAGAGGCAGGGTTTGGCTGCTGAATTCTGCTGCCACACTGGGATCACCAGTGTCAGAGACAGCAATTCTGGAGAGGCAGCCAGCAGATCTCGCTGCTTAATATTTAAAAAGGTGCTGACAGAAAATGTTTTGTGAAATGCCCCACCAGGAGTGGTTGTATCTGCTTGCGAGTAGTGTCACAGGTGGGGAGCACAGCTCTCACTTCTGTCAGGGGCAAGCCTGGCCTTGATGAAAATTCCAAGATGTCTTGGAGCTCTTTTGATGGGATGACCACTGACTTTATAGTTATGCCAGCAGTGTGCCATGAGCTCAAACTAAGCCATCCTCTGAGTTCCTCTAAATTCCTCTGCCTGCTCTTTCCGTGGCCTTGGATAACATCTCTTGACCATCTCTCCCTTTTTATGCAGGAGGAGGCTGAGCAGAGCTGGATAATGTGCTGGTAGGGTTCCCAAGCCAGGGGTTTGTCCGGCACGTCCCACGTGCCCCGCACTGCTGCTGGTTCGTGCCTCTCCACATGCCCCACTGCTGCCTTGGCCACCTCACAGCATCCCCTGAGCAGGGCTTGTGTCTCTGTGTGGTCTGAAGGGCCACTCTGGGGCTGGGAAAACCTGCCAGGAAAGGTTTCATTTCACCATCTCTGTTTTTAATGGAATAGCTGAATCAGTCTCACACCATCCTTCCTTGTGCAGCTATGGAGGCAAGGAAGAGCCAATGAGGAATTAATTACATTCCTCTGCACCTCTCTGTCTTTGTTATAGGCCATGAGAGAGCAGGTTTGAAGCCTGTTAGCAATGATTTCCAGGCCAAAGAATAGAGCAGCATATTCATACCTGGTTAATATGCCTCAGCTCTCATCAGCATTTAGCAACCTCCTACTCTGCCTTTACTGCTGTGTTGGTTTTCTATGTGAATGGATCTAATAGTATGTTTTTCATGAAAAACAAACAACAACAAAACCTGTATTCTAATATCTTTTAGCAGGAAAGGGGTAACATCAAGTGGCAGATTAAGAAAAACATGCCAGAAATATTTGAAGGGCTTTGGGAAGAGAAAAACTAGAGCTTTCTGTTCAGTTCAGGTTTGTTGTTTAGGTTTGTGTCTGCTTAGATGGAGAAACAGGAGTGGCAAGAGAGAGATGAGAATTTACAGACTTTGACCATGTGGATCTCTGCAAGACAAAAGCTTGTCACCCTCATATGTCTTCCCAATCAGTTTGGAAGCAAGACTTAATCAGCTGAGACAGTCTGAGCAAACAGGGTTATTGTTCAGCTTTCTCAAAAAGTAGCCAGATTAATACTTAATTCTGTCAAACAAGAAGTGAAGTTTGGAGAAACCAGACTGCCTTGGAGAAGGGTGGCTGTCAGTGCTACAGAGCAGGTGGTGAAACAAGAATGGTCAGGTTCAGTTTTGTTTAAAATCAATTTCATTTGCTCTAACGCAACCAGGTTGTGTTTGTATTTTCAGTAATGGCTGGGAATAATTAATTCTCTTTTAATTTAACAGATCTCTCACTCTCTCGACACTCTAACGAAACCCTCAAATTTTATTAAAAAAATTTACTTTGACACCAAATTAACTCAAGATTTTAAACCAGTTGTCAGTGTGCCTTTAAGTCAAATCCTCTTTCCACTTTTAGCACAGACGCATGAAAGAGGAGGCTGCTGTTCCTCCATGAGCACGGGGGAAGATTGAGTCGTGTGTGGGAGGACAGAACAGGAGAATACTCCAGTTACTTGGGCCACTCCTCCAGCAAAATTAATAAGTATTGTTAGAAAGTACTTTGCAGGGTAAAAAAAAAAAAATTAAAAAAAAATTAATCTCCTAAGTGTACTCGAATGATGGGGCTGAGCTGGCAATAATAATAATTAGAGGGAAAAAAGAATTGAAAAAACTTGGCTAATTTTCTCCACCATTCAGACTTATTCTGGGGAAACAGGAGAGAGTGCTTTTGTCGTTGTTTCCAAACTGGATAAATCACCCAATCTACAAGCCATAACAAATCTTTCTTCTGTTCCAGCTCTTTCTGAAATTATTTTTCCTCCAGAGAGGGAGGATTGCAGCCCCAAACCTGATTCTGAAGGGTCCAGGATATTCAAGCCTTCAAAGGTCATTCAGACAAAAACTAAGACAGACCATCTAGCAAGCATGCGGGGATTGAGTTCAAAATCAAATCTAGGTACTACAAATACCCAGAAGACTTTTCTTTCCATTTTCTATTTTGCCCCATCACTCATATATTGTACTATTGAGTTATCTAAAGAAATAAAGCATGTTTATGTCATCTAGGTATATTCAGCAAACTTTATTCCTCTCTCAAGAGTTCATCCATCAGTTCCAGCCTCCAACTAAGCTGGGGACATGTGGATCTGTAAGTATATCACTGCATCTTTCTACATCCTGTTCATTATGATGGCTGATCAGCAATTTGTGCTCAAAGAAAGGCACAAACTGGGCCCAGACAAACCCCACAGGCCTGTCAGAAGACAAAAAGGGTGAGGAGGGGATAAATCCTTTTTGCTCTCCAGAAGTAACCACAGAAACCTGATGCATAAGATAAATACAACGCAAACAAAGAAGAATCCAGACTCCTTTCAGCCCTTTGGGGTTTTACTGACATGCAGGATTCATGTCTCCTTGGCAATACAGCCCCTTTCAAAGGCTTATCAAATTTCAGTTCAGATTCCCTTCTGTTTAATTTTAGAAAATGATAACAGTGTTTCAATACTCAAATAATAAATACCTGTGTTGTTTTATTTTCATGGTGAGATTATTCTTGGTTGATTTATAATTAACTGGTCTAGTTCAAATGGTGTCCTTCAAATTACATAATCTTTCTTTACTGTTCCCCTGGTCTCACCATCCTGAATGCATTTAAGAAGTGCCATCATAACCTCTTTTAAATCCTTAAGTGTTTAAATAAGACAAAGTCCCTTAACCTCTTCATGAGGGAGCTAGCACATTCCTGCCTCATATTTATACCCTACTCTGCACTTGTCCCAGTAAGGTGACTGTTCCTAAATACCAGAACTAGATGAAATACTTCCACAAGTTTTTATCCAAGCTTTGAGCATTGATGGTTTTCTGTCAAAGACATCTCTCCCAACACAGTCTAGCCATTCCCTGAATGACCAATAAGCCAGATTTTTTTTCCTTTGTAGCACATACTGGATTATTTTTTTTCCAAGGTTTTGGCATCTCTCTTTCCAGGACTTGGTGAATCTTTGGAAGAGTACAGATATGAAAATTCCAGTTTGAAGAAGCCAGATCTTTGATTGTTGACCTTTGCTTGTTGGTGAAATCTTAAAACTCCATTTCTTCTTGGCATCTCCTCAGCCATTTTCTGCATGATTTATGCATCAAGAAGAGCAGGGCTTGTTCCTGTGCCTTGACAGAACTGGTAAGATGAATTCAAGTCCCATGACCATGATGATAATAATAATGAAAACAGTAATAATACCTGCATGGTAGTCTAGGTGACCTCCTCGTAGCCCTTCTTCCTCATGTTTCCAAACCAGCAGATGAAAAGGGATTTGCAAATGCAATGAGAGTGTTAGCCATGCTCTCAGCATCTTTTGCTACTGAGTTTTGCAAAATTACAAATCAAATTTGTGTTGCCTATCAGGTTTCCTGAGAGCCACAACACGAGTTGAAGCAAGTTGTGGGGACTCTGGGAATTGCTCGGGTGGTGCTTCAGCAGCTCCAGGGTGGTTCCCCTGTGTGTGATCAGGTCAGGCCAGTGGAGACTGTCCTAAGTTATAATTCACTTTTAGATCAAAGATCATATTTTGAGATGAAGGATGCAATTATGAATAGTTTATAAACTGTTAGTAAATTATTAATAGAGAAGAATACCCAAGTCATGAATAACATGTTATAGATTATTTAAAGCTCATCAGTTCTAGTAGTGCAGATGAATATAAACCTGGCTAATAAGCACAGTATTGAACAGCCCATAACAATCAATTTACTCATTATTAATATATCTATTACTACCTTATTAATGTGTTCACTATTTATGTGATTGCTCTGGCAGTAAATTAATCTAAACTGATTTCTTTTTAAACAATCATTTGAAAAAGTCATTCTTCTACACTCTGAATTTGGAACATGCTGAAGAATACACATAAGAACCTTTTTGCTCCTGTAGTAAATTAGAAACATTTGAGTGTTTATAATGGCTGCCTAAAAGGTGCTATTTCCTCTACCACTGCTATCAAAACCCCTTTCCATAAACTAATAAAATTAATGTGCAGCCAAGGGAGAAAACTAAAATAATTATGTTGATCTAGGGCTTTTGAAAGGAAAAAAGTTGACGAGCAGAAAGTTATCAGGCCTGTTGGAAATGTGGTGCATGTGAGAATACCCTGGTGGGATGGGTGGGTTCTACAGCTTTGGTTGTATGTAACATTATCTGAGCACAGCTCCAGAAGGAGGAAGGAGCTGGTAGGGTGAATATCAGGAAGCATTTCCCGGCAGTGAGGTGGAATGATCTCCCTGGAGAAATGGAGGAAGTCCTGTTGCTAGAGTCAATTAAAGGCTAGTCTAGACAAACCCTCCATTAGGATATTCTCCTAAGGAGCACCGTTGTACAGAGGGAGGGAAATGACATGAGGGATGGGAAAATGACCTCATCCATCTCTGTCACCTTTAAAATGCAGAGGCTATGTTGGTGTTGGCTACCACTCCACAGAGGATGCCAGTAAAGATATTAATCGTAGAGGTGGTTTTCTGATATGGCTGGGAAGGAGACAGTAAATATCAGTGACTCATAAGAATTGGCAAAAAGTCCTTCTGATGTGTCTTCTGGTGACTGTTCTTGTGGTGAGGTCTGTATGGCAATCAACTGAGCACATGGGAAAAGCTATTTGGTACATTAATAGTGCCCCATCAGGTAGTGTTTTGATTTCATCCTCATAAAAGATAACAAAGGACAGAAGATTAAATTGCAGTATACCTAAAAACATTGGAGCATCATCCACTGGAGACAGTCATCTTGGCTCCATCCACAGCTGCATTCCTCTAGAACTAGTGCTGTAGCATAATCAATAAAAGGAGCTCAGCTCCACCTGGGTAATGGCAAAGGGCTTGATTTTATCTCTCCTGACAGACCTTGGCCCTGTGGTCTGTGGCAGCATCATCATCTGCTTGGTGGCCCTTGCTGCCACACAGCTCTGGTGGGAGGGCTGGTACCTGAGGCACCCACCAGCAGAACATTTCTGGCCAAGCAGGAGGGCTCTGGGGACATCTCTGCCCTCTCCATCCTGGTGTCTGGCAGATGGGACACAATCAAGGCCCCCGTCTGCCTGCCTGGCCACGAGGTGTTGGAGCAGCTCCCTGTTGCTTTTGTGGGCACCATAAATGTGGTCAGATTTAGGGGCTGCTCAAATTTATACAGTGCTGGCACCTCCAAGACAGCTGGAAAGCAAGAGTGGCTTTAAAACATCACAGAGATGCACCAAATAAGTACTTATCTCGAAAACTGGTCCTGTGCCTCATGCAGACTGACAAGGGTCTGTCAAAATCTACCTGTGCAGAAGAACAGGGAGGAGGTAATGATGGTTTTTACCTTGCTAAGGTAGGAATTATTTTCATCCTGTGCAATAAAAGCTTAATGGTGTGCATGCAAGGCCCAACTGTACAATCCATCTCATAGTCAGAATATTATCCTGAAAATTACATTTTAGTTAACAAAGCACACAGCAATTCTCCTCTTTGTCCAACAGCTAGAAGTCCTGAAAAATCAGGTAGGGAAGGCAGGCTGAGAGTAATTTTCTTCCTCTCACAAAGCATAAATTGCTTTTGACGGTTTGTTTGTTTGTTTTTAGGTATTTATTTATTTATCTATTTAAAAAGTGAGTTCCCAAGGTCATTAAAAATGAATGTAGGCCTTTAAATTTCTAAATACCAGAGGAGCTCCCATTAGCTTTCATCCTCCCGTCAGTGTCTTTTTCAGGAATATTGAAGCCACAGATGCGGAGGAAATGCGCCCAGTCGGTAGATAACGCCTGACTGGCCTCTGACCCTGGGGTTAAACTGCTGTCTGGGCTGTGCAGGCCAGGATCCCCCTTCCCAGGGATGGAAAGCTGCCAGCCAGCTGTCAGCGTGCCAGGGCATTGCATCCAGCACAGGGACATGACGATAGGATATCTTTTTAATGCCCATTCCTTTCATGCCCCTCTGCGTTCGCGGGGACGGAGGGGATTGTGTGAGCCGGCGCTGAGCCTCCCATCAGTTGTGTTTTCATAGCTGCCAACTAAATCTGATTAGTTTGTCTGCATTCCCGGGAAAGTAAATCTGCTGTTTATCACCGGGTCCATCAAATCCTGGTTATTTCGACTCATGCTTGTTAAGGCATATTATTATTTATTTTCCTTATTGTGCAATAGCCACGAGGATTTTTACAGTCTGTTGAATTATAGGTAAATGGATGGTTTATCAGGCTAATACAATGAGACTGTTAAGGCAGAGCCAGGCTCTCTGAGCCTCTGGTGCAATAAGGGAAGGGACAGAATGACAGGGATTCATGTAGCTTTGATTTGGTCATGATGGCACTAAGAAGGAAAGAGTGATTGTTGTTGTTGGAGCTGGGCAAGCCACCAAAGTGGTTTTTGAGGGGGTCTCAGACTGCCCTGTTTACTGCAGGCCCCCATGCCCTGCTGCAGGGCAGCTTCTGCCTGAAATCTATAACCAGAACCTGCCCTTCCAAAGCCTGGGTATGCTACAGCTTCATTAACACCACCTCAAGCTGGCTTGGGTTGGGTATCAGGGAATGAGGGACATTTTCATTACAATCCATTATCATAATGGTGTTTGCTGCTGCTCTGGTGACTTGGCAGCTTTCTGTCCCTCCCTGGCCCAGCAGTGTTTGCACTTTCAATAGTACTGTGAGTTCAGAGGTTGGAAATTGAGTTTAACTGACTTGCCCCAAGACATACACAAAGACTGTCCAGGGCAAAGGATTGAACTGGGGAAACTTAAATCCTGAGCTAACCCCTGCCCATCCCCACACCATCCTCCTTCCTCTAACCCGAGATTGGAAAGAGAGGTCACAACTAGGCATGCTTTAAAGCATGGAAAACAAGCAAGAGTAGGCATGGGATTGATCAGCTTCCAAACAGGATCTTCCTAAAACACATTCAGCAGTTCAGGTGCAGAAAAGACTCATCACTTCCCTCTATATTATATTTATACTCAGCTGCTGCCTACCCCAGATGTGCTTGCACCTTTGGTGTGTGAAATGACTCCTGGGAGGACACAATGTGGACAGTTTTATTAGAGCCAGTTTTCCTGCACTCGGAGCTTCCCAAGCTTTGACTCAGAATTGGTTCTCAGTGGGATGCAACAGAACCCTGGAACCTCAGGAACACACATGAACAGAAAGTTACTGGTGCTCATCAGTCACTTGGGCAGGATATTTTTTCTCAGTGTAGAAGCTCTTAATGATTGTTTTTATCTTTCTAAAAATTATTTAGAAGGTGTTTATATATATATATATATATATATGTATGTATATATGTATCTATACACATGGATGCATTCCCATTGTTGCCATGAATTAATTTTTATGAAGGAAGCCTCAGAAGTGATTTTTAATTTGGAAGTAAAGAAGTGAATACCACAGTAAAGTTTTGCAGGTTCATAACAAATCTTTTCCTCAGGTGGTAAAGGTCTATGGTTAGTCTCAGTTTGAGTCTTGACTTTATATATTTAGAAATTGGAAAATTGAACTCAAAGTACAGCAGCAGTTCTGGTTAGCAGAGTCTCTGGTAAGAATGTGGAGGACAGCATGAACACAAATTACTCTGATTTGGGTGTAAATCATTGCGTTTGGCTTAAACTCAGCATTGTTTAAGCTTCCTCCAAACATCCCTTCCACACCAAAACCCCTCACACCCCAAAGTATTCAAGCCTAGGCTTAAAACACATACAGGCTTGGGAGAGCACATCTGCTGGCAGCAGCAGCAGCTGTACAAAAGCATCCTCTGCTTGCTTTCATCTCCTTCCTAATGGAAAGGAAAATGGAGCATAAAGATATTCTGCAGAAGGTTAAGTGCTCCTGTCGAAATGCGGTGGGTTTGGAGGAGTCAATGAAGCAAAGCGGGATTATGGGGGTGGAGAGGGCAGGGGGGGCCTGGAGGGGATGCACTGGGTTCTGTTGTTTGGCTGCAGATGTGTTATTCCAATTAACTTGAAAGTGGGAATGCGAGGGGTGAGCAGGAGGGAAGGTGAGGAAGCATTTTTATGGCAGGAGGTGAAGCCTACCCCGCAGACAGTGATGGAGATGGCCCTTCTGGTCCCTCTGAGGTCATCTGGTTTCATGTGAGGCGAGAGGTGCAAAGCCAGCACATGAAACCCAAACAGGAAGGGTCTGAATGGCACATGTGGAAGAGCTTAACAGGCACAAGCTTGACCTAGGGCTTGGATTGCTCATCACCGAGCAGGCCTGTAATTACAGGCTTTGCTGGACAGTCACTATAGCAAGTTACAGGATAAGCCACTTGCCTTAATTTGATGATAAGCACTGCAGTTTGACTATGTGTGGTTGTCAAGGTCTTTGGGCTTGTTGGGTAGATGGATGGCATCAGGATGTAGATAGATGAAAAGATATTTAAAACATTCCTGCTGGATTTCAACACTGAAGGTACCTATAATTGCACTGTGGTGAGAGTCTGGTGAGTTAATCAGCATTTCAGGCTGAAAACGAGGAGGGAAGGAAGTGTGTGTGTTGTGGGGAGGACATGATAATACTGAGAATAAAAGTTAATTAAAAAATAAAATCAAGAGAAATGTGTCTCTAAGGCCACTTCTTTTGCAGAGACCACCTGTCAAACGCTTCCCTGTCTATAAAGCCCAAGATTGGCTTCCAATCTACTCTGCAGTTCTTTAATTTTTAATGCCCCTCCCCTGGTCTCACAGGTGGCTATTACAGGCAGAAGCTGTCGCCTGTATGGATACAGATGTGTGTAATGCATGCACTGAACATGAGTGCTCAGGATTTGGGAACTGACACCAGCCGGGAGCGGGAGCTGCCAGACGAGGTTGTTAAAGCTGCAGAGAGCAAAGTGTCTCAGCATTGCTAGGGATTGCCACGTCTCTTCTTCCTTCTCCTTCTTTTTTTCTTGCCTCTCCAAAATGTCATCTTGGAGAATTTGAATTGACAGCATCACTAGATGGTGAACTGCAGGCAGGGAATTCAGGGTGTGGGTTTGTGTATGGGATTTTGAGGTAAGGACTGCTGGTTTTAATCCAAGCCTCCTCTGTCTTCCAATCCTCAGCTTCCTCTTTGCAGCAATTCCAGGTAAAAAAAGCAAGGAGTCATAATTCTTTACCTGACTCACAGGGGTGTTGTGAGGCTCAGTTAGTTAATTATAGTAAAGCTTCTGAATAATAATCATAATAACACTTAGCAAATGAAAAGCGAGTATTATTATCGTTAAAGTAATGACAAGGCACCCTGCTGAAGGAAGCAAATATAATGCTGATTATTAAAATCATTTGTATTTAGTGGCAAATGTAGCCTCTGCTTTATAAACTTAGAGATGTAATCTTGTCCCCAAGCCATAGCAATAAGTAATTCCAAGTGCTTTGTTGTTAGGCTTCTCAGGATATAGGAACAAACAGGTACCTTCAGTCAGAAGGGATTTTATTTTAAGAATTAGGAGAACAATGGAAGAAAAGAGAGGACAACCAACATCTTGCAGAGGTGAGGCCAAAGGTGGGTGTCTTATCTGAGCCCTCGCTGGCTGCTGTGCCCCCTCCCACTGGTGCCAGAGAGCCCCAGGGACGAGGGGTGAATCTGGGGGAGGTTGCAATGGGAAGGTGGAGGGGAAATCTGCGTTTGGAGAAGATCTGAAGCCAAGATTTTGGTACAAATAACACATGCAAATTATTGTCACCACACCCAATGGTAAATTCTCTGTGCATACAGTTTATGTATCTTAGCTCTTACATGTCACCACCCTGAGATCACAGTGCTTCTCTGGCTTCTCTTTTCTCTCTCATATTCATGTTTCCTTCACCCAGAAAACTTCCCTGCCTTGCCCAGGATATAGCAGGAATATGGACAAAAGCTGCCAGGGCCCAAATACAGCAATCCTGGGATGAGGAAAAAAGGGAGAGTTTGGGTAAAATCTAACAGAGGGAGAAAACAACTTGTGAATTTGAAGTAAACATCCATCTCTTGGGTAACACTAATTTTTTTATTCTTTTTTTTTTTTTTTGCTGTTTAACCACAGTTTAAGATTTGAGCAACTGGAAGGGGCCAGTGAAAAAGTCATTGCTGTCAGTTGCCTCCTGGAAAAAATGCCTGTTCCCAGCAGAAATAACGCCACTGCAGCTGGTCATAGCTGGCTGACACTGTAGATGACATCTCAGAAAAGGGTAAAAATATTGGTCTCTGGATGTTCTTGTCACTCTCCAGGCATTTTCTGGACATATCCTGCTTTAAAACAAATGGTAAAATCTGCAGAGTCACTGTTTGCCTTCTATATTTTGTGTTGATGGATGGCCTCAGTTACTAGGGCTATTAATCCAGAAATTTTTTGGAACATAAAATTAATTTTTGGAGGAAATAAACTATATAAATAAAATGAGTATAATTGGATATGGCTCTGGTACCATTGATTCTAGGGCTGTAAATTGTGCTTGATGTTCACAGTGTCAGGCTCTGAGGCCCTTAATTCTGTTCCTTAAGGATGACTTATGCAGTCAGGGGTGAGTGTTTGATTCAGCAAGTTTGACTGTCTCAAGGGGATCCCAAATTTGCTGTAAAGGAAAAGGACTTGCTTGTTAATACAACCTATTTGCTTTTGGGTTGTAATATTTCACCTTAAAGCTGACTTTTGATCCCAGGAATGGTTGTTATTCATATAAATCTAACGCATGTGAACGTGGCATAAATATTCAGGTTGACATTCAGGTATTTGTATTTTACTCTTGGTTGTACTCTTGATCCCATGACTGCACATCTCCACTTCCAAGGCATTTTGTGGCCAGTTTTGGAGTGCTGAATTATAACCATTTTCTTATTGTGGGGTGTGAATACATATCAGCTTGTGAGCCTTCAAAATCACAAATATGTCAAGTGTAAGGATAGAATAAGCTTTGCAATAGATTGGGAAACTCTTCTCTCATCCCAGGAACCTGCCAGTAATTGTTGATCCATTTCTGGAAGGGCAAGTTTTGAGGCACAGCAGTTCATTGCCATAACTGCAGCATACTTAGCCCTGAGGGCTTCCAAGAATAGAAGGCATATTAAATACATGATTTCCCTTTAATTCTTGTAAGGTCTTATCTTGTGTGGAAGAAAAACAGAATCCATGGAGGTCTCCCTTCTGGTCCAGTCTGAATGAGGCACTTAGGACCTCTTCAATCCTTCACTTTCTTTGTTTAATTTATTATACTGTCATGTATGAACATCTTCAGGAAAATATTAATTAGAGTGTGTGTTCCTTGACAACTAACTTTAAATGGATTAAACATGCTTTACTCGATGAAGCAAAGAGGTGTTGATTAAGAGAAATTGAATTGTATCCCTGAGATAATTTTCTGTCTCTCTGTCTAGAGACTACAGGCAACACTGATGCTTGGAGAAGAAACGGAGACACCACACTACAAGTATCTGAAAAATAATAGTCAGGACATACATATTAATTGATTTAATGTAAAAAAGCTTGATGCAAACTTGTGCTGAGACTTTAAATTGGGGTCCTGACCATTCTCTGTGGTCACTAGAGGATCCTTCAAGAATGGGAACGACCTGGCAATTTCCAGTTTGGATAATTATGTTCTGCTTCCTTAATGTTTCCCATGCCCTTTCAATTAGTATGGTAATCATCTCCACTTTGTGACCTACACTGAAGTGTAAGTGATGGTACATGCTGTTAAATAGCTGCTGTGCTCCACCCCAGGAGCCACTGCTTTCCAGGAGTGATGCCAGAGTGGGAGAGCTTTGTCATCTGGTGGAACCAGGAAAGTGAGGGATTCCAGTGGTGGAGTCAGACTGCCCCTTCTCTGTATGCTATTTCAGTAATTCTCCTGGATGAAAAGTCTAAAATATGCAGGAGATCTCACTTTAAGGAAAAAAGAGACAAATACACAAGTGTGGGAAGGAGGGGAGATTCATTAAATGCAGTAAAATAAACAGCAGGTGAGGAAACCTCAGCTGCAGCTTAGGGGTGAATTTTTAGTGCGTCTGGTGCAGTCCATCAAGCAGCTGTGGAGGAATGACGAGGTGCTGCAGCTCCTCTCTCCCTGACAGTGTGATTTAAAGAACTGCTCTTTGCTAGCCTGGCCTTGTGCCTTTCAGTTGCCTTGAAAGGGAGAGAACAGCGTCTCTGCTCCCTCACTGGCATTTGTCTTAAAAATAATAAAGAAAAAAAAGTAAGAAAAACAAGGGAGCGTGTGGTTGAGTGTGGGAATTTTCCATGCTGAGCCCCCTGGTCAGCCACTGAGTAACAAGGCAAAAGGAATATCTCATTGGGCTTCACATGATTTGCTTACATTCCCCTTAATGGTAAAGAATATTTTAGACCAGTTTTACACCTTGTAGCTGATATGGTTTGCAGCATGACAGCAGTCCCAGCTGCCTTTTGGATAGCAGAGTTTCCTTGCAAGAGATGTGTTGCTATTTTCCATGTTTTTTGATGTGCAGCCCAAATGAAGTCTCTGAAGGAGTATCTGTCTTTTGCTAACAGCCATCATTTTTATATAAATTCGGAGGTATTCATATTATGTCTTCATCTTCTATATCTCAACTAGTAACAATATCACAACTACTCCCTCCTGACAACTATATTCATTTCTCATTAAAGATATTTCATGTTTTATTCAGGAATTTAAATGAAGCTATCAGAGCCTGTAATAGCAACAGTTTGGGATAATTGTATCTCATTGATGGCAGCCTCAAGAGTTCTAATTAATATATATTTAGCTCCCTGGTTGTCTTTAGACCAAACGCCTCAATATGAAAGACTGGGAGAGGCGATAAGGGGAGGGGGAAGGGAACAGACTCCAAAATAACAGCCCCTTTTGAAATTTGGATAGGAAAATCTGTGTTGTGAGAAGGAACTTCACGCTCTGGGATTCTTTCTATTCCTCCCCCCCTACCCCAGCCCTGGTTCATTCCAAAATAACTTTTGAGATATAGAGTCTTCTTGAGAAAAGAAAATACAAGAACCTAGGTTTGCTGCTCAATATTTTGAGGAGAAGGAAGGATGACAAATATGTATTTTTCTCCTCCAATGATACACCTGATATCTGAGTTCAGCTTATCAGTGGTCTCTGCTTCTATTAGCTCTTTCCCTGCCTCCTCCAGCCAGAGTGCTCCATTCAAAATTGCTCAGTTTCAGAGATATGATCTGCAATGCAAACAGGCTCTCATTACACTTTTTCATACCAAAAAAAAAATAAAAATCTTAGTTTCATGTGTGCCTGATTAGCCCTCACCATACAGCTCTCAATTTTCTTATCCCCTTTGGGCTTTTTATTCCTTTCCTCTCTTTCCTTCAACACTACCTTTCTCTCTGTTGTATGAAATGAGCTAAAAAAAGATTTGGGGAGGGGGTATTATTCTGTCATTGGAATTCATAGCACTTGTATTCACTTACAAGCCTGAACTATTTTCTCAAATCACTTCAGTCTCTGTGACTTTCTCAGACTGTAGTTTATAAATCACTTTTGTGGTACACTATCTAGAGGGGATCAAGACCCCTGGAAGCTTGAGTCATATTGAATTGCATTGTGTAACGGAGAGTCATTAGGAGTTTACAGTCAGGGGGAAGAAAGAAGTCTTGTAAATAGGCTAATTCAACTGGCACTTATATGTTTTAAAGGCATTATTGAGGAAGCAGGATGGTAGTATTATTTGCTCCCAATTTTGCTCTCATCAGCAGCAGCTAAGGGTGGCTCTTGAATAGGACAAGAATAGAGATTTTATAGACCTCCAGCTTTAAAACCTCTATTTCTCCCCCCACTTTATTATTTAAGCAAGTACTAAGGACTGTTTAGAGGTTTATTTAAATGGCTTCCATGCTGGAAGCTAATCCAGCCTATACTGTCTCAAATTGCCTCAGTTTCTCCTGAATTAGAGCTGCTTTTCTCTTACTTCTACAGATTTATTTTTTTTTTTATGGTATTAATTTAAGAGAAATATATTGTGCAGAACAGGGGCTTTCTGACAGTGAAAGGATTTTCAGCAAGAGGTTTACACAGCAGTTGCATTTTTCCAGTCTGATCCTGACAGTAAGGTTACTCCAGTAAAGCACCTCCTTTTTTCCTTTCCCTTTAAAGTTAAAAAAAGCATGATGATGTAATGTGAAGGTATTTATTTCATTTGGGTGTGTTTCACTTGCAGATTTGTGACACAGAAGTGTCAGTCCCTGGGTGTTGCCTCTCTGTGGGCTGGATCTTCTTGGCTGAGGTTGGGGTTTATCGAATACCTGGATATCCTCACGCTTACAGGTGTGGTAGATGGAGAACAATGACCAGAAGCAGGTGCCTTGGCTCTCAGGAACTCCAACTCACTGCCAACAAGCCCACTCCTAGCTGAAATTGCTGCTTTTTTTGAAAAAAAAAAAAAAGGAAAAAAGGCAATTCTCAGTATTGTCTGCAGTTCTCAGCCCCATGTCATGCACTTCCATGCCACCTGTGGGATCGCCACGCTCAGCTTGGTCAGGATTTTCTCAGAAAAACAAAGTGAACCCAGGACGAACCCCTGGCTGAAAACAAGGCTGGAGTCAGGAGTTCAGCGGGTGGAGAGCTGAGCTCTGGGTGAAATGTCTCCCTGGGATTCTGTTGATGGGTTGCTTGGCAGCTCTGCCCCAGTGCTTCCATAACCTGGGCTGGAATCCAGCCCAGTCCTGAGAGATGGAGGGTCAGTCCAGTCTGATAGCATGAGGTCAGGAACGGAATGAGGCTGGGATATCTCGATTGAGGCTTGAGTGTATAAAAGAATAAATCAAAAAAAAGCAAAATCCTTGAAGGGACACCTTGTAGCTGTCGTGGGAAATGAAAGGCTTTAAAATAAGAATGCTCAAGACCACGAGAATCCTGCAGTCTGGCAACTAATAAAGTCTCAACTCAGAGAACAGTAAAGTCCTCTCTGTTTGGAAAAGTGGAGGGTGTATGGCAAACCTGAGGGAGACGCTGCTCCTCAACACAGCGAGCTGCCAGCATACTGAGGATTATATGTGCACAGAAATACAGATCACAGCTTTTATACTGCTACTTCTCAATCAAATACATTGAAAAGCTTATTCTAAAAAGGCTTTGTCATCTGTAGGGACCCTTCTTCTGTGTCCTTGAAAATTCTGCGTAGGCTCAAAGTTCACCACCAAAGTCATGGAAGGGGAAAAGAATGAGCTTTTTTATCCACATTACTCCTGAACGCTGCTGTCTCATTTTTGCTGCAGGATACTCATAATTTTATGCTTATTTAAACAGACACATATCTAGTTTATGGGCATATTCGAGGGAAAAAAAAAAAATGGAATCATGTCGCTTAGAGTGCAGTTCTCATGGGCAAACACCTGATCCCCTTTAATAAGAGATAAAAGGGAAACTATTCCCTTGCCAAGCTGCTACATTACAGGGTTTTGCTCGCAGTAACACGCTGGTGAGCTGCACATCTGACTGGTGCATGGCACAGCACAGGCTCAGCTTGCAGGTACAGGGATTGTCAGCAGCTGTGCCAGTGCCACTGAAAGCCACGGCAGCAGAACTGGGATGGAGCATGGAGTGACACACAATAAGGGTGCAGGAGAGGTTTCAGAGTTCAGGATGTGCACATCTGCTAATCAAATACAGGTCAAGGGGGGAACTAATTAATGTTTCAAGCTGCATCAGCAGGGATCCTTACTGTTTTAAGGATATCAGTGTTTTTTTGTTGGTTTTTTTTTTTTCCCTGTAGCTCTCAATGGCTTGAGTTTTTTATTGCTATTAGCATTTCCTTAAGGAAAGTGAGTAAAGTGCTGAGTTCCCATATGCTACCTTATTTCCCCCTTTCCAAGGATATTTTAAGTTTGCATTGGTTTTCTTTGAAATGGTCCATGCTGGCACTCTTTTATTCTCTGTTGTGTCTGTCTTTAGTTGAAAATTTTGGGTTACCTGCTCTTGCCCAAAGAGATGGTCAGAGCAGTTTAAGAAAACAAATGGCTCAGCTGTGAAAGTGATAAAAGCTACAGGTTAAAATTCTGGATCTGTTTTGATAGTGACAACCATAAAATGTCTTTTCACAAAATTTTAAATCTGCTGCTGCTGGAGTTTTGTTTTTAACAGGTGACACAATGAGAGATGCTAAGGGCAGGTAACTGCCACCTAACTGGTGATCTGGGATAGCTGAGGATCCAAGACAGGAAAGGCAGGCTGATCTCTGTGTTACCCCACTGCACAGCATCACCTGTGTGACAAAGAATAGTGCCATAAAGCCTTTTTTAATATGCAGAGTTTGGTATTTGTTATGACTTAAATAAGGAAGGCAGTATACTCACTTTTCTAGTTTGGATTTGTGAATCTGATTTCTCTTTTGCTCCCCACTGAATGAAATTTTTTTATTAACTGTTTCTCAGGGTATTCAAGGGATATCTTATCTCTAGGCAAAGCATCACTTGGGATCTCAGAATTCAGGAAAAGCCACTGTCAGTGGGTTCAGTGGTTCTGATAGAGTCCAAAAAGTCCTCTAGTTCACTTTAAAGCAGAAAGTAAACACTGGAGATGTTGACTGAGTAACTTTTCAGGCAAACTTGTACCTTCACTGAACCAGAAGGTATCTCTTATTCACACCAGTATGGACACATCAGGAACCCGGTGAGAAACTGCATTTAGGAGAAGGTTCCATTGAGCAAACCCAATGTGCACTTAGTTCAGCTAAACCCTGGAGAGTCAACCAGTGAGACCTCCAAGTCTGGAGTAATTTGCAGTCTGATGTATCCCAGTCCAACTTCACCGCTCTCTTTTTATAAATCAAATGGAAAAAAATCAGGCAAAATGATCAGGAATTCAGATGTGGTCCCAGAATAAGTGCAAAGTCTGTTTTGTGGTGTCTGGGTCTTGTCTGATTTCTGCTCACATGCCACTCAAAAAGTCCATGTAGATTTTAATCTGACATTTAACCTGTGCAGAAGCATCTATACACTTTAAAAGAAGGTTAAAGTTATTCAAGTGTATTTCACTTTTAGTGATGGTGGAAGCGAATTATTTTCAAAATTCTTTATTTTGAATGTCCTGTCTGGGCAATCTCACTAAAAGAACAGTAGAGTTAAATGGCTAACCTGTTTCTCTCCTCAAGGAACTGGCAAAATACTTGATCTAAAGCCTCCTATAATGCCTTTTACAGAATAAGTGAATGAAAAGAAAGGAGAATATTATGGCAGTGCAGCTCATAAATTTCTTCTGGTTTTTCTGGCAGCCATGTAGCACAGAGGGCTCCTCTATGGGGTGAGAATGTGTTGTCCCACCAGGTAGGCAAAGGGGACCTTTGCAAGTTATTTCAGCAAACTGCATAAAATAAATGGATAAAATATTGAGTCTAAAGGTGCAGTAGCAAGAGGGAACTTGGTCTGAGAGAGGATGGAGCAAGCGTCCTCTCCTTGCCCATCATGCTCTTCCCTAGCTTCACTGTCTTTTAGGATTTCATCAATGCTATTGAAGCATTTCAAACTTCTGTGGTTTGAACCCAACAGAGTTTTTGTGGTCTCTGACAGCTCCTCCCTTTCTAAACAAGAACAGCAAAATGCAGACACTCAGAGAAACTAATGATATTGGAAATCTGCTGAAAGCAGGGCGAGGGGGAAAGGAGAAGAGCGGATTAAGGAAAAGCCCTGCTCGAACCCATCCTTTTGTTTTATGGCTGATGTAGCCTTTCCTCGACATATCAACAGGAAACAAAGAATTGAAATCAAACCAAAGGGTTGGTGATTAGAAGAGAATTGTCTGCAGCATTTCAACAGGACCACCAATCTCTTGTGCCAGCACTGGCTGCTCTCCCCCACCTCTCCCTCTCCTTCCCCCTCGTTACACGATCCTACTTGGGAACATGTTATCAAGGACTGAGAATCAGGCCAGTGGCTGCTGATGTTAAAAGGACATGACATGTGCACAAGGCAGGGCATAGGGGCTGGCTGCACATATTAAAGGCAAACACATCACAATCCAATTAGTAGAAATGGAGTGTGTGTGCTGGCTCTGGGAATTTTTTTTTTTTTTTTAAAGTAATACTTCTGTGCTTTTTCTATTGATTGATTTATTTTTGAAAGGAGTAATTCCCTTCTAGCTTTTCTTCCTCCTCTCCTCCCTCCTTCTCCCCACCTTCAATTCCTTCACTCCTGAGTTTTCACCTCACCAGAGGAACATGAGTTCAAAAGCAATTGGAGTAGAAATAAAAATAAAACCAAAATATTGTGAATGTGAAGAGTTCTCTAATCTCTTTTTGACCTTCCTGTACAAAGGGCAATTTCTGAAAATCTACTGCAAACTTGTAAATCTTCAGTACTGGGAGGGATAAAAGCAACATGAAATATTTCATTAGAATTTAAGCTGACTAGCTAAATGTGTGTCTGTGCATGTGTAGAAATTTCTCCTTGCTGTGTTTTAAAAATTGTTTTAAGTATGTCTCATCTTCCTCGACACATTGCCTAGGCACCAGAGTTTTTTATTATTTTATTGGAATGCATCTCCTGTAGCTTTCATTCACTATTTAAGTAAGAATGAAGGGAAAAAAAAACCTAAAGGCAGAACAGGTTTTAAAATTGTGATGCCTGAAAAGAAGACAATTTTCCTTATATTCAGCATGTTTTATTGAACACAGAATGAAGCATACAGTCAGTATTCAATATCTACAATGATGCATTTCAGTTTTGATATAATGAACAATACTTATTGGACTGTACTCTTCCTGCTTGTCTAGCTCCTATTCTAGCTGAATAATTAAACTCACTTAAATTTAAGTTTGTGTGTAGTCCCTCTGAGAGTAAGGGAGTTTCTTGCCTGCTTAAAGTTAGTTTCTTTTTGAATAGTTTGTTGGTTGAGGCCCAAAGTTTTATCTCAAGTCATTATGCTCAAAGGTGTCCTTGCTCAGCAAACCACTTTTAAAAATGCTCAGTTTTAAGGATATGCCCAACTCCTGCTCTTAAGACTCATTCTGGTTAGATGTGTGGCCATGAGGATGATCTAAAGTAAAGGTCAAACAGCAGAGAAATCAGACAAGCTTTTCTCTGCATTCATGGTGGTAAATACATAGAATTTAGTGAGAGGAAAAAAAACCACGGGGAAAAGGAGAAGTTCAAACGAGGTAGGTGGACCTACATGGGCATTCTTGCTTCCTTCCTTCCCACAGCTTCCTCTGTTCCTATAATCTCAGCACAGATGTTTCCTTTTTAATCCCTGGCTCCAGCTGGCAGAGCATCTCTGCTCTACCGTACTTAGTCGCAATTACTGCAGACATTAACTCTGCACATGCTTCGGAAATTGACTGCTTTTTCTTCCTTGGAAATGTTGCTCATCATCAGGTTTTTAACAGCCAGAAATAAAGGCCATTTGTGTAATGATGAATCCGATTCCCTTCAAGATTTGTAAGAGAGATAAAAGGCACAAGAAGCAGGCTTAAAACAATTGCTGGCATGGTGGAAAATTTGGATATTGAATTTATAATACCTTGCTTTACTAGTACACAGAGTCTGCATCATGTGAAGGAAAAGGTATGGGAAATATGTCAAGCAGATGCCACAGTCACCTGCCTGATGCTACTTTTCCAAGTTAATCACAAATACTTTTTTATTTTGATTAGCAAAGCAGAGACTTGTTATACTAATTGTGGGGTGTGTCTTCTTGTAGGTGAACTTTCATTTATTAATGGAGTAGGTGTTGATCTAAGTGTCAAAGCTGCAAAACCCTAAAGTCAGATCCACTCTTTTCCTTGCACCCAGGCATGAGACTGTCACCTCAGGGTCACCCATTTGTGGTGTGATGCTGCTGAAGTGCTACCAGAGCCTGGTGTGACCCTGGCCAGATTATAGCAGAAAAAAAATATAACTCTGCCCTGGGCTTGAAAGCAACACAAAATCCTCCAGCTGCTGGATTCAGGGGTGCCAGTTTACCCTGATTGTCCTGATTTTTTTTTTTTTTCTGTATTCAAACATTTTCCATTGGATGTAGAAGTGATCTGAGACAGCCACACTGCCATGACAGATGGGATGGATGGACAGAGGAACAGTGAAGAATCTAGAAACATCACACATCAGGTAAGGCAGTTCATCTGCTTTGGTGAAAGCTCTTAAATAATCTAAATAGACTATTCAAAATATCTTTAAAATTACCAAGAATCCCATCAGTTGTTCTGCACTTTGTCTTTTTCTGTGTGATGCTCATGCACTCAGATTTTCTTGGTTCTGATTTAGTGCATGAAAATTTATTAATGAAGTCACTGTGTTGCTCACTTTGTTCTCCTCTTTCCCCTTCAGCACCTGCTGAAAGCACTGGATGTGTTCCCACTGCTTTCTCCCCCATTCCTGTGAAGGAGGAGAATAGATAGCACATCCAGCCTTCAGGTGCCTGCTAATGTGACATGTACAACTTCAGACATTTACGTGAGCACCCAGAATAACAGGATAAAGTTGGCCACAACCTGAGGTCATCTTGCCTATGAACCACGTAACCACTGCCCTGCAGGTAAGGAACTGGAAACCTGTGCTTTTCTCTACCAGTTAGTGTTCTTAAGTGAGCAGACCATTGCAGATTGGATAGATGTGCTGTTACAAACACACAAACCTTTTAAAGGCCCTGGAGAGCTTTCAGTACCGATTCTTGCTACCTCTCAGTCATTAAGAAACACAAGATTGGTTTGACAATGACAGTTCTAGGACTAAAATGAGAAAGTTCTGGCAAATGATAATAGCTCTGTATGTTCCTGTGGAAAACTTGCACAGATGAGTGTACAGTTTTCCCAGGAATGACCTGTAAAATCCAGATTATTATATAAAAAGAGAGGTTTATTCACACTGTATTGCCTAATACTCTATGCAGCCTTAGTACCATTATGGCCCATTGAAAGGGCACAATGATTGAGTATTTTGGCTTTCTACTGCTATTGAGTCCATTCACAGATGGGGAACAAGAAAGGAGAATGAGAAGAAGAAAACAAAACTGAAAGTGCTTGAGGACAATTCAACTTTGAAATTGTTTTCATTAAATACAGGGAAAAGTGCAAAATGACCCTCTTTGAAACTTGCTGGATAAAGGCTGCTATGAAAGCTTTCAGAATTTTTTTTTTCAGCTTTGGCTCTTCTTGCACTCTTCTAGGCTAGATGAAGTGTGTATGAAGGCATCACTGACATCAGCAATTGGAAAGTAAAGAAAACAGTAAGTGCAGCTTGGCTAGTGCAGAGAAACTGCAAAACCTACTACATCAGTAAAGCAGGAAGAAAAGAGAAAGTTAATTTTTTTTTTAGCTCTGTGAGTTCTCTTTGATCATATTTCATGTAGCATGCACAAGAATGACACAAATAGTTTGATTTCTAAGAGAAAAAAAATAAAAACGGGTGGGGGCTTTTGCTTTGAGGGGGTGCTTTGCAGGAAGAGTTTGTTTGAAAAATAATACACACATACCAAAAATGAAGAAAAAAACCAAGCCAAAACAAAGCCTTGTAGAGTTGTAGAAATCATTTAGAAGAGCTAAAAGAAGAAAGTTGCAGTGAGGTTGGATGCAATAAGACTTCTAGATTGTAATATTAAAACTTTGAAACCAGTTCCAGGTGATTCATGAAAGAGTTGGGCTTGTGAGAATGAACATAAGCAAAAAAACCAGCAGCAATAATCATATTCCTGGAGAATGAAGGCACTTCAAAGCAATCTCTCCCCACCCTCCCAATTCATCTAATTTAAACCATAGCAATGACCATTTAAGTTATTTTTTTTTTCTATGTCAATGAAGATTTTCACGTTTTTTTGCTTTAGCTTTTATTACCAGATCTGATTTAGTAGGTAGCTTAAAACGTTTAAAAGGAACTAATCTGCACTTACTTTATTTCTTAATAAATACATCGTGCTTTATGCAGTGGTTTTGTTGCATGTAAAGTCAGCAAGGAAAAGGGACTCAGCTCCTGTCTGCAGGCATCTGGATTCATAAAAGAGTTCTCCAGCCTCTTTGAACCAATTTCCAGGATCTCACAGGCCTGTTGAGTCTCTCACTACCAGAGGATGTTGACTGGTGCCACGTAGAGTTGGGAGCAGGGATTAAGCGTAGGCTCTTGACGTGCCCTCTCTCTAATAAGAGCTGGCTACTGTGGCAGGGTTGAAGAATTCAATTGTGATGGAAGTTAATGGGATTTATTTTTATTGCTGAGGTGCTGGGAAGTGGGTGAACCCTGGAGTTCACTTTGGCTCCCAAGCCATGTCAGCTAGCCCTCGATGGTCTCGCTGCCTTTCCCAGTCTTTCCCCAGATGGTTTTGCCTCCTGTGTGATGGCATCGATATCAATAAGTCATCCATCACCTTCTGAGCTACTCCAAGGAGGGCAATAGCTGATGCTGTGAGCCTGATTTCTGTGCTATATGTGTCTGGGGGGATGATTTGTTTTTTTTCTTCCTCCACTGTGGTCCCATAAAATGAATTTCCCTCAACAGTTTGGGCTCAAGTTTTGTTATTTTTATCTGACCTTGTGTAACACACACCACAGTGCAGACTGTGGGGGTGACTGGGAGATAAAAGCACATTTCTAATCCAAACAGATATACAAATATAGACTCAGCCTACGTTTCCCTCTTCCCAGCTGCCTTATGAGGAAGAGGAGCTGGCTCAGAGAAGTGATCCTCCCTAAATCAGAAAGACTGGTGTAAGCAACAGGGGAAATGGAGAATACAAGCTTCCCCCCACCCCTCCCCTTTCTTGTTTTTGAGATATTTATGAGAAAGCAAAAAGCTCTTTGTATCAACTCATAATTTCAAATGGTTCTCACATAATTTCGGTAGGTGATTCTAGATGTTGGTTCAGTTTGGATCAAGAGATTGGTTTAGTTTTGTTGCCTGACTCAGTGAACTTTGTGTTTGGATTCATATTGCTTGAACTGATAGTCTTGTTATGAATTTAAGCTGGCTCCTCACTAACACTCCTAAATAATTGATACATTTTCCTAGGGAAACAGCCAACTTGTATGTCTCAAAGTATTTGCAAATCCCAAATTTATATTAAGATTTGAATTTGAATTGACATTTCCCCACACAATATTTGTCCGTCTCCATTGTGTTTATAGGCAGAGGTTATGTTTTTGGCAAGTTGACATTTAATATTTTTTCTGTAGTTTGCTCCAAAAGGAATGAAAATTGGCTCAGATTATGAATTCAAATGGAGTTTTTCCAAGTGCCTATATTACAACTTTCCCCTTCACCATCTGAGAACTGAGCTATGCTCCTTTTAGTATCACTAAGCACTCATGATAACAAAACTAGTAAACATTCTTCATGAAGTTAGACTCATCAATCCCATGTTATCACTAGATGGAGTTTAGAAGCAAGGAAGAGGAGAGCCAAGAGACACCCTGCAATGTATTTGTCCCAAAGGAGTGTGAAAAAAAATGTACCAATGTCTCTTCTCACCTTCTAAGAGAATGTTAAAATCAAATTTTAGCATAAACCAAATGGGACAAAACTGGTGGCTCTATGCTAGCCAGCAAACTATCTCCAGAACCACTAAAAATCAGACTTCCCTCTGGCACAAGGGAATTCTGCTGCCCCACAGCCCCTTACCTAAAACTGTAAGGAGGAAAATGAAAAAAAGAAAAAGAGGGAAAATTAAAAGAAAAGGAAAAGCCTTTAAGGTCAGCTAGTCCATCCCTTGCTGATCCAGGCATGCTGCTGACAGTATTTTCACATCCATGAGTGCTTTGTCTAGGCTACTTTACCTCCATCACTGGGGCTTCCATCCTCTCTCAGGAGAGATCATTCCATTTATTTGTTATGAGTTGGCTGTATGGATTTTTTTTTAAGTTTTATTTTTATTTCCATTGACAAACCAAGCAGTAAAGATTGGGTTGCCAGGCCCAAGCTTCTCCACAGTGCAGGTTGGATTTTTTTTCTTTTCTGAGAATGGGAAAAAGCTTTCAAAGTAGAATCACCTCCCCCTTGCTGCTCACCATCACGAAACCCTGACTACAGAAGCATCTCATTCATCCCCTGAAGTGTAATCTCTTGAGAACTCAGAAATACTCCATAACCTGAAAACACTCTTTGTTTTGAAGGATAAGAAATAATGGACTACTTCCACAGTAGGTAAAAGGCAGGGTTTTGTGTTGAATTAGTGTCAGCTTTTACTAGGACATGGGGTTTTATATGTATTCCTGAGCTAGACATGTGTTATGATCCTGTGTGTGTTCTCTGCTGCTTCAGCTCTATTACTAAGCAGAGTCTGTCTGTCTTGGGGTCCACTTTCCAGCATCAGAGAATTTTGAGCCTTATTCTGATTATTTTACACCACTGTTCTAAATCAGACTGTTGCTCTCATCAGGTTGATTGACCCCAGCATGCAGCAGAGATGTGTTAGATGGACCTCATGCACTTTACATCTCAGGAAGGAATCAAATTTTGCTTCCCAGCTTTCACCTTTGGTTATAGACAAGCAGTATTTTGCTTTTCAAAGGAAAACCATTGGAGGAAGGCTATATGGGGGACAAAATGCTGCTAGGCTGTGTTCTGCCTGTGAATTTGCAGGCTGCTGTGCTAGGCATCCAGCTCTTTGTACTAACAGGAGTGCTAATATGATGTATTAAATGTCACACCAGCATCGCTGGGTATGCATATCTCTCCTGTTGTACTGCCTGTTTATGCTTATTCAGCTCTTTGAATAATTTAACACATTTCATACTCCAAATTACCCACAACAGTTTGACGGGGCTGCTGGCAGTTTACTTGAAACACTCAGTGTTAGGTCAAAGTAGGGCCCAAGCATCTGCTAAATAGAAGGACATTTCATACTTAGCAAAGCATAATTAGATGTATTCCTGCACATTTTTCTTTAAAAATATATAGGTAAATCCATGCTACTCCCAGTGATGACATCGAAATAAGGGGCTGTACTGAACACTGCTGTGTTCAGCTCAACACCAGGAGTGATTGGGACTGAAGGAAAACAGTTCTGGAGACCAGTAGTTGTTGAGGACAGGTGAAACTAAGCTGGATAGCACAGCTGTGTCAGCATGTCACTCATGCAGTTTCAGAGCAGAGGTACTGTTTTCCTCGGTGCAGTTTGGCTGGAATTAGAGATTTGGGAAGCTCCATTCCCAGCTGTGCAATATTCTTCATGCATTTATCAGAAACTTGCCTGAGAGCAACAATCCACTGGCTGGATAATGAACTTGGAGCACATGGAGCAAACACACTGCACTCCTCCATCCTTTGTGCTGCTGGGACCAGAGACATGAGATGTGCCCATTTTGGGTGTACACTGTGAGTTCTCTCCCAGGCTTCACCTTTCTCTACCCTTAATCAGTCCAGGCTCTTGTACTGAGAACATTTTAGTTGGATGGATACAGGAATAAAGAAAATGGGGCCTGGTCCTTGTCTGGATAGCTGGGGCTATAACTTCTGCTCAGTATTAAAGCAAGTGGTGACTCATAAAGGGCTGCTGTTGTGTGGATTAAACTAGGAAAGAGACAGAGCTGAGAGACACAAAGTACCTGGTGCTTCGTAGATGTGCCTTTCTGGGATTGGGGTGTGCCTAGCCACTAGGGCTGTCACCTCTTTTATTTTGAGGAAGATGCAGAATAAGCATTGCTTTCTGAGCAGTGCTGGTTTGCCTTTTGGTGGGGTGAGGCTGTGTGATGTCCACACTGGACCATTGTCACTTGACACAGCAATAGTGCTGCCCAAAGTAGTTTTGGCAGAAGGTTTGGAACTGCTGGATGCGTGCAGTTCTGAGACGTGAGGCAGCAGGCAGGGGCTGGGAGGAGGACTGACCTCCCCCAGGGCCACCCAACTCTTCATCAGCACCTCTCCACACTCCTCAGACAGAAACCAGAGAAGGGACAGGGTAGCAGAAAAAGAGTGTTTTCAATTAAGACTTAAAAATCTCATCCCTCAGAGCGCATCAGGTGGGAGGGATCTCTCCCCAGCCCCGCGGCTCACCCGGGGCCTCACAAAGTGATGATGCAGGGCACAGTCAGCGGAGATATTTGCAAAGTGACAGCAGGGCTCTGATTGAGTGAACCTCCCAGGTCCGAAGTCCCACACTGCTTGGGAGGATATGCTGAAAATCTTTCTTGGGGATTTGCACATCCTTACAACAACTGAGGGTCTGTAATGAAATGTTTGCTTATCATCCGTTTAACCCGCTTCGAAGCAGGCTGAGCCTGCATGGTAACCTCAGGTCAAAACTATTTTGGATAGCTGAAACTCATGATAAACACATGCTTTTGAAGGTTAGAAAGCCATCAGTGGGAGACATCAGATTCGCTTCTTTATTATTAGAAGGGGAGAAAATCCAGGAGTGTTCAGAGCAGCAAGTTTTGTATAAAACATGAAAAGCAGATGGGGGGAGGTGGCAGAAGGAAGGAGGAATCTTTTTTGATACCAAACAACATTGCTTCTGCAGCAAATCCTTTTTCCTTGTAATTTAAGATTGTGCTTGAAATAAGGAGCCAGCTGCACCCGGGGGGAGCAGAGGGCAGCCTGTCCTTTTGGATGCTTGATTGGCTCTTTCGTGTATACCTGATAATTACTGGAGCTGGTAGGAATCCAGTTGTGCCTCTTGAACATGCACTGAGCAGCATCGTATCCACAGCAGCCCTGTTTGGTCTGAGATCTCCAAAAGTGGGAGGGAAGATTGTCACAGAGCACAAGTCTTTACTGATAAGCAAGTTATGGCCTTGCCTAAACTTCACTCCAGCTGGATCTGCTAATGGTCTGTGCCCACTGAGGGGCTTTCAGCTGCATTAAGGGAGCTAGATTAAGGTATTTCACTTAGGAAAACATCTTTATTTCTCAGGTCCAGACAGAAATCCTGCTACTCCCTCTGTAATAAGGGAGGAGTCCCAAAGCAGAATCTCCAGGGCAGTCTCATGGACATTGCTTTTGATGTCATCATCAAAATCCTGGGCTGATGAGGGAAGATGGGGGACTCTCTTCACACATGCCTGCTCTGAGCCACAGCTGACTGCCTGAGCACTGCCCAGGGAAACCAGAAGCACTTTCATTGCTTTTTGAGACAAGTCCTCATCGATGTGTGCACGTGTGCCTGCATACACACACACACACGCATGCAAAAGGCAAAGTTTCATCCCTCAGAATCGCAATCCTTCGAAGCCACCTGTTTCTGAGCAGTTTTCTGTATAATGAGCAGAGCTCTCTGCTGTAACTTTTCCCTTTGTCCCCAGTGCCAGCTGTATAATTCCCAACCCAACAAACATTGCACCCTTGCAGAACTTCTGCCTCAGTCCAACAGTGCTGTTGTACCAGGTTTTCTGCCATAGCAGCCGCCTACAGGAATGATCAGCAAAGCGATGGCAAAGGAGGATTCTTCCACTGGGAGGACTCTGCGTTTCCTCTCTTCCCAGGACCTCCACGCTAAGTGGGCTCAGTTTCCAAGTGAAAAGATCCTGTTTTTTCTCTTTTCCCCTAATGGTCAGAGATGGCAAACTCCCTCTGGGATCTGTGCATTCAGCTTTGTTCTTTCTCCCTCCCCTGCTGTCGCCAGTAATTAAAACTGAGCGAAAAAACTGAACATGCTATTTTTTGAATAGATATTTGAAATTTAAAGTGGAAAAAAAAAAGTTGTGAAACTTGTCAGATCAATGATTTGACACATATTATTTAGCTGGCTCTAAATATTCTGGAGTGAGAACTTAGTTAACAACTTGTTAACAAAGCATAATTCGGAATAAAACCCAGCTCTCTCTTTGCTAGCTGCATTTGCAATATGGAGCTGGTTCTAATAACTCTGTCTCTTAAATACCAATGTATTTCTCTTGCAGTTTCTAAGAGTTTTTGCCACTGTGGTGCACAGAAGTGGGATGGAAACAAAATACAGAGGCAATGTCCACCAAATCTTGGTGTTTGAGGAACTGCTGAACACCTTGATGTGAGTAACTTGTCTGAGGCACGTGCAGGACATTTGTGCTGGGGAACTCAAGCCTGTCAGCACTTAAACATGAGTTAATTGTTTTAATTAAGCTCTTGAGAATGAATGACATATGAAGAGCAATTTCTTTGAGGAGAAAGAAAAGTAGAGGTATTTTTCTAGTGTTTGTGTTGTAGTTTGCTCTCTCTGGCCATGCTAATGTGTCTCAACTCCATCTTTGGGCTTCTTTTAAAGACTACTTTTTAATGAGGGATAAACAGGCCTGTTTTCCCCCTGAAATGCATCCCTTACATCCACACACCTGTAAACAATGGATTTTTCCACATGAAATGAAAGGGCAAGCACATCCTGCTAACAATTTTGACTATATGGAGTGGTGTAGCATATAATCTCCATTACTTTTCCTGTGATTTGTAAGTGACTGTTGCTAGGTAATGCCTTTTCCACTAAGCATCAGTGAGCTAATGTGAGGGCTTCGAGAATGTTACATTATATAATTAAGCCTTTGGTGGTGCTGATTTCTACTTTACAAAAGTCTCAAATCTTTTTCATATGAGCAAAAAAAGTTTTTACAGCGTTACACATAGGGACACAAAAAGCATCCTTGAAGCCAGACTTATTTTTTTGGTAATGTAACTGATTCCTGCTTTTAAAAAATTATTTATTACACACAGCTAGCAGCCACCCATCACAATGGCATCTAGCTAGACTCTGTGTTGTTTAAATGGAAAGCATGATAAATACATGGACCACATGACCTACTGGAAGTATCACTAGATCCCAAATATCTCTCAGGACTCCATAATCCATTAAACAAATGTGGTCCCTTTGTTCTGACATCTGGACACTTAGTCTAACCGTGACCTTTGCTTCTCAGGGACAGGACTGGGATACAGAAGTGCTTCTTCAACAGGATGTGACTGGTTTGACTGAATATGAGGAGGTTTCCCCAGGATCTTCAGGCGTGAGCCTCAAGGTACTGTGAATTTTGTTTAACGGATGAGATGAAGAAAGGGGTGGAAGACATGTAAGTGAGAAGATATAAACACAAAATACAAACAAACCACAGAGTATAAAGTTAGGAGTTTGTATTTTGTCAAGATTCACACTAAACATCAAGATCAGTAACTGCCTTTGGAGGGGGAACACTTGGCCATCACAATACCCAGGACTGTGATGCACAAAGGAACCCTGATGCAAATTTACTTGCCATCAAGGATCCCTAGCCAAAAAAAAAAAAAAAAAAAAATTAAAAAAAAAAGGAAGAAAAAAACTTTTCAAGGCAGCTTTGATCGGCCCTGGCACTGCGTGTGAAAGTCTAGCTCAGTTCTAAGACTGCCAGGGTAAGTGAAAGAAGAGCCTTTGTAATTTTTGTCTTACAATTATGTCACTCAGTCCTGTAGCCTTCATTCTCCCTGTGCAATTTGTAAGAGACGACAAGTCATTCAAAGCACCTCTGTTTACAGAGAGTCTCAGTAATAGAACACCACGGTCGGGCAGATTCCATGAACTGCAGACCCCGTGCTGACAGATGGGGTCTGTGACTGATTGTTTGATGGGCGCCGTGGGTGAGGCTGGAGGGGAATAGCAGCAGAAGAGGGCACTGGGTTTTTTGAGCTGGGAGGTCAAGTCGGTTACCAGTGAGAGCAGCATTCAGTGTTTTTCTGCTGCATTGTTATCTTGGTGCTGGTGATGAAGTTTTAATTGGGAAGGGTGAGGATGATTCTACTCTCCTCCCACACGGCTCTACAGATCCTGCTGCTGCCAGCAACTTGGGGCAGGGTTTCAGGAGCTGCTCTCTTCCCACCAGGCACGAGCCAGCAGAAAGGAGAAATGAATGAGGTGAGGATTTCTGAGGAGTGTCTCCTGCAGATAATGCTGATCTGATGAGCAAAGCCAAAATGATATGTCTGAAGATACAAATGCCTTGCACAGAATGGATGTAGAATAGACATCAGGACACGTCCCCCTCTGTACTGATAATACAGCTTAACCCAATTCAATCTATTTCTGCGGCTTGGAAAGTTTTAGGATTCTCTGCTGGAGCCATCTACTATCAAGTTAGTGATAAAATGCATTGTATTTTCATACCATAATTAAAATTTAAAAAAATATGGCAAAAAGCAGCCCACTTGAAAACAAAGGAAAACCTCCATGATCTATTGCCTGAAAGGCACTCAATAGCAATTAGCTAATATCAGTTATCTCCTTGCTGTACAGGCTTCCTGATACTGCACAGCATAGTTCAGGTATTGGAATGCTAACAATTATTTATTAGGAGCCTCAAAGCATCCAGGATCCTGGTCATGGGATCCCTTGTGTTTGAGGGCTGTGAAAACAAAGAAGAAGAGATGAGTCCCCAACTAACACGCTCACAAAGTAACTACAAGGCAATTGGCAACAGATGAATACGCACAGAAGCAGAGCAGTATGCTGGGAATGATTATAGCAGAACTGTCAGCATGAAAGGCAGGGCTCATGAAATACCTTTAATCACTGGTGATTATTCTTTTTCTGGGCAATCAGCTCTTCTCCCCCCTTGCAATATCTTGCAGCATGTAGCAGGATGTGTCTGAAGGTGCTGTGCTCCTGCAGGACACCACCCTCCATCCTTGTCTCCATCGGGTGGGAGACAGATTTTCAAACCTGTTAAGAGTCAGATGGAAGCAAGGGATAGATCCCCAGGATCCTGGCCCTGGGTTTCTCACCCTGAAGCAGAAGACAACGCTGTCATTCAGAACAGCAAGTTCCCATTCACAGTTATTTGTCATGTTAATTACTACAGACAAATTTCTCCTTCATCTCAATCGTGCAGGTCAAAGCGGAAAAGTTTAGCACTTCAGAACATCAAACTTTGCTTTCATCTGGGTGCGGGACATCATTCTGAAATTCCTTTTGATCATGTAGGGGGGGAAAAAAAAAGAAAGGAAGACAATTTGAAAGTTTGCTCTTGATGGGAGTTGTAATTTCTTTGTTAAAATGAAGGGAAAAGGAATCTCTTTAGCCATCAGCCATTGGCTGGGTGTGTTCATAAACTCACATCCTCACCAGAGCAGGTAATCCATGAGTAAGAGAATATTGACAAATTTTGTCTCTTCCTTCCGTATCCATTCAGGATCCTCATCATATCATGCCCACTTCATTAATTTCACTCCAAGCTGTTAGCTCTATTAGATCCTCTATTAGTACTGTGCTGTAGGAAATGCCCCTGGCTCAAACCCCACCACTTTTCACAGAAAGTGGCTGCACATCATGCCTGTAATTTGCTGCACAGTGTACCTACGCGCTCCCACATTAGCTGTAATCTCTGTCGTGCTCACGCCAACATTCCAGCAGTATTTGGCATTTCACGAACGCAGTATTTATCACTGAAGTTCATACAAAGTTACAAACCCTAACGAGGCTTATCAGCTTTTACAAACCATCCCTGTCCACTGACATGCTGAGTGTAATTCCACTCAGTGTGCAGTCACCGGATGTGAAGAGGGAACGGGGAGGGGGGGGAGCTTCAAAGCAACATTTCCTATCGCTTTAAATGAATCATGAAATCGAATGTCTGTACAGCCCCTAAGTTCCTGCAGGTGAGATGTAACCTGCAAGCTGGGCACTTAGAGCAGCCTTTCAGTCAAATAAAATCTTCTCATCGTTACTGATGTGGCAATTAGGCCCTGGCAAAGAGCGGCGTGGTGGCTGTGAGAGGGGAGGGGGACTCAGAGCTCAGTCCCAGCAGCCACAGAAGGGTGGCTGGGGGCAGATCAGGTCAGTCAGCCTCAGTTTGCCCACTGTCAAGACAGAAATCATCACAGCTGCTGACTTTATTTCAGAGACACATCAGAAAGCATAATTAAATATGTGAGTTATAAACATTTCCCCTCTGAAATTTCAAAAGATTCTGGTATTGTCATGAACAATATTTGTAACCTGCTTTGCTGCCAGCCCAGCCCTGTATCTAGGACTAGAGCAGGCACTAAAAAGCTTGAAAAGAGACTTGCAGTATCTGTATTTCTGTCTATCTGCATGCCCCTGGGTATGTAGCACCCCACCACTACCCCTTTCCTGCTCATCAGGCACAAGTGTGACACACTGATGTGGGTGGAATTTGATTGAGAAATGAGCTACTGTTTGTATTGTCATCACAGAGCTCTCTAAAAGCATGAAGTCAGGCTGAAAGAATCAGAAGGTTTAAAATGAATTTCACGAATTTTCCTTTTCTGCTGTGTTTTTTGGTTCTTCAGTCTGCATTCACGTCACTTGTGTAAGGTGGTGGTGGGATATTCTTTTATAACAAGACCTCACAAATGCTTATTCTCTCTTTCATTTAATTCCATGATATCAAGAGTCAGGCTGATGATTTTAATGTCTTCAGGTAATCCCTTGACTATTGTGTAGTTTTGTAGTTTCATTGACTTCAACTGAGATGTTACAATACACACCTACTGACTCTATGTCTCCCATTACTTGGAATTTATAAGAATAACACCAGCCAAAGTTTGTTTGTAGAGCACAGCAATGTATCCCCTGCCAGAGAAACATTTGCAATGGCTGGAGAGGAGAATGGGAGATCTTGTAGAGTTATAGAAGGAAAAACGATCCATGAATTCCATTTAAAAGCCCAGAGCTTCTACAGTTCTGTTTGCTGATGCACAGCTGTAAATGCATGCCCTTGCTTACAAGTGCTTCAGAGACATCAGGGTGTCCATTTAAGCCACTGTTTGCACCCATAGACCATGGTAAATCTTTCCATTCTGTTTTTTTTTTTTTAACCCCCAGGACCCTTCTTGCTGAGTTTTTTTACAGTGAGTGAATTCCAAGTGCTTCTGACTTGGATCACAGAAGCAAGTTCCCCACCTGCCTCCGTGAGTGATTCATGGTCTAACCTCAGCCATGTCACTTAGATGTTCTCTGTTTCTTAGTCTTTAAAATGCATATTTTGTTCTCCTCACAATTCTGACATTGTAACATCTTTCTGGCTCTAGCAACAGTCTGTATCATTTTAGATATACATTATCTTGTACAAAAATACCCACCCACATCTCATACCCTGAAAAATCACAGTAGCCAAAACTCCAAATTTAGATTGAAAAATGTAGAGTTGTGCAGACAAGGGGACATTTTTTCCAAATGTGAGTCAATAGCCTTTTTCTCTCTAAATAGTTTGGGCTATCAGAATTTTTTAGTATTTAAATTTGTAACTCAGACTCCTACTGGGAGCTCCTGGACATGCTGGACCACCCAGCAGGCAGAGCTGTACTCCAGGGGTGTTTTTGCTTTGCCAGGGGTGAGGATGTTTCACTGCAGATGTCCAAAAGCTGGATACTGATGCCCTTCCCCTCTCTGTCCTGTCCCATCCCCTACATCATCCCTGCCTCTCCCACAGCTGGTGTTCACCTGGTGCTGTCTCCTTGCTGCCTCACCTCCAGGAACTGAGGAAGAAGTGGAAGCAAAACCAGACAAAAAAAACTTTCCTACTGTATTTCAGCCTGGCTATGCAAACATTTGTAGCAGCTAAAACCAGCAGTCACAAGGAGATCCCTTCTCTGAACCTGTAGTCTTGGGCTGGAAAAAGCCCTAATCAGATGCAGTCGTCAGTGGATCTTTCTGCCATCCTGTTAATCCCTTCTCCATTCCCACCTCACACCTGCCAAAGCAGGCTTACATCAAAAGTATTGAAGCACATCTTTTCCCTTTTTTTATTTTTTTTTTTTTTAATTTTTTTTTCCTGTTCAACATTTTTGAGACCTGCAAGGACAGAAGCAGTTAAGGAAAAAAACAAATCCAGTTTTGCTGCATTTTGGGAGGAAATGAACTTGTGTGTTTTGAAGCATTCCTACAAGGCTCAGATTTTAGAGCACGATGAATCACTTGCTGAAGATTCCTGTTTCTTCTCCTCTGCCTGCACAAGGTGCCCAGACAGGGGCTGTGGGCTCGGTGAGGATCCAGCCGTGCTCCTGGCAGGCAGGGCCAGTTTGCACCTTCTCATTGCAGGCCCCCCCTGCCTTTGGCAAGTTCCTGTGCCAGGACTCTGTGGGATGTCCCAGGGCTGTGGGATGCTGTTCTTGCCCGCCCCAAGCCGGTCTCTCCTAAGGATGTGTCATTTCAGGGCTCTCCTGATGTGTCCAGGAGCAGTTTGCACAGCCAGGGCTGCCCACACCCTGCTTGGCCATGACTTCAAGCACCCTCAGTCTATGGAAGACCACATGGACACGAAAGGTTATTCCCCTCTATAAAGGTTAAATGTAGCTAATTCATGGCAAATGTAAATCACTCTCATTCACCAAAGCACCTGGATCCTGAGCTACCACCTTCCTGCTCCTCAGCAGATCCTCTGCCAACAGGACAGCCATGGCACCAAAGGGCACTTGGCATTTTCTGGGACTTGGACATTCATGGCTCATTATGAGGAACAGAATATGGAGCTGTAGGTCCTTTACTGAGAAATCCCTGGCTCTGGACCCATAAATAAATCACCTTTTATTCAAGTTGCTCACATCTGTACTGTCTGAAGCACAGGAAGAGCAGAGAGAAGCTGCCAGCCTGGGCACAGACCTTCACTGGCACAGAAGGAATAGTCTGGAAGGCAGAGAATGACACATATCATGCCTTTACTTTGTACAGCAATCTCGATATTTTGTATGTACTTATTGCTCTGAGTTTGTCTCCCTTTCCCACCTGTACTTACACTGTCTTTTTTCTGAGGCTTGTTATTATTTCTATTGAGCAATCTTCAGCCGAACTGGGAGAGCTCGCAGTGACTCACTTACTTGAACATTATTGCCTAGTTCTTTACACAAGACAGATTGGATATGAATGAGATCTCTTGTCCTCATGAGCATTATATTTATTTCACAAGACATTTTCTTCAGAACTCTCCCTGCAATAAATTATGTAGTATATTTATTTTTTTCTTCTACCATGCTATAGCTCTGTCCCTTTTTTTGTTGTTTCTCATTTTTTAGACACTTCTTCTTCTATGATCTGCTGTTGTTGTTTTCTGTTTTTTTCTTCTCACAATCTCTTAGCTGTATCCTTGGAATTTTTTCCCTTGTGCATTTTTTAGCACAGTGCATGTATTCGATGTACTCAAAATGAGAGCTTGAGATAAGTATTTAAAGTAACAAAATGATTTCCCTCTCTTATCTTTCAGATGTTGTGTAATGAATGGGAAAAAAAAGGAAAGAAAAAAATAAAAGCAGGTGAAATGTTTTAAATGAAGTATATAACTGTAAGGAATGCAATTGTATGTATCATTTTCTAATTTCATAATGTTAGCTAAGTGAAAGATTTTGTAGGTGCTTTACTTCTAAAGAAACACTTAGCTGGATTTTAGCAGCTGCTTTTTGAAAGAGCCTAAAGATGCTGAAAGCCCTGTGTAATCAAAGTAAAAGTGAGTATATTTAGGGTGGATGAATTGGGACTCAAAGGTAGTGCATGTCCATGGTATTTATTGGAGTCCCATCTTAGGTCTCTTTGTCATTGTCAGTGTATGTCTGGTCCCTTCCTTCCCAGCTCTCCTGCCTGATCTTCCAACCCCTCTCAACCTTTTTATTCCCCCATTGTTTGGTGGAGGTGTGTTAGAAACCTGGACTTCATCCAGTTGTGGCCTTTCTGAGGGTCTGTGCTGGAGGGATAGATGGCTTGAACTAAAACTGAAATGTAAATAACCCAATGAGTGGTTTTGAAATTCAGGTACAAGCTGGAATTTCAATATTGCTGAACAATGTTCAGCTACTAAGGATGATTGTTTCACTTCAAGGCTAATGTCTTATGTCTAAAACTAGAATTAAACTTCTTTACCTGGGGTGCAGTACCACACTTGGGCATGTCATTCAGGGCAGTGGTGGGATTTCTCTCCTTGGTGACTTTCAGGGATCACCTACACGAAAAGCATCCCTGATCTGATCTGGTGTTGGTGTAGATGAAGCTCCAAGAAGCAGGAGGCTGGCCTAGAAACCTCCAGAGGTCCTTTTCAAATGTCTTTTCTATGATCTTACAGTTCTGGTAAGTGTGTTACAGTAGAATAACCAGATGGACTTTTTTTGGAAGTATAGAACAGATACCCTGAGGGCAGAAAACAGTATGTGGAGAAGACGCCATGGGTGGGGGTGGGGAGAAAGACACTTATTTCCATTTATGAGTTATAGAATCAGGACTCCTACAAGGAGTTGAGAAATTTGTCTTGATCTGGAGATGAGAAAAACAAACACTTCTTATCTTTTTACAGTAAGGCTGCCTGGCTTGTGATCCTCACCCTGTCTCGAGAAGGGTAGGCAGTGTTTCAAATGTTGAGGTCAGGCTGGTTCCTGCTCTGTCTCATCAGACTGGTGTACATATCTTTCCAGAAGGGATTAAAGGTGTCTTGTCTCCTGTGGTTACATTAAAGGGCAGAGAGAAGGCACGGAGCCTTTTGCTTCTGGGAATGTTCTGCTTGGGGTATCTGCTGCTGGGGTAAAGGGACGAAACAGCAGCCAAACCTCACTGCTGTCCCCAAGGCGAACTCTGTCCCCCAGGAGAACTCTGTGGTAAGACTGAGCCTTGCTTCCCCTGTGCACAGGGCCAAATCAACAGGAGAGGGGTGCAGGAATGGTGCTGGAAAGGGTGAGATGGCCTGTGTGCCCAGCATCCCCACCGTGGGCACGGTTTTGCAGCCAGGGTTGCTGAGCTAAGGACACCCCACCCTGAGATGTGTTGTGCAAAAGCTTAATTTCTCCCCTGGGACAAGCCAGTGTCTCTTTCTCCCTTTTCTGTACACATTCCTCTTACTAGATCAGCCAAAAACCTTCTGCTGTCACTGAAACTGATAGGGGTTTTTGTGTAAAACAAGATTTTCGTACTCATCAAGGCCAGGTCTGGCTGCTCTGCCAGTAGATGTCCCTGCATGCCTGGCTCTGGTGGTTGTGCTGTGTCTTTTCCTGGGAAAACTGACTTCCAATACACTGAACTTCACATCATTCCTGTTGAGTATCTTTTATATGGATTTTAATATTTTTTTCCTCTCATTTGGTCTTCTGGTGTAAAGTTTAATCAATCTCCACAAATATAAAAGCTGATCTTAAAAGGAAAGATCATTATTTTATTGAAAAGATGCCTTTTCACAATCTTTAAATATTTTATGCGTTTATTTATAAAACAGAACACTGACACCAGACAAAGTCCCTGAGCCTCTTTACCCTGCTCTGTCCTTCACTCCTGTTCTGCATCATGCATTCAAATAACTTCCACATTTTTTCCCTTCCTTGGATTGCAGCATTTTCTTGAAGCAGGTATTCCTTTGGTGCACTGAATTGAGCAGAAGAAGACAAAAATGAAACCAAATAGTGCTGAGCACTGGGTACTCAGTGCTTGGTAGGAGTCACTTGGCAATTTTACAGATGCTGAGAGTCTCAACCTTCAGCCTGTAAGGTGTTTCCTGTAATATGAGAATTTATCAGCTGGTATTCAGAGCCGCATAGGTGAGTTTTAAGTGTTTTCTGCAGTGCTCTGTGCTCTGTATTATAATCCTACAATTACATATTTGCATGCCTACTAAATTAGCACTAGAAAGTTATCTTCAAAAGTGCAAAGCCTTTCACTGCTACTCTTCCTGGGAATACAGGGACGATAATTGTTACGGAGGAAAATTACCTTTACACGGTATTGATTTTGTGCCCTGCTGCCTGTCATCGTTCCTGGGAAGGTTTTTCCAGGCTCAGGACAGGGAGCAGCTGTGCTGGGAGCCCGCGCTGGCAGCCGTGGAGGGACAGGGCAGCACTGGCAGCTGCGGCATCGCCGCCACCCCCGCGGCTCGTGGGGGGCACCACTGACCCACCCCAGCAGCCTTTCATTCCAGCTTTGAAGCAGGGCTAGCAAGAGGCTTCAAAAAGCTGGGAGCCACAGCCTTGGAGTGGGGGAATGGCTCAATAAATTGGTGCAATATAAGTACTTATTGATTTAAGAGCAGTCTTTTCTTTTGCCTTGCTTTTGTCTTCTAAGGGAACTTTATTTTAAATTTATGTCCCACATTCTCACATCAGGAGGAAAATACATGAGAAATGTTTTGTTATTTCAAATTTATCACATATTACGTCAGCTGGCATTGTGGACTCACAATATGTAATGCTTCATAAATTATGAAAAATAAATGTTTTATGGGCTTACTACGCACTCGGTTTGAAAACCGTTGAGCTGGGGAGACTCGTTGACCCCTGTACAAATTAATGTGCACATGATTTTCATTATTGCAGCTCAGATAGGAAGTTTGAACATCTTTATATATTTATTTCAAGGAAAATGAGGACAGAAGTTGCTTGAATACAGTTAGACTTTCTGGCAAGAAGCAGGTATCATTTAACCCAGCTCATAACCTATTGCTTCCCTCACAGTCATTGTTATTCCAGGCCAAAGCTTAAACTCAAAATCAGAGCTGTGAGGACTTAGCATGAGCTTCCAGAGGTCAAATCCTGCAGCCTTTAGCCAGGCAAACTAAACCTCCAAGCTGGCAGGATTTTGTCTACGCAAGGACTGCGGCATTTTCAGAACACGAGTCGAGCACAAGTCAGGCTCCCGCTGAAGGGAAGGCAGAAAAGGATATTTCCACCCATATTTCCAGCCCTGCTTTCCCTGAGCGTGATGAAGAGCGACAATCAAACAAGAGCCACCCATCTCAGCTGTCAAGGGCCTCACCAGAAACGAAAAGCTCGATCTCAGGGTACCGAGGATCTCAACCTTATCAAACACAGCATCCTTCAGTGTGGAGCCGCAGGAATCTGAGGAAATGTCCTCTCCCATCTGCATGGGGAACTGCCTCATCCCATTTTCCGAGGAGCAAAAGTTCACTCCAACATGTGTTGCATGGGAGGCGCGTCTTTGGGGGGAAAGGGCAGGGTGACGGGAGCTACCGGGAACGGTGAAGCACTCACAGCTATTTATTTTCCCCCCCTCGCACCCAAATATTTCTGTGCCTTGCACAGAAGGGGTGTCAGGTGTTGAAGCTCTCCCCTGGATGGTTTTTATATCGCACAGATCCACCACTGTGTTTCTAATAAAGCCATCAAGAGCACAACCAGGAGCTCCCTGCATGATCTTATGCAATATAAGTCACTGCTTCAGAGGACTCTCTGAACTTGGGGCTGGATGCACTCAAAAATCTTCCAAGTTATTCTCTCCTAATTCAAGTCAGCTGAGGCATCAAAATGTCGGGCAGATGGACAAGATCCCTGGCTGCAGCCAGCCTGTTTTCTGCTGTTACTCTTGTTGCAGTCAAAACTTAGAAACTTTTATTGTAATTGTTTTTCATTTAATTAGTGATATCCTGAGAATTTAATATTTACATAAGCATACTAAAGGAGATTCCTGTGTGCTTTCTAGTGTAAAAGACTGTGCTCTAAGAATCTTGCCCTAAACTGGATCAAACAGTGTCCATATCTTAAAACCGTACTTTTCCTTAACTCCTTTCCTTTTCCTCCTCTTCAAATGGCTATTAAGAATAATTGGATTTTTAGACAGTGCTTAAGGACAGTCACTACTGCATTTGCTTTGTCAAGAAAGCAAAAGGATTTTCTTGTCAGTTGGATTTTCTCAGACTTATTAACTTCAATTGTGCTCCCTGTTATGGAGACGCAAGAGAACAGATAAATAAGCAAAGTACGACCCAAGTTCATACTTTCTTTTTTATTTTTGCTGTGACTTATAAAGGGTTGAGAAGATCTCCTGCCTCTGCCTCTCTCCTCCAGTGGATGGCAGTTGAGTACCACGGAACAGAGCAGAGCTGCCTTGCACCTCGTTGTAGCTCTCTCAAGGAGGCAACCGCTGATTGGAATTAGCTGTTCTTTGCCTGTGTGAAATATCACTCAGAAATACCTGAAGAAATAGAAAAGGAAGAAATGGAATGCGTTTTCAATTTAAACTGCTTTGTTACTACAGCAGGAGCAGATCTAAAAGTTTCCTTCAGCAACTGAGGTGGGAAAAAAGAGTCTTATATTCATATACACAAGTTTCAAGTGTTTCCTTTTTATATGTTAATCTGAATTTTCAGAATATGGATGCTAATGAAAAAAAGTTCCTGATTTTCATTTTGCTTCCTGACCTCCACAGTCTTTAGGTTTTAATACTATACTCATAATTTCAGATCGAAGATTAATTTTTAAAGGCAATTTTTTTCCTTTCTTGAAGTCTCAGCTGCACCAGAAAGGACAACTCCCAGGGACTGGGATTGTGATGTGAATTTAGTCATCGCTGAAACTGCAACTAGTTTTGAACTGTTCCCCTAAAAGAAAAGTTTAAAACAAACATTCCAATCAGAAACAGAAACCTAACCACGTTCCTCTTAAAAACAGGTCTCCATCAACTCCTCCAGTTTATAGCACATACCCTTGGGCTATTACAGTCTAGAAAAATCTGAAATAAAACCACACTGTTTTCTGGGTCTGATCATGCATCACTCGCTCAAAAAGAAGTTTAGGGTCTCCTGAGAAACACAAGGTTTAGGCCTTCCTGACACATGTTGCTTCTTTTTAAAGAAAACGGTCTAGTGCATCTTTATGGCAAATACATAATTTTAGTTTTTTTCTATTTTATAAGGAATCACAGATGGATTGAAACAGAAATCTTTAAAAAAATATTTGCAATTCCAGTTGCATATAAATAATATTGTGGTCAGTATCCTAGTTGTTTTTAACAGAAGTTATTTACTTTTCAAATTTTTCTTGCTTCTATATCTAGTCTCATGCTGTTCTAGTATAAGATCAGACACAAATGACTGTTTACACCAAAAATTAAGTTTCGTGTAAGTAACTATTTTAAAATGTTTCCTTTTATGTTTACTGCTGAAGGATCTCAAGCACTCCTGCCAGAAAGGAAAGTATTTATTATCTCTCTTTTACAGATGAGGAAACTGAGACACTGTGAAATTAAAAGCTTTGGGAAATTAGTGCACAGTAAATTACGGTGTGAATTTACTGTGTACCAACTACCCTGCACGAACTCATCATGTGGACTGGCAAAGAAAAAGGATTAAACTCCCTTAAATTATATCACATTTGCCATGGATCAGCTGACACACAGCAACTTCTCAACCTGCAGAGAGTTGCTCACACAGCAATCCCCCCACCGGAGAGGAGCCGTGCATGGGGGCTCTGCTGCTAATCTGCTCCAACTTTAGGCAAGAGTTTATTTGTCACTAATTTCCCCAGCTGGTTTACCTAAAAATCACAGAAGGAAATCTCTGGCAGGACTCAAAGTCAGACTCGAGTATCCTTGCAGCCTTGAAAGCAGAAGTTCTGAGTTAAAAGCAAAATATTGCAGGGAGATAAACTTTGTCTTTTTGAAGGACGGAGCATCTGCAGGCAGCGTGTGGGTTAAACTGGTGAATTAGAGCGGTGAAATCAGAAGATGAGTCCTGGAATTCAGGAGTCACTCTCATATCTCAGGGGTTGGGGGCATTAAAGTTTCTTCCAGCATCGTGGCAGTACCTTATAGCCCAGCCCAGTATGGCATTCCACATGGAATCTGTCCTGGGAATTCCACCAGACACCTCTTCCCACCCCATGCCTGGGCTGGGTCCGTGGCTGTGTGTTCAGGGCAACCTGCAAGATCCCTTCCACCTCCCAGTGCCACTTCTGGACAGCAGAGCCCCTGGGCATGACCACGGCAGCCCTGGCCAGTGTTCGCTGGCCCCACGGTGACCCCTGGGCTGCGGAGGCCACCGGCGAGGATCCAGGGCTGACCTCCTCGCCCTGCAGCGGGCTCAACGGCTGATGTTGAAACGACTTTGGCAGGAGCTCTCTCCATTGTGTCTGATCCAAGCTGGAGAGATGAGCACGTAGGGAGCTGGGACAAAGGTTGGCTGGTGGGAAGAGAAATACTGACAAGTTCATTCCACTAATAAACAAAGACATAAATGATGATGCTATAAAGAAAAAGCAGGATTCTCTGGAGAAAACTGTAGAGAGACCTAGTAAGGAGGAGAGATGTTTAGACAACAGTTTTACATTATACTGCTTGGTAAAAAATGTTCTATTTTAGCTCCAAGCTTGAGTCTAGTTAGAGCAGCACCAGTGCTTAGGAAACAGCATGTATTTTAATGCCCTGTGAACAGGAATAACTGATAACTAGTACATTTAAATGTGAAAAGCAGAACTTTTCTCTGAGGGAGGTGTCATTTTTTTTTTTGTTGTTGTTATGGATTTTTTCTTCATAGTTTACATTGCAGCTATAGCATTCCACTGGCAGTCATTTATCTAATGACTTATATCTTTCAGGCTGTGGAAAATGCAGGATAACAGAGAGAGAAAAAGTGGTGGGAAGTTCTTTTTAATTTGCATTTCAGGGCTGAACTTCTGAGCATAAATATACAGAAATTAACACCTTCATAGCATCCCCTCAATTATTTCCAGAGTTTACAATACAAAAACAATGGGATCAGGGCACTATTTACTTCAATCCCTCTCACCCCAAAGTAAGTCTAAGTAGAGGTGCTTTTGCTTTTGGTATAACTGCAATTAAGACAAAAGGGTTTGTCTGAGAAAATATTTATTTTTCCCCTGTAAAGCTTACTCTTAGAGACTGCCTGCAGGAAATGGCTTGCATGGACTATGACAGACACCTTTTATAGATGCAAATCAGACTCACTGGGCTGTACTGTTGTAAAGGAAAAGTTTCACAGATATAATTAACCTGTGGAATGCCCTTCCACAAACTAGCCTTAAAGTGTTGTCACTAATACTGTCTGTTTTCATAATTCAGGGCATCATGGTCTTCCTGCTGAGAGCAAGAAACAATCTACTGTGTCCCTTCATGATGTGCCTCCTCCGAATGAATCAGGAGGTCACGGTGACTCTTGCAGAGATGGTCACTGCTGGAGCTGGAGGAGGTGATGGATTCTAAGGAAAAGTCTGTGGCTGTTTCCAGAAATGAGTAAGAGGTGCAGCATGAGCCCTGTGACAAGGACAGCCCAGGCTGCTGTGTGTGATGAGGAGAGGAGGGGCTGCACACGCCAGGGAGGCTGGCAAAGGAGAAAGGTAAGTCATGGCAGGGGCTGCCCATATTCATCAGCTCTCAGAACTCTTGAAGTTACTAATTGAGATGGTGGGCAAGGAGGAGGAGCTAGTGCCTCAATGAGTATTGCTGATTGCACAGGAGCCAAAGGTCCCATGGCTGGGTCTGAGTGATAGTCTTCATCCTGGAGGATCTTGGTGCTCAGCACAGCTCTGCTTCTGGAGCACATGGGAGGCAGAAGTACCTTCATTCTGCTGAAACACCTCAGGGGTTCAGGCACAAAACCTTGGAGGGCCCAGGCACGGGGGTGTGTCTGGGGGTTGGTGAGTGCACGTGGGGAGGCAGGAAGGACTGTCAGACCCTGCCTGTTGAACACATTTTACTAAAGATTCATCTGTAAGGAGGGAAAAGTAGAAGCAGGGATGTGTGAGTGAGTGAGAGATGGTCCCTGGTTTGAGGACAATGGCATTTGGAGAGGAGCTGAACTCCTGTTGTCTGGTGCTGTCAGGACCTTCTAGATCAGTACACCACCCAGAACCTCATAACCTTCCCTACCAAAATCATGGGAAATATTTGAACTTTAGATGACTCCAGACTTCAGTTGCAGTTTAGTAGGATTTTAAGGCTGGCGCTTTATATATATGACATATATAAATACACACACACACATGCAAAATATATAATGTGTGTATGTGTATTTATATCTATACCTTAGGTTGTTTTGATTCTGTCAAGTAAATTCAGTAGCTCTTGTTTAAGGTAGAACTGGTAGAGAGAGTCTCTTGCAGGAAGAGATTTGATGGAGCTGTGTTAAGCGTCAGGGAATTTGCATCAGAGGTTCTTCAAATGTTTCATTCAAGGCCAGCTTGTCGTTAACCTGCATATTTGATTTGAAGTCATGCTGGTTTCACATGTCAAGCTACCCTGGCGCTGTGTGAAAGTGGTGGGAGGAGAGACTGGATGGGGGGAATGAGCAAGTAGGGAAGGATTTGGTTATCAAAGCAGAGGACTTAGATTCAATAGTAATCGACAGAAGGAGATTACTTTGGCTCGTAGTTCAGACAAGGGCTCTATCCCAAGACATTAGGCCACCCCTCACACTAACAGAAGGACCTCCATGTGCATTGCCAGCTTCATCCAGGGACAAGGAGATGGTGCAATGACTTTGCTGCCAATCCAGGGAAATGGCAGGTTTGCTAAAGCCCAACTCTCAAGAATATTAATAAAAATAAATGGTTTTACCCTTTCTGGTCCTGCTTACAGCAGGCTGCTAATAATGCCTTATGAGGCTGCCACACGGTTCAATCAATAGTTTGATTTTTCTGCCCTAGAGCTGCCACAGGCACGAACCCCACGCTGAAGTGGCTGAGTAAGGAGCTGGCTGCAGAGACAGAACGAGGCAGCAAAGGGGAAATGCGGGATGTGGCTCCTTGTGACTTCTAGAAAACTTAGGGATGGACCATTCCTCCTGAGCCCCATCCACCACAGCCACTCCCACATCCCACGGATGCTCCTTGATGCTGGTGCTGGTTATTTATATATTTCTGTACCCCCTGTACTCGGGTTTGACAAAGGAAAAAAGCAATTCGGCGTCCTTTGACTGAGGAAGGTTGATTTTCATTCGAGACAGAATGGCTCATTTTTACCTTTTTAGCTCCTGGAAGAGTAAAAAGTGAGAGGTCAAACCTGCATCACCATGACAACCCCTGCAGCGAGGGTTTTTGAGCAGATGAAGGGGAGTGATAATGGAGCTGAAGTTTCTGCCCGTTCCTAGTCGCTGGGCTTTTTGTTTTGTTTATCCTTGTTTCTTTCCTTTAGGCCCTGTAAGGTGTGGCCCCATGGATTTTTCAGGGGTTGAAGGATAACACAGGCCAGTTTAAACACAGCCATGTTCTGTTTGAGATCATTCCTTGGTGCTGCAATGCCTGGACACAGGTGGAGTGTATATAAACCATATAAAAAGGGGGATTGTAAGAGATGGTCATGGAAGATCAAACATCCCCTCAGATGCATTCCCTCCACTCCTGTAGGTACAACGTGCCAGCAAGTGCAGTCGTATTACCCGGTTTGCATCAAAGAGAACTGTCATCTCTGCCTTTCCTGACAGCACCTTTGGAGTCCAAAAATAAGCTCAATAAAAGAGCAATTCTCTGAGGAGAGGAGGCATTGTAGAAAAGAAGGAATTCCAAATAGGGTGAGGGTCTAAGGAGATACACTCGGGAGGGGCTGCAGGTGGAAGCTCATTTGAGCTGCTGAGCTCATGCCCCCATTTTCTAGACCTGCACAAGGGGGAATGTGTAGGAACAGATTGCAGATGGCTGAGGTCACAGCTATGGAGCAAAACCAAGACAAATTGAAGTCCCAAAAACAATCTCACAGATTCTCTTTACCTAAAAACTGAGCCTGCTCCAGGGGAAAACAAGCAAAAGAGCAGATTACTCATTTTTTAACACCTTTGGTTGTTTTAGGTATCTACTAAATCTGGTGTTTTCCTAAGATGGGAAGACCTCTCAGACTGGAATATACCTCATTTGACGTGCAAACACAGCACCTATGAAGGGTCATCCTCAAATTGCATTTAAAGTTTCCAGATATTTGAATATTATGCCTCTTCAGAAGTTAGGAATCATCCTTTCTTTACCTTGTTTTTGTCATTGCTACAAAAAAAAAATGAAGCAGAATAAGAAATATTTGCTCAGGAATTAGAGTGTCAGAAAATTTTGTGGGAAGATTTCCCCAGAGTCAGACTTCAGTGGGATCTACACAACCATCAGATAGTTACATGGAGAAGAGGAGTAGTCAGGGTTAACACTAAAAAAAAAAGTTTTGAATGGCTATAAAATCTCGAGTCGAAGCAATTCTCTGTGCCCAAAGGATTAGGTTAAAGCTTTTGCAGTGCAGTGGAGATGTATTATTCCATTTTTGCCTAGTGAGTGGTTTCTCGTATCTTCTTCCAAAGTGGTGGACTGGTCCCTTATGTCAGGATGGAGTTACACAGCTCTCCATCCAGAAAGGCAAACTGCAAAGAAAGAGCACAGATATGGTGTCTCTACCACCAGATTTGAAACAATAGCTGCATCAACCCAGCAAAAAAGCAGAGCTGGGCTGCTGGGATCAGCCTGCAGATAAATCAAAGTGAATCTGAGTGATAGTGATGTGATGTTGCAATAATAATTCACTCCTCATGCTGATTTAGAAGAGGAAGCCAATTCAGAGCTTCGGAAACACCAGGGCCAGCACAGAGCCCTGTGGGACAGAATGAAAGAGAATAGTCAGTTCATATGGAAACAAAGTGAAGGTTATCAATTGCATAAAATACATACCTGGCAGAAGACAGATGAGAGAATTTCTGGAAATGCTTTGGATTATAATCTGTCCTTCAGACAACTGATTTATGAAAAGCTGGATTCTTGTGTTTTATTCAACCAATCTGAAAAATTATGTTAAATATGAATCCTCTCTCTCTGTATGTGAGAGGATTGCAGCAATAGCAATTTAAACAGGATGTTACAGTATGATAGAAAATGCAATTTCATCTTTACAGTGATGAGACAGAAACCTCAATTTTCCTCTTCCTGTGATGTGACTCTCTTGACTCAGACTTGAACTTTAGGTGTGGTCTGAGAGGGGGGCAGATCACCTGCCTGCTGGTGCATCTCAGGACAAATGCTTTTTGGGAGCTCAGTCTTTGAGGACAAAATAAAAAATGCCAATCACATTGGCATCAGACCATTTGGAGGCTTTAATTACATTTATTTGATTTTTATTCCTCACTGCAATTCTATTAATCCGTTTCCAGGCACAGTGGACTCAATGAAAGCTGATGTTGTTTTCAATTTACCAACATCTCTTTGGAAAATAGACCCATCTCACTCTAGAAATGTTCTGAAAACAAATGAATACAATTCCTCTTACCCCTCACAAGAGCAATCAAGTGCCAGAGCTTTATTTTACACTTTTCTTGGATAATATTTGGACAAAAATGATACCTGGTGATTGACATTGTATCTTTAACATCTCAGGTGAGTAAGCTGGACTCATAGACATTTAATTTTTAATTTTAAGAGAAAGCTTTCCCACAACAACAGAGTGCACAGTTTCAAAATGAAATTCAGCATAGGAAAGACCGATGGACTGGCACAGAAATTGTGAAATACCACATGAGCTCTGCTAATAAGCCAGTACAGATGTAAGAAGTCAATGCAATATCAGCTGATACGTGGGAGAAGAAAACCACAAGCACGTTTCTCTCTGCAGAGCGTTTCCAGCACACCTTAAGCCTGTGAATGACGCTGGCATGGTGAGCAAATATTGCTGTCTGTGGGTTAAAGTTCAAATGCATCACTTGAGCAGATGAGGAGTTCAACCAGGGCAGAACAACTTGCCATTTCCTTCAGGGAGTGGTGGCCGTGGGGTGGGGAGAGACGTGGGTGTGAGAGTAGGATGCAGACAGTCACAGCCCTTCTACAGCAATTACCATAAAGATTAAATAAATACAATAGCCTAATTTCTCATGGAAGTACACTTTAATTAAGTCTCTGCAGAACAATGAGCTGCTTCCATAAGAGCTGTGAAAATCATCACTAGGGACTGTCCAGAGGAAGAGAGAAACAAACAAGAGAAGGTCTCTTTGTATAGAAAATATGTACAGGAAGTATTTTGAAAGCCTTGTCCCCAGTTAATTTACCTAGGAAGAATTAATGACAAACTCCAGGGTTTTGCACTGGTTTTATATAAGTTCCCCATCCCAGAGCCTCACAGTTCTTCCCACATTGAGGGAGACAATTCATTTGCAGACCAATGCAAATGTTTTGCATTTCCAGACTATTGCAAGAATATCACAGCTTATTGTGTGTGATGTATGCCAGTGGGCTTAGCTTGGCTGAAATGCTTCTGGGAGGCAAAGTTGTGCAAGATAAGCTCCAGGTATATTCAAAAAAATATCAGTTCTCCCAACTCAGTTAATGATGCATTCCCTGTGTTAATATGGTCAGGGATAGAGTTAGTAGGAGGTGTTAGGGGAGCATCACCTTTAGAACCTCCCTTCACCCTTTCCATTATTTTCTTCCTGTATGATCAGGGATCCTAATGCACAAGAACTACATGAAAATGAAGCCATTTGCCATTACCATTGTTGCAAAGATTGGGATGCATTTCCTGAGTGCAGGGAATTTTAGCCAGGGTTGTGGTTATTCCCTTCCTGAGACTGGGATGTTCAACAGAGAGCAGTACAGCTGCTGGCATCACATCAACCACCCATGACTTGTGGTGTTTCAGCTCAATAACACCTACAGAAGATGCAAAGGCAGAATTGAGATGTTCCCTAAATCCCAGCCAGATACAAATCTTCACAGAGTGCGAGTGACAGGGCAGCTTGTTGTTTATGAAGAAAGATTTTGCCTTGAAGCTCGGATGGGTAGTGGGTGTAAATTACAAATTATTTTTTTTTCACCTCGGAATCTATAATAGACTACTTTAAAAATTAATATTATTGCTTTAGAGAGTGCCATCTGGTAGCTTTCAGCTATCAGCTCTGCAAAGCTCAGGCAGGTTAGACCTGGGGAAGCACAAAATCACTTTTGTGCCCTATGCTCATCCTACACCAAGGTTGTGGAGGCTTTTGGTCAGGCACTGCCTTTGTTTGCTTTCTTTGTTTTTATGCAGCTAGGTAACATAGCTGGGCCCAGCTCCTCTGAGGTTGTCCTGGGCATGACTGCACTGCAACCCAAAAATCATTACAACCAGAGCATTCCAGGGTCTGCTTTTTCTTTGAAAGGGAGCTGAAGCACTTGTGGAGGTTTAATCGAAATCTGAATACATGTGACTGAAATTGGCTCCCTGTGATTATTTATACAAGTAAATCTCTGCTTCTCACAAGTTCCCAGAAATCAAATGCCAGACTTGTATGATCATTTTTTTTTAAAGAAGTAAATATTTGTTGAAAATTCCTTGCTGTATTAATTTTCCTCTGCCTTCTCTCAGGCAGCCCTGATAGCCATGGTGAGGCTCCTGGTGTGCATCAATCAACCTACAGAAGAGGAGCCAAAATAGCTGATTACTGGGTCTGTAATGTCTTATCCTCAGAACAAAACCAAATTTTCAGTTAGCTTTTAGAATGGCTTGTTTTCCTCATCCATCTGCATGCCCAGCTAAAATCTTCCAGGAAATGATCCTTGTTTCAACAGCAGGTATGTCAGGTACAGGTATTTTAAGGAGGAGGTAGTTTAAGCCAAGGACTGAATATTTCCATGTTTTCCTAACCCACAGTCAAAAGCCCATCTGCCACTAAGTGGTTTGTAACTTGACAGTCAGCCACCACTATTTTTTAAAGTGTTCTATAATGTTTATAATGCCAGTCCCTGTTGCTAACCTTTTTTTTTCTTCTACTTTCTTTACTTTTTTTTTTTTGTGGTAACCCTTTTACCTTCTTTTTCCCTGCTCAGACCCATTAGCAGGATGTTGTGCAATATGGTGCTTGTCATCTGTTTCAAAGACACAGTGATGAGATACAGGTATGCCAGATGGATAAACCTAGTGTGACTAATTATTGTGTATTTGCCTTTAATTATTATCATTTATTACCAGAGAAAAGACAATAGAGGTTCCCAGACTAGGAAGGGAATGTCGGCAGAAGGGGAATTTTTGGTTTTGTTTTTTTTTTTTCTTTTTTTTTCTTTTTTTTTTTCTGAGAGATTGGCACATCAGCAAGAAAAGTTTTCTTCTTGGAGAGAAATACTGCAAAACATCTGAGACAGGAGGAGACAACATGACCCAGGGAATACTTTCCTTTCCCTGGCACATACCTGAGGATCAGATCTCTCACAGGTAGTAAATAGGTTTTGTGTAACTATAGAACAAGTATTCTCTTGGCTGAATGTCCACTCAGGGCATAAGGAATGTATAGATATCCTTCCTTCATCTCACAGAGAGAGGTTTGAGTTCAAAGCGACCTCCAAAAACCACCCAGCCCAACCCCCCTGGAACTGGCAGGGACACCTTCCACTAGAGCAGATTGCTCAGAGCCCGTCCAACCTGGCCTTGAACACTGTCAGGAGTGTGGCATCCACAGTTTCTCTGGGCAGCCTGTGCCTATGGGTAGGCTTCAGTCCTCTCTAGTCTGGTTTGGGAGACATTCACAGCCCTGGCTCTGCCATTCTGGCACCAGAAAAAAGACTAAACCATTAGATGTACATTATGTCCTCCATGGAGAGGTGAAACCTCAGGTCCTGAAGCAGAAATCTCTGACAAAATTAAGCTCAGAGTAGCAAACACTGACAGTGGTCTCTGTGCCATCACACTGAGCCTTCAACCCTTTAAATGGAATTTGCCTCCGTATCTGACCCTCACACGCAACATTTCTACATTGTTTGGCAAAAATGTAGATTTTCTTCTTTTCAGTATTATGACCTTATTTTCAATCAATCCCTTCACAAACACACACACATTTATAAACATGTGTTGTTATAAAACAAACATTTTAAAATAAAGAGGACATTGCTGCTGCATTTCAATGGGCTCCTGCTGAGGACAGACACTTCACTCAACTCAGAACCCACAGCCTGGCATGCTGGATGATTTTGAAAGAGTCTAGAAGGTTGACAATGGTTAGAAACTTTTGGAAATGTTTAATACTCTGGTCCCAAAAGCTGCTTTCAGGTTACAGCTGAATCAGCTGCCATTTACAAGTGCAAAGTGGGTTTATGATGGCTCATAAGCCTGATCTTGCTTATGGGGCACTGCACTTTAATTTGAGAGCAGCCGCACTGATTTGGTAAACAGATTGAGGAAGAGCTTCAGACTCCAGGCTTTAAAATTCATGAGGATCTGATTTAGTACATTTTACACTGGTATTTTAACATATTTGCTCTATGGCTAAATTGCAGTGTAACCTAGAGGACCAGTCATATACCATAATCTACCACAGATAATACAAGATATAATCAATGTCACCATGCTTCTGAGCTATTTCTATATTTAGTATTTGTCAGACAAATACATGCAAAGGCATTAAAACAACAAAGTCTGTAGACAGATGATTTGTGAACAGGAGAAAAGGCTAAATTTGCCACTGTTTGCTCTGAATAGCTTACCCAGATTACAGGCCAATTTTGTTTTGGACAGAAATATTTTCCATCACAGAGTCTGCTGAAGTCAAGAGAGTACTATTCCTTTGGCCACAGGATGGGCTGAAGGGCTGGGCTGTATTTTGGGACTGGCAGCTCTGCCTGTCTCCCTTTAACCCATTTGAACACAATTTGATTGGGACTTGACTGAGCACTTAATAGTCTGTGATTGCATTGATTGTGGACTTCTACTTTTAAACTAAATGCAATGTCATTATTATATATCAAGAAAGAACAGTCCCTGATAACCAAAAATATTACATTAAATTGGCACACTGAGAATTAAATATGCAGAATCAGCCTAATGAAATATCTTGCCTTTGGTTGCAAGAGCCTTCATCATTCTTAAGAAGACTTAATGCTAATCTGACTTGGAGCTGTTTCAGTCCAATTATTTTTCGGCAAATTTTTGAGCTTTATTTTTTCTTTTCAGCAGCATTATTCTGCCTTGACAGTTTTTATTTTGTTATTTTTGTGGATATTGAGTAAATGGGAAACCAATTCAGAACCATTCTTAAGTAGAAATGAAATGCCCTGTAATCCAATTTTGATCAAAATTCATCTTCGCTTTTCGGGGACCGAGCAGCTTGTGCAGTTATCTCTGCACTGCACAAGTTGATAATAAAGCAAAGCAAAGCTCACATTCTTTTCCCTTTGCACGTGGTGGGAACTGGGCATTGTTCAGCTGGAGAACAATGTGCTGCTCCCCCAGCGTGTGGCAAAGCAGCAGAATGGCAAGAAGAAGATTTCTCCCTGCGCTTCTACTTCTGTTTCTCTAATGTCTGAAGTTAATCTTTCTTCCCGCCTGTGGGTGGGTGGTTCTCTTCCCTGGAAACCTTCCTGTCTCCCTCCCCTGACACCCTGTGTTTGCAGAAGTTAGCTCAGTGCTGCAGCACCTTTCCCAAAAGCACTCCTAGGGAGCAGAGACACATCCAGCTCCCATCACAGACCTGGTTTACAGCTCCTCTGCCTTCCACTTCAGTACCCATTTTTGGTTATGCACAGATACAAAAGCCAAGATACATCGCAAAAATACAATTCCTGTCCAAGCAGTGACTGGACAAAGAGGCCTTGTATGTCTTATGTGGTGCAGGGAGGGATCCCAGATAACACGGGTTTTTGCTTTATGTTTGCTTCAATGACTCCAGCTGAGGTCTTAACTGGCTTTTACTCCACTTTGCCTGGCAGAAGCAATACCTCAAGGAAGGCTTTTCTGGTGCAACATCAGCAAAAACTGGTGGCTTGGAAACGGCTGTTTGCAATCAAGCAAAGCTGCTCCATTCCTCCTAAAAATGCACTTATTCCTTCCCACCACTCATTTCTTCACCAGCTCCTCCTACCTACAGGCCAAACTTCTTTTCAATGTTCATTTCATATAACCTTCCATGCTGTTATGCAACAGGTGTTCTTCTAGGATGAGACAGAATATTGAATATCAACAAGTTTTCAGGCATCCATCCACACGGGCTTCTAAGGATAATTTAATTTATCATTAAATAATCATCTCAACATTATCTTCACTTGCCACCTGTCCCCAAAAGGAAAAATTAGGAGAGGTAACAAGTCAGTATTAGAGGTGATTAAATGCAAGTCCCTAGTACCCTCCCAAGACACATAGCAAATGACTTTTCCTTGGTAGCAGGAAGCTCATAACTAAAGGATACAAACTTTTTGAAGAGATTGAGTTGTCTTTCCAAGGAGCCTTTATGTTCAGCTACCCTTTATTAGTTACCTTCTTGTTTGTGTCAATTCTTCTCATCTTGTAGTTTTTTGCTGCTTTCCTCTTTCTGTTTCTTCATCATCTAACCTTAGATCATTCCCTTTCTTTCTTTCTCTCTGAAAATCTGCCTGCTGGTATTTTCCATTAATCCATCTGCATTGAATTATTTATAGATACAATAAAATCTGCTTTTGTCTAATGTTTATTTTCTTTAATAACAAGAAACATGGAGGAAATGTTCCAAAGAACTGAAAAAGGACTTGACTTTTCCTGGACGCTAGGCAACAGTAGTCAAAAAGTACAAAACAAGCTGTAGGATGTTCATAAGATGCATCTAAAAATAATAATCTTAGTACTTTGGTATCTAATATGTTCTTTGAATATATTTCCTAAATCTGAGCCTTGGTTTTAATGCTGTCATGACATTCTGGAAGTTTTAATGGGCAATGAGTCACTCTGGAGGCAACCAGGAGCAATAAGCAGATGGATACAGCAGTTTGGTGCAGCCAGGTCTCTGCTACCTGTTTTCCTTGTCCTGAGTGTTTTAAATAGGTCATGGAGGTCTCCTATGCTGGTCATTGCCAGCCAGTGGGTTTGTCTTGTACCTGGTAAAAATTAGAACAAACAATATATCTTGCTAAATGAGTCACTGCTAGTCCTTTGTTACCTTTTACTGTTTGTTTGAATTTACTTTCCATCATGATTTAAAGGCTTTTCCTATCTCCTTTTCCAGTGGGGGGTTTATGCTGCTCATTGCTTCTTTCTTCCCTTCAATTATGTGAGCCGTGCAAGCATTTCCCCTTGAACACTTTCCAGCTCCCCCACCCCGTACCTCACCCACTCCGTGTCCTCCCCCTCGTTTACACAGCTCCCTTCTCCACTGTGTTTCCTGCACTGCCTACACTAATTGCACTTAGCATGGATGTGCTGGGGGAGGGAGGGTGGAAAGGGAGAAAGTAAAGAGAGGACTTCTGAGGAATCTGTGCGAGTTTCAAACTGGAGGCTCCTCTGCACATGGGAAAGACGGAAGACATAAAATAGGCAGCAGAAGGAAGAGCAGAGAGGAACAGAGTCAAGTCCAGGTCCAGAATGACCAGAGACAGCCTCAAGGTAGGAACATGTTGGCTCTCACCCTTTTAGAGGGAGCAAGGAAGCAGCTGGAAGCTGCAGAGGAGATCCAGTCCCTGCTCTCTGCAGCATCCACATGATGTAAAATTCAGAGGGTAAGGCTTGTGGAGCTCTACCCGCCACCTCTCCTGGCAAAAGGTTATTCAGCATATGGGAGAGGTTGCTTTGTTTCTTACTCATTGTTCCATATCCCTTGACCACTCACTCTCCTGCAATTGTTTATCTGAAACACTGCTTCTGTCCCCATTCCCATTCCAAAACCTCAGGAAAAAGGACGCTGACACCACAGAAGCAATGAGCTGCACGTCAAGGCCATTCTTGCAGGCTGGGGATGAAATCTGCCTGGAGGACTTGCAAAATTCAGTCCCTGCTCTCCTCACAGTGGGATGTGGATGTGAACGTCGCCTCTTTCTCAGAACAGCTTTTAAGAGTGAGTATTTGTCTCAGAAAGAACAAACACACACCATGAAACAACAACCCAACTAACAAACGAGCCCTCAGAGACCGGCAGCTCCCAAAAATCAGCGCTCAATACTCTCTGAAACTTCACTCGTTTGGATTCAAAGGTACCTGGACGCAGAACACTTGAGCTAGAGAAACTGCACATCTGTGGCATGTGTTTATTTATTTATTTACCTGTTTTCCAATCTTGCACCTGCCTACTTTAGCTGATCTCTAGCTATCAAATTGTGATGGAGCAAAAGTAATAAAATGCCTGTAGGATAGAAAAACCCCTGCCTGAAGTTCTCCCATAGCTCAACCAGGCCTAGAAGATGCACAATTCAATTAAAAGAAATATAAAGTTTTTCTCTCCTCACCTTGCCATTTTCCCCTTCTCTTCTGTGCATTTCATATATCCATATATATATATATATATATATATATATATAAAACTACACACATACACACACACACATAGACACACAGGCACAAACCCACCCCTCCCCTTCCCAATCCTTCCTTTAAGGTTTAATTTAACAATAACATTTGCGATCGGGGTCCTGAGCATCTCAAGGGCATTGCGCTTGAAATTGCACACACTCCGCACCATTTATCATAGCCTGACATGTGTCATGTTCCAGACTGCAGCTCCAAGAGGTTACAGCTCACGACTGCTCCTTTGTTGATCAGCTGCCGAGACAACTGAGGCACCTTTCTTTCTTTTTTCCTTTCTTTCCTTCTTTCTTTTTTTATTTTTTTATTTTTTTTAAATTTTTTTTATTATTAAAGCTGCACCGTCCTCTTTTCATAGGGTTCATTCTGACACAATGGAAAAAGAAAACAAATTCTCTGCTCTGTGCAGTTCCCCCACCAGATATTCTGATCACATTTTATTTGAGTTCAATAACAAAGCTTTGGCTGGTTAATATTACTGGTTAATACTGGATGTAAGGGGGATAAACTGTTTTCAAGGTGGTTCTGTGCTTGAGGAGAAGAACTGGGTGTACAACTGCTAAGGATATTGGGGACAGCGCTAAGGCAGTCCCAAAGTGCTTTCCTTTGGCAGCATCCAGGCTTGCCAGGCCAGTGAGCTCCTTCCATTGTTGAACTTCAGTTCTGCAACTTCAGGGAAACAAATTTTCTCTTCTCCAGAGCTCCTATTTCATTTACTACACCTCTCCTCCTTCACTTCCTTGGTGCCTTGTAGATTTCTTGCTGCAAAGCACCTGAGACCTGCGTGTATCTTTGCAGGAATGATGCATACAGCAATTCAGGAAACCAGGCTGTTTATAAACAAGAGACACTGAATTGCATTCATAAATCACTTGTAGATTCTACTTTTGCCCATCTTCATCCTGCCAATCAACATTTGTATAGGGTATGAGTAGGGGTGTCACTGCAACTTAATGTGTAAAGGATGCAAGGTACTACTGATAGCAAGGAACAGGGTCTGAACACTGGTCTAAGATCAGAACAAAAGCAGATTTTGTGTTGTTCTGCATTCTCAAGAATGCTGGCATATCAGGTGAGCTACTAATTTCTTTTTTAACTATTTATAATGAAGAGTTTTTGAGGGCAGGAAATGCTGAACAGGAGCTGATTTCTCCATTTCCTCTCCCTATTTTCATATTCTGCTCTCTCCTGGAAGACCTCAAGCCTGAAGGTTCAGATCCCAAAGTCTGTCAGTGTTTTGGAATGATACTTGATCTTTCAGATTCCCATTCCCCTCTGAGCTCTAAATCACGCAATGTTCGTCACCACCTGTTAGCATCAAGCACAGCCTCTGCCGACACAGTTGGAGTTGTCTTACTTTCTCTCACACTCTCAGCTCTTGTCGATGGATATTTTCGGAGGTTTCCTCGGTTTAGAGGCACTTGATTAATCAGTAGTGCCAGATGGGAAGGCTCAACTACTACCACCATGTGTGTCACACGCCTATTAGATTCACAAACAGAGGGTTTTCTTGCCATTGGCCAGCAAGATTTCGCACTTTATCCTACATTATATGTTTTTTGCCCATGTCAGACCTCTTTGCCTTCCAGTTCAGCACGCTTCCCTCTAGAAGTCTGATCTGAGCAGCGCTTTGCTGCCTGAAGGATGCCTTGTTTTCTCCCTGTTTCTCAAACAGAGAAAAGCCCAGTTTTGTGTCTGTAGCTGGCGAGTCCCACATTCACAGCATCCTCTCCGAGCTGCTCCCGGGCTCAGCATGGAGCCGGCTCCCCACTGCCCGTGATGCATTTCCCCCTTGCATCACTGCTCGTGTTGCTGACCTTGACTGGTGCTTGATCCCTGCCCTCCCCCTTTGCCAGCGTCAAGGCTCCTGCAGGGATGGCAGTGCCACCAGCCGGGATGGCGTAAAGCAGCGCCGGGGCTCGGCCAGCTTCCAGCCACATCACTCTGCCTGTCCTGGGGAGAGCCACCACCTGCACAGTCCCACCTTCCCCCACACTGAAAGGTGACACTTCAGCAAAAACAGGACCAGGCACAGAGCACAGAGAGGTATAAGGGCAGAGACCTCCAAAAATGCTGCTTATCCCTCGCTTTGCCGCCCTAAAAAAACCCCACTTGTCTCTCTGTGCCTGGCACTGGCACTGCTCCTCTGCCCCCAAGCAGACTTGATTGTTCAGTTTTAAAGGAATATGATGTCTCCCTAAAACTCCTAGGGAGACTTACTGAGGGTATTTAAGAGGTCTGGAGTTCTGTTATTTATAGAGGGGCTGTGCCTAGGGTGTGCCTGTGCCCATGTCTCTTGAGGACACCTGTTCTTATGAACGCTGCTGTGGTGTTTTAATTCCTCACTCCAGACTGCACAGGGGCCAGTTTAGCCCTCAGCAGTTTTAAATGAAAGATGAATAATTTTAGGGGTATTTTGTAGATTTATAAGGATGAAGTAAGGAGTCTACACAAAGGAAAAAAATAACAGTCTATGGAAAAAATATTAAAAATAACTGAAAAAACCCCACGCCTCTCAGGTTTTCCTCTCCAATGGATTTTGTCATTGTAATACTGCTCAGAAATGGGATCTCTTTGGGCTGGAAGTGCAAGTGATACACAGATACTCTGAGTGTAATAGAAAAGCAATGAGGACAGCAGCACACACAGTAATCAGGTGAGCAGACAGGGTTTCAGCTGAGACCATCCTCTGAATATCTCAACCATGGAGTAGAGCTTAGACCAGATTCAGAACTGGCTCAACATCCTGGTCTCCTTGTGAGAGGAAATATGGCTACAGCAGGCTCTATTTATTGGGATAGCATTGGGAGATGCTGGAAATTAATTTGCTCCTTGAAATGAGGAGTAAAAGTAACCTTGGGTCTCTCTGCTAAAAAGAAAATGAGATAACCACCAAACCAAGCAAAGTATAAATAATAGGAGAACCAATAATGACTTAAAAAAAGTATTTAAATGCAATCAGGCAGAGTGGAGGAAAGAATAATGACATGTGTACAGTAGACACAATGTAGATTACAATTTATAACAGGATACAGGATGGAGCCAGCACTTGATTAGGGGACCATGTTACAAATTTTTCAGCATATGTCCTCTGTTTTTCTTTGCCTTGGCATAGAAGGCTGGGCACTGCTGGTAAGTAAATCAGATCGTCAGAAAATGCCCATGTTGATGAGAATTGCAGGATCCAAGGAAATTAACTTGACTTGTATTTTAGACAATTCTGCCATATCCATTCCTTGCCCAGAGCTGTCAACTGAGAAGGAGTTGTGCCTGCTTACAGCTTTAATCAGAGATAAAAATTACCCCTAGTTCATGAATATGTTTATTGTGGAGATATGTCAATGGCAGAGAATAGATTCTCAGCACACAGTTCTGCATGTCTTGCACTAAAACATGTCATATACTGATGTGTTTTGCTCTACAAATAGCACCCTCATACTCCACTCATTGTCCAGACACAGACAGAGCCTGGGCAGGAAAAGTTCTCCAGAAGGAAGCACAAGGAGCTTTTGCTGATGAGCTTGGAGGGCCTTAAAGCTCATTGGGTGTCTGCTTGCTGTGACTTGGCCACCGTCTATGAACCACCATGAACCACCTGACTGCCAGGGGAGAGGTGAAGAGGGAAATTGTCATTTGGTCTGATCACAAAGGCTGTTGGGGCTCCTTTGATCATCCTCTGTGCCTTGAGGCTCCATCTCCCTCCTGGATGTGTTCCCAGCTGCTGTTGTCCGGACCCAACACTTCAGGCATGGCTCTTGACCATTAATACCAGTAAGTCATGCTTGTGGTGGGGCGGGGGGAACCTGTGATGTGCTATTTCTTGTGGATGCTCAGGCTATGATAAAAAGGAAGCTGTATTCATGAACAGAGTAATTTTTTTTCACTTCTAAATGTCTTTTTTCTTCCCAGTCTGGTAGCATCACACCCCTCAGAGTACCCTAAATTTAAGAAAGCAATACCAGAACAACAACAAAAGCAGGAATGGGAATGACACAGCAGCAAACCAGAAAGCAAATGGCCGACAAGGGATATTTATACCTTGCATGGTGTTATTTTTGCTGCTCTGTCTGTCCAAATTGCCCAAGAAAACAGAGAAAGCACAAGCAGCTGAATGAAGGCTCCTTGAAGTCGGGGTTCTGCTGGATCCCAACGTACGTGTGCACTGGGTGTGGGTGTATTTGTGTGTGCACGTTGGGGAAGAAGGAAGGTTGTTATTGTGGTCTCTTTCTATACAGACATAAACACCCCTGTTTATTTCCAGCATGCCATCTAAATTCAGAATTAGCATAAGCTGATGGTGTTAATTGATTTATATGCATGCAGGCAGTGGTTTATCAAAGGTAGAGGGACATAAGGTCACTCCCCTAAGGGCCTCCTGGGAACAAGTATCCATCTGAGATAATATTGAGATTGGCATAGTTGGGAATATAACTGTGTCCAAGTATGAAGAAACTGAGTTCTTTGTCATTAGCAGCAAAATAATTTTCCTATTAATATTGTAATTCTCCTTTTAATAAAGGCTGCTCTCATTGAGGTCTAGGAAAGTGCCCTCCAGGTCTGCTCTGAGGTGGCCCAGGCTGCAGCTGGAAGGCTGGCTGCCTTCCCAGAGTAGGGAAAAGTCCTGTCCAATTTGCCATCTGAGCCAGGCTCTTGGAATTTTGTTCCCTTCAGGTCAGTGTACCTCAGCCATTGTGGAAATGCCAGAACACTTCCTCAGAGGAGGTCAGCAACAACACAGAGACAGCAGGGACCAACAGGGACTTCTTTACTTTCTGAGGAAATTTCATGAAAATATTTCCCCTGGCTGTACCAAGAGAAGAGCCAGAAAAGGGATTTGGCTTGCAAGTGTAAAAGGAGGAAAAATACATCCCCTCTTGCACTGCTGGCCCCTCAGAAGAGAGGAAAGGAGAGGAGACAGTCTGAAAATGCTGTGCCCAAAATGTCTCCTATTGCTATTTGTTTTCATTCTCTATTTAAAAAAAAAACTTGTTTTTTCCCAAGCATGAAAATGGGTTAATCTGAACTGACAGTTGATTCTTCTCTTTTTCCTTTCTCTTTGTTTGTTTGTTTGTTTTTTTGTGTCCCTCCACCTTTTCCTGGGTCAATCTGGGGAACTCAGATGTGAAATCCATCTAAAAAAAAGCATATTCCACTTGTAAGCAAACCTCCCCTGCCTGGCAAATTGGGAATTTTGCCCTCTCTAGTAGGAGCTGTAGTATCTGATTGCTCTCTGACTAAGTAGGAACTCGACAAGGCCACCTTTGCACTGAAAATCCTGTACATCAGAGGCCACCCCTTTGAATTCAATGGCTTTACTGGAGCTAACAGAAGGTATTGGAAACTTAGTCTGAAATCACACCTTTCAGGTAATAAGCAGCAATGAATAGAAAAGAAAAGGAAACAGGAGGCTTATAGGATTTAAGGAGTTTCTTTTGAAGAAAGAATCCACCCTGCTGCTGATGGCCAGGCGCTCATGTGGGTGTTGAGATGTGCAAATAAAGCAGGGTATAAAGCTGTTAGCAATGGTTCACAGCAACAGACCAGCTCCTGTCAAGGAGAAGCAGGTTAGGTAAACTTTTCAGGTGTTTGGAGGTGAATCTTTTCACTTGTGCACAGCCCTTGTTTGACCCAACTATTTCACATCATTACCAATTGCTTTGTTCGTACATATCAAACTTCCTTCTTGTGCTTTATTGGTTTCTGCTCTTGCTGACCTCTTCCAGCAGTTTACTTTCTAACATCCTGAATGCTTCATCATGACTGCTCAGCACACCTCACCGAGGGCTGAGATTAAAAGTTAAAAAAAGAGAAAGAGTGAACACAACAGGAGAGGAAACAGAAGAGCTTTTGGCAGCAGCCTGGTGACACCCTGGGGGGAGTCAAATGGGATGAGCAACCACCCGAAATAATGGCAGAGGGGAAAAAAAGAGAGAAGATACTCAAACAGCAGGGCCTGAGTGAGAGAATTAGTGGTAACATCAAGCTGAGAAGGCCAGGGAAGGGGAGGAAGGCAAAGCCTATCTCCATCTCAGCTCTCTGTTCAAAGAGAGACACCGAGCCCTGTTAAAATAGAAAATGGGACCATTTAGTTTACAACGCTGGGTACAGATATCTTGTATTCAGTGCCTGCTCCTCTCCCAGACTGAAAATCTGCTTGGCTCTAAGGTATATGAGCAGTCCTGGGGAAATCTGAAGTGAGGACAGAAAGGGGAGAAGGTGGGAATTAAACAGGGGGAGAGCAGGTAGTGTCAGACCCACCTTCAGTGGCTGCACAGCCGACACAGCAGCAGCAATCTCCTCCCTCCATAGGCACTACAGGGCTGCATTTGTGTCCCCTCCCTGAGCACAAGGCTGCAGGGACATCAGTGAGAGCTGAGAGGACATCAGCCTGGCCAGGGCTCACTCTGGCTGAGCCCAGGACTTTCTGCCTCCTCTATCCTGGCAAATCTCAGCGGGGTTATGTTTAGGCTGATCAGTACTTGGTGGAGGATAAACATTTCATTTAACACAGGGAGGATGAGATTTGGGAGCCTGGCTCCTTCTGGATGGAGTGACAATGGAAACATTCAGTACTCATGCCAGGAAACATCATAAGATTTATTTGGTGTCAATAAAAGAAAGAAATGTTTTGACAAAACCAGAATATTTTACTTGGGTTAATTTTTTAAAAATAATTCTCTATTATATGATAGAAAATTAAAATGTAAAGTCAAATATTGTTGTGTCCCCCTCAAAAAGTTGGCATGGGTTCTTTAGCACAGTCAGAATCTTCTAGTTTTCTTCCAAAAAGAAGCAGTGTCAAAATCAGTTTGATGTTATGAAATGTTTTAGTATCGATGGAAGCACCTAACTAATAGTCAGGGTATGCTGTGGCTATCTCTGCTTTTAACATTACAAAGAGCCTGACCTCCAGATGCTCATCTCTGAGGCTTTCAACTCAATTTGCAAAATTCAGGCTTTGCATTAAGTTTACAGTACCATGAAGCAACATAAAGTTCAGTGATGATTTGATTAGGTTTTGACAAATACGAGGAAAACATTGAGATGTAATGTTAAAGCAGAAGGAACTCCAGGAAAGAGCAACTGGAGGTCTATTTTGTGAGCATACTGAATATGTGGCTACAGCTGCAGCATGTTCAGACTGTATGAAGTCTCTAACAAAAGACATTATGTAAGCTTTTTATTTGAATAAGAAAAAGAGTATTTGACCTGCATTCTTTTCTCATTAAGTATACTTTTCTGTGCACATTCTGCTTTTATTTTTTTTTAATGCTAATGAAGAGTTAAATTGTTACATCTTCAGACTAATGACTCTCATCAAGATTATTTTAACAATTCCTTTCCAGCCTTTCAAGTCCTGTTTCATGCTTAGGAGACACAGAGAGTTTTAGCTTCCATGTCTGCCTTTGGTATTCCTACCAAGTGTAGATTTGTGACATGTGCTGCCATGTCCCAGGGTACATAAAGCTTCACTTTGGTGTCCTTGACATCTTTGGTCCTTTTTGTGGCTATCTCATAATTCATGCAAGTGATGCCATACAACTGTAAGTTTTTCATGAGGTCATAAAACTGATTTATAGAGGTTTTCCCATAATCTCCAAGCAAATTAAAGAAGGTTGATGGAGCTATGCAACTCACTGTTGCCTCAACAATGGTCTCATTCAGAAATGACACTGAACAAGATTGAGGTATTAAGATATCAAGAATGTCCTTAAGAAGCCTTGTCTGCCTGTAAAAAAAAATGTGATGCCTACAAACCAAGAAGGGCTGTTTCTTCTCTACACTCAGTTGCTTTTACCCATGACATCTACCTTAAGATTAGTCAGATAGTTTCTTCCTTCACTTTCTGCTTCCAAATGGAGAAGTCTGATTAATCCACTGCAGATCAGCACTTACAAAAATAATTTGAAGCTAATCTCCTTTCCCTTCTGAGATGTTTGAAGTTTTAGATTATCCATTTTACAAGCAGTGTTTTATTTTGCTTTTCAGCTTTTAAAATAATTTTACAATGAGGGAAATATTCCAATAAGGGAAAATTTTAGTTTCAAAGATTACAATAAAGGAAAAGATATTTATATATATCTGTATATATTTGCACACACACATATATATATATATGTAAACCAGATATATCAAATTATATATTTGGATATCTAAAACTGTAGGGGTTTCACATATTTAGATATTAAACTATTTAAAATGCACACATATAAAAACTAAACACAAACCTCAAGCTCTATTTCCAAACTGTTAAAAGTGGACATTTCAGAACTGTGGGAACTTTATTCTTCCGTCTTTATTTCTGAAGCTGTTTGTGAAGCACTTGCATTTTGACAGAACTATATAGTCCAAGAAAATGAGTTTTCACTAAACTGCCTCCAACTTCAATATATGCCCTGTGTCAAACTCAGAGAGAGCTTCCAACCTCTGTGGCTGGGGCCAAGTGCCAATTACACTGCACCCAATGGCCTATAACTGTCTTTTTTGCTTCTGTGAATATCACTTTTCTAGTTAAAATCTTCAGGACAGCTTGCAAAGTATTTGCTACTATTGCTCTGGAGTTAAAAGTAACCTTGAAAACATTTCTCCATGGTAGTAATCGAGGTGATTCTTCCATCCCTTCTCTAAAATGGCACTATATCGTTCCTATCTTTCCTCCTCAAACTCTGCCCAGCAGGCTTCTGAAGACCTTTTTAAGGTGGGTGTTATCCTTTTTATTTTCTTCTTATTTGAATATTTCATCTCAAACTTCATAGGGAGATGACTATCTCCCAAGTGCGTGAAACCAGTCAGGAGTGTTTTATACGAACATTCTAAAGCATTTGATGCAATCTGTACTGTGATTATACATAAATAAGTAAAGAAAATCTTTTTTAAATCACCTTTGTATTAGAATGAGTGGGTCTTTACCAAAGAGATCATACAAACTAAGAGAGTTTTAAGGTGAGAAATTCAGGCCCTTTAAAGAGTACTTGAAATAAAACCCAGGAAGCATACACATTATAAGTATTCATTCTATTATTAGAGTGAAGAAATAATTGTTAGTATGATTTCTTGAGTGATTTAAAAGTGCTAACAGAAGTATTGAGAAATATTCTGATCACACAGTTTTGTAAATTGGAAGTGACTTAACGATATGAGTTCATTAAAAGGGAGATGGCATCAACCTTGCCATATTCAGGTACAGTACAAAGAGATGTAAGTATTTAAATAAAAAACAGACACATTATAGAACTATAGTTCAAGTCAGTACTGCCTTACAGCCAGTGTATTGCAACAGGCTGTAAAAGAAAGTAATGAAATCATTAGATACTGTGTCCTTGCATTCTATTTTCTATTTACATGGTAATAAACCGTTATTAATGTCATCATCCTTGTTATTGTTCTAGTATTGTGAATTCTTGTAGTTTTCTCATTATTTTCCTTAAAGCCTCAGATGCTGCAATCAGGTGATCATCAGGTAAATTTACAATTTCTTTTTTTATTTTTTTTTATTTAAATGTAATATCCTAGTTTCCCTACTTGTGGAAAGAAGTTCAAAAGCACATTTTGAGTGCAACTCAAATCACCTAATTTTATGTAACTACACCAGATGAGTCAAAGCACAAAATATATAAAATCCAGGCAGTTTGTGAGGCACAGAAGCTGCCCTAAAGGTCCCAGCATTTAAATGAAACTAACTCCGTTGTCACCAGTGCCAGTAATTACAATAAGCCTGGCATTTCTTGTTACCCTGTGAAATTACCTGCAAGGCCTTTTCATATTGTTTCCATGCTGTTGTTTTCATGCTCAGTAGAGCATTAAGAGTCAATGATGGGCAGCTCTTGTGTTTGACTGTGAGTCGTGGGGCATTTTGCTTAGGACTCTATAGAAAATCCTCCTCAAGGTGTTTATTGACAAATGCTTCCTACGGGCTGCTGTAATAGAGAATTCTCCTCTCTGCCCGCTCCCCAGTTCCTACAAGGCCAATCTGCTCCACATCTAGGCACGCTGTGGCAAAAAAAATATTTTTTCTCAGTAGCCTCCGTAATGTGCCTTCAACAGGAGCTATGGATCAAGCGTGCTCCAGACCAAAGGCACTCAGTCCTCCAGCTCGGAGCTGTGCGCTGCCATTTCCCCTCCATTTGTTTCTATGGAGCTGCCTGTGTGTGCGGTCATCCATAAGGGTGCTGAGATACCCTGGAGAGAGGAGGAATAGCTGCAGCTATTTTTCATTATTATATACTTCACTTCGTAATAAATGAGATCCATAGCATGTGAACGCCGCTCTTGTAGATCATCGTATCAGCAAGCACAGGGAACCTCGTCTGCCACAAAAGCTAAATAAAATAAAGTAAGTAATCCTGAGAAAAATAGGCTGGGAGGAGATGGCTGAGTGTTCAGGACTGCTCAATGCATCCTCTCAGCCTGAGAATGACCTCAGGACTTGCAGCAGCTAGAGAATGGGTAGTTTAAAAGCAAAAGCCATGGTCTGCATGCCTGTCTCATCTCTATCCATATACAATGCAGAAATGTAGACTTGCACTTCCCTTGCCTTGCAGGTGTCTTTGGGATAACAGGGGCCAGAAAACAATTTGTGACCCAAAAAGGAAATAGCAGCAGTAGCAACAGGACTCTTCTCCAATGCTCGTGGTAATGGTGAGTGTTAAGCATCCCTATAAAGCAGAGCAGATCAGATGCGGAATTTTTAAGACCAAGTTTAGGACAAATCTAGTTTTGCAAAACTCCCACGGTCTTGCAGGTAGGGCAGGTATTTGTCTGCAGTGCAACACAGCAGATCTGGATGGTCCTGCTGAGAATCTGAAGTGAGTTTCTCTCACTTTCTGTAAACATTTTGACCAATAACCCAAAGACGTGAGCTATTGAATACCTAGTCAGTGCTAAGAAAATGATGGATATCTATTTCCAGAACAGCAGTTATAACTCAGGAGAGGAACTTTGGTGTTATTTCCACAGGCCAGTGATATTTTAGTACCTTCTGCCTTCGCAAAGTGATCTATTTATTGGGAGGTGTAAAGAACCAGTCCTAAAGCTGGGTTTGGTGTACACAAGTGTTAGCAGGAGGCTCCAAAATACCAAAACTTAGTTCTGGAAAACCACATTCAGAATCATAAAAAAAAGAGTGAAAGAATAGAGATAGAATAAAATGTAGCTCTTTTTTGGAGGTGAGGATTTTACCTTGCAGTTTATTTGGCATCATAGCACTTGTAAAATCACAAACAAAAATTTACACATACACATACAAACAAAATTCTCCCACTGTTCCAAAACACAGTGGTTTTCTTCACTGTTTGCCTTGGGTGTGAGTTGAGAGGATTCTGGTTTGGTTAAACTTTCTGCCTCTCAGATAAAAAACAGCAGCAATTTTCTGCTTGAATTTCTCTGTGACTAAATCCATTGATCATCCTTTCTCTCTGTGAGTGAGGAGTGTGTTTTCTCTTTAATAACTACTATCCTTCTCCCTGAATATTTTTTTCTCTCCCCTTCACTTGTTTGTGTTGTGTTGGTCAGTCCACTGCACTATTCCTCCGAGAGACAGAGAGAGAGCAAAATTGAAGTTATTTTATGCTTGGTCTCCCTCGGTCCCAATTTTCAAATCTTCATGTCAATTTTCACACATCAGTGTCATATGGTGAATGCTATGGAAATTTCAGTGGGGTCCTTGGGATACAATTTATACATGACCCCCTATTCCCTCCCCCAACCAGGCTGCAGTCCCTGCCTTTACAAAGAATAAATGGATTTATAATTAATGTGGATTTTAAAATGTAAGTACATTAGAAAATTTTACCATTTGTTTGCCTCTATTGCAGTACGAGTTTAAAGGAATACAAGCTCTCTCCCTTTATCCTTTCCTGCCCTAATAAGTTGGCCAAGTTAATATAAAATTAACTCATGTTGAAGTAAAAGATCAACTTTACTTTTTTCCCTGAAAGTAATGCTGATGAAGGTTTATCAATCAACTAATTTGGCAATCACAAGTTTTCCAGGTTACATCTCAAAACATCTTAAAACTTAAGCCATTTGTGAGGAGACCTAAACTGCACCCAATTCCCACTCTTTAGATTTTACTTAAAGATGGTACCAAGGCACTACATGTACCTGATTCTCTGTGTCACCCACCCCCAGCACCTAGAGAAAGATTTTCTAACAGTATCAGCCATGAAGTTTTGGATAGTTTGCTTTAGTTTGTTCTTTTTTCCTTTGACAAAACCAGCAAATAGTAACAGGGAAACCTATTGCCTGACTTGAAAAACTCCATCTTCCCTAGCATTCTTTGTGGACACTCAGCACCTCTTGAAGGTTCCCTGCTCTACCAAAAAAGAAATTTTTTTTATCCTTCAATCCCTTATGTATCCTTCACCTCATCTTTGTCTGATTTTTTTCAATTTTGGAAAACTATCTTAGGAATTGAGTGGTAGTTGAATGGCTGAGGGAATTTTTCTTCTGAAAAACTCTGGGGATCAGGTTTGGGCTTTGCAATGCAACATCTCATCCAGGAGATGTAGCAATCAGAATCACATCATTCTCCAGTTTGTTTAAGCTGCTTCAAAGTCAGCTGCAATGTGTAGAACAGCACACTGAAACCTTCCACCAAGCCTCCTTCCCTGGTGATTTTGTGAGCAACCTCTGGATGAGAGAGATTTATTGGAATTGTTGTCCTCCAGTGTGGCCGGAGGGAAATGAACTGGATGAGCATTCTGCTGTGCCACACAGGGACCAGCCAATGCAACTCCAGTGTGTGCAGGTGAGAACACACTGAAGTTTGAAGCAACACGACCCTCAGAAGGGCTGCAGAAAATATATTTGTTTGGCATGCTGCCATTTTGCTGCTGGCTGCAATCTTACCACCTCTCCCAGTCTAGGTCAGGGGAACCCCTGCAGAACAATTCCAGAGGGGAAAAAGAGCGTCTGTAGGTCCTGGGGCTGCCTCATCCCTTAAGGTGCTGCTGTCTCTGGAGGCACTGCTCAGGCAAAATCAGAGCTCCTCTGAGATGCTGAGGCCTGTAGGGATGGCCTTGTGTAAAGCTGAAAGCTGTAGGAAATGTTCACTCTAAACCATGTGAAGATCTCAGTTTTTTGCCTTGCTGGAGAAATTAATCTTGGAACAGTGACCAAGATTGCCCCAGTTTATCTGGGACATGCCCATAGCACTGTTCTAACAAATCTTATGGTGGTGGATGAGGTGCAAACTCTGGGACAGCTTTGCACCACGCAGTCACAGGACCATCAGTTGGGAGATGCAAACCTGCTGTTCTCACCAGCTCCGCTGAAAATCAGAATTGCCTGTATCTAGGGTTAAATGAGGCATTTTCACTGCTGGAACAGCCTGCCTTATGCTGATGTAGCTGGCAGAAAGATAGAGCCCTCAGCTATATTGTATATATTCCTGTAAAGACAGGGGTAATCCACCAAACTGAGGCACTATAGCCCATAACTCAGAGTGGGCACGTGCCTCTGTGTGTGTGCGTGCACCTGGGTGCGTGAGAGATGGAGGGAGAGATGAGATATATGGGGAAATACATGAGAGATGAGACTGGAGAGATAATTTCCAGAAAATACAGCAACCATCAGAAACTCTGTCTTTCCAGCTGGAGGGTTTTGCAGTGCTGGAGCTTCTCTCTTAACTTGACAGCTCCACTCCTAGCCCAGCTCGTAGTTGCTGCCTATAAATTTAATTAGAATGGGGGTAGGGGAGGAACAAGCCCGCACGGCACTTGGCACAGCGCTCAAAATAACCAGCTTTAATACCTTTGACATTGAAGCACCTGCTAAGGGCACAGGCTGATGTACAGCTGACCCACCCCGCTCTGGTGACAGGATGTGTCACTTTGCTTGTCCTCAAAACGTGCAGCCCACCCCATAAGCCGGGGGATTGCGTGCGTGGCTCTGGGGCTGGGCATCTCCCCGAGCATCACGAGGCACCTGCAGGCACAGGGAGGGACACAGAGCACCCCAGGCCATGTGGAAAGGGAGCTGCTCAGGCACTGCAGTGGCAGCGTGCCTCCTGTGTTTCATTTTTCTCTCTCTGACGTGGTGGGCTATCTTCTGTGTTTGCAACTAAGTGCTGCACTGCAGCCAGCCGTGAACATTTCTGTTGGCCCAGCTGGCCTCTTGTTTTAATGCTGTTCTCAGGGCTCTCCCTGGGTAGAGAGGGGAGGTAAACAGATTGGAACTTTGCCCACACATATATATTTAATTGTGAGCTGATTTTATGCTAGGGAAATGTAATAGACCCATCACTTCAGACAGACAACTCCCAGCTGAGGCAACAGGTTAGAGATTTCCCTCACTTCTGGAGCTTCCTGAGATGTGGCAGCCCTTACGGATGTAGCGACTCCTTGACAAAGATTGAACCTTTTGTACTGTTTCTGATAAGCTCTAGGCAGTGTGGAAGCAATTTAGGGATTTGAGGGATATTTGACCTCTTTCCTATGCATGCTGCAGGGATTTGCTTGTGATGGTGGCTTTGGGTCAATGTTTGGAGATGTCCCAGCTGAGAAAAGAAAGTCCCTGAGCTCGTCTCACAGAGTCCAGCAGTGACACAGTGTCAGGATGCAGATGAAACCTGGATCACATCTGACCCTTTTCCCACCATTAAGTGGCACTGATGCTGCTGCTAGAAACACTTTTCAAAAGTGTAATTTGATTTTTTTAAAAAATTGTGTTTGAATCTAACCTAATTTTAGTTCAATTCAAGTTAGACAAATTCAAATCAAGATCAGATGGAATTCCCCTCGAAATCTGAGGGTATTTTCATATCCTCCAGGGAAGGACTCAGTGGACCTGAACTTATGAGGAAAAAAACCTGCAGGTGTCTTGAAATCATCTTCACAGAATCATGGAACAGTTTGGGTTGGAAGGGATGCTTAAAGTCATCTAGTCCATGAGCAGACAGACAATGAGCAGAGGGACATTTCACACTAGACCAGGCTGCTCAAAGCAACTTCAGATCTGACCTTGAATATTCATCACCCTCTTTCTTTTTAGGGTCCTTGTGCCATGCACCACCCTGCCTGGCTCCATTCTCTGTTCCAAAGCCCTGGAAACAGCTGCATTTGCTCAGACCTGAGGGTGAAGCAGCACAGGCAGCCTCTGAGCAGGGCACCACGCCAGGCAGAGGGGTGCACACAGCCCTTGCATACACTGTGCAAGACCTCAGGGAGCAAAATAAAATCCATTTTAAATATGCAATTGAGTGGTGCAATTTTCAGCCTATTCAGGCTTAGCATATGCCTTGGAGGGATCAGACTACCAAGCACCACAAGTACAGTTGTGACTATGCACCAGTCTGTAATGCAACAGCTCTGATGTGAAGTTATTACCGCAGGCACAGTGTTGATACCTGTGTTAAGCCTCTGAGCATTGCCCAGTGTGAACTATGTGTTTCCACAAGACTGAGCAGACCCAGACAGAGCTGATTGCTCTTGCAGTTAATAAAAAGCACTGCACTTTCTCTCTTGACAATCCCGACACCTGAGTGCTTCCTACGTATGACAGTTAGCACATTCTGGTTGCTCAGTGGCCTGTGAGAAATGAGCCTCTTCTCAATTTAGTTCCTATCATCAGACAAGCAGTACACACAATAAAAAACACACCTTGACAGTCAGCCCCCAAAGTAGCCCTGGGGACTGCAGGTCCGAACTTCCCTTTCTCTCATACGCAAAGCCATAAACCAGACAGAATTTATCAGGCTGGGCTCTGCTATTTCCTCCAGGTAAATCAAGGTAACTCCACCAAGGTCAAAGGAGTCACTCTGGTCAGCGCAGAACAGCCTGGAGGAGGGGAACCTCTGCTGACCCCATCACGTTTCTTCTCTAGATGGGGCTTGTCAAGCCCTCCTGGCTTGCACTGGTGGCCATGGTCTGCCACAGAACCCCTCAGAGCAAGGTAAAAGCTCTGCCTCCACCCATTAGCCAAGCATTTGGCCCAGGAACTGACCTTCTCACAGCAAAGAGCACCAGCATGGGTCTGATGTCCTTTTTTTCCAGGAGGGTGAGGAAGGCACAGGGCAGGGGGGATGGAGGGCTGGACCAAAAGTGGGTGGATGGTGGCTGCTGTGACAGGCTCTGCTCCAGCCAAGCCCAGCTCATCAGGTCATGTCAAACAGAGCTAATATAAATGTCAGTGTGCTGCTTTAAGTTGTGAAATCTGTGTTTGTTGTACTGCAGTTCATTTTCAGTCTTCCACTTCTATGGATGCTATCAGCTGACATGTCTGGCTGGTATCCTCTGCCAAAAATACACATACTCTCAACATTTCTCAGGACTTGGGTTTTTTCCCCCCTCCCTGTGACATGCTGATGTCAAATTTCTTCCTGGCTCTGTGATACACAAGACTGTCCACACCTACCAGATAATGAGTTTAACATTCAAGGACAGAAGCTCTCAGTCTCAGTGAGACACAGGGTGGAGGTGCAGGCCTGATTTGGGGTAGGTGCCAAAGGTGGCAGGGCTCTTTTAAGCTTTCTTGGCATGTTCTCTCTTAAGATAATCCAGCCCAACAGAAATAGATGTGTATAGCTCAGAGTACCATTGATATTCTTGTTACAGTTAATTACTACATTGTTATTAACAGCATCTTAAATTCTTCTCCCATGGTTCCTTGCTTTTGGAATCAATTCTATTCTTCTGAGGACCCAGGTCTCAGTCTTCTATTAATTTTGCTCTGGTTTACTCCAGGCTCTTCATCATCTCCCCACCCTACAATTTTTTGTTGGCTTCACAAATAAAAATTCTTACTCTCTTCCATTCTGCTCCCCTACCTTTCTCTTGGCAACCTTATCTGCATATCCAAGCTCAAGCATCCATGCTCTGACAATGACTCACAAGTCTACTCTGGACTTGTTTCTTTTTGTCCAAAACCAAAACTTCATGCAGCATCTTTCACTTTTACTCACTCATGGTAAGCTGTCATCTTAAGCTGACCATGAATTTCCAGTTTCCTCCCCACGAAATCTTGCCTCTTTGCTTCTCTTTGTTTTTTTTTTTTTCCCTATCATGATCTGGGACTCATATTTGTTACTAAGGCTCCAAAGGTAAGGATTTTTTTCAGCTGTCTCACCTCTCTAATTTATTACCTACAGAATGTGTCTATGCCTTTCTGAGTTTTAGTTATACCAAACAGAAAAGATACTGAATTTCCTGGTGCTCCACATGACTGAAACCCTCACAGAGGTTTAGAATTGCTTGGATTTTTTCTGTGGAAACATTCTTTATTTTCCTGGACAAATTGAATCACATGTACATTTTTCCATATTACTCTGTAAAAGTAATTTCTCCAGCTTATCTGTGTGACCAATGTGTTGCTGTTTTGGTGTCCCTCTTGGAAGGAAGATATTTCTTCATGAGAGTCCTTCTGTTTCAACAAATGCAAGCTGTTCTTTACTTTGAAGACACTCTTCTGCCTCAGTCTTTAGCTTGGTCTGATGAGACACTGCTGGTCACAGTTAGGAGAAGGTCAGAGGGGCAAGGAGCCAGAATCCTGTCCACCCTCCCAGGCTGGCTGCTAGGACAGACACCCCATGACTTATGACAGCAAGAAGTAAATCTGCAAAGCTCTGCTTCCCTGGATGCAGCTACACTTTATGCTGGTGCATGTTCTCCTGCTATTTCTCCTATTCTTTTTTGCCAGTTCCTCTTCCTTTTGTTTTGTCTGAGCATTTCCTGGGACAAGAGCAAGATTTTATATTTCTACAGCACCAAGCACAGCGGCTCCCTAACCTCAGTGATGGGGACTGTGAGGATGCAGTAATCAGGTAATCAATATATATAAATATATATAAATTTATCTATATTATATATATATAAAAATTTATAATTATAAATTTATATACATATTTATATATTTATATATAAATATAAATAAATATATATAAATATAATGCAGGTAATCAATAATATAAATCAGAAAATGGTTATTAAATGGCAGTAGGGAAGCAGAATGGGACAGGAACCAGAAAGACAGTTCCAAACTATGTATTTGAGACACCCATGCTTTGACCTTGATAACTGGTGGATCAAATAGGAGTTGGACTTCTGTGGTCATTGTGGGTCCCTTCCCACTAGGGATATTCTACAATTCTGTGGTTGTTGCACTAATGTTTGCAGAAATGTAGGGTCACCATGACCAGAATCAGTTCCTCTGGGCAGTGAGTGACAGCAGTACTTTTATTTTGGCAGGTCAGCATCATTCCAGCCACCAGCACAAGGCAAAAACATGTACACACAGAGCACCCATCAGACATCCCACCTCACCTGCTGACACAATCCTTCAGCACCCACCAAAATCAAATGCAGCTAATTGGAAGGTGATGACAGCCAGGAGACTGCTGGATTTGCATGCTAATTCCTCTATTTTAGCGTCACACAGCCCAAGTACAGGTAAAATGAGACTCCTCACTTCATTCCAAACTATTTCCTGCCTTCTCCACATTGCACATGAACACACACACACACACACACACACACACACACACACACACACACACACTTTCTCTCTTCGGCTGTCCTGAAGGCAAAAATCAGCTGGAGATTGCATTACATGTGCTTTCCAAAAGGCTGGCCAACAACTTCAAGGGGCAAGATGTTTTTTTACCTCTTGTTAGGACAGGGCTGCAAACTGCAGCTGTAGATGGGTCTTTGGAAATCACAGCAACCCAGCTCACGTGGGGAGAACAGAGCTCTTTCTACAGGCTGGCTTACAGCTTCCTCATACTTTTTATGCCAGGGATTAGGATGGATTCCTGGCTCTTGTATCACATGATACTGCTGGAGTTTTGTTTTGAGTACCCAACCTCCTCCCCTGCTCTACCACGAGCATCTGCCCCTGCTCTAAGTCTACCAATTATTTCCTTTAAGTGTCAGCAGCACACCAGACACACTGAGATGTAACCTTTCTTCTAGTTGATGCTGTTAAACTATTACTTGAAACTGAAGTTGCAGTTGACAAGTGCTACTTCAGTCACTAATAACTACTTCAGACGTGCTAGTAGTGTCTTGGCTCTTAATGCTGTGGCTCAGGGCTCAGGGAGTGTCTTTACAGGTCACTTGGAGCTATCCATCTGATCTGAAACAAGATCAGTCAATCTCTCCTCTGGCTCTGTGCCTTGCTTGCCAGGAGGTTCTGTCTCCATCCCCCCAGGGCTGCAGCAATAGCATATCTGGGTGGCTTTGGGGCTGCCCAGGTCCCACAGGATCCCACTTTGGGACGTACCTGTGAGCCACAAGCTGAGTTTTTCTGTTTGCAGCCAAAGAAAAGTGAGGGCTCCAATTCCTTGAGGTTGGATACAGCCTTTTCAAGGGAGAAAGGTCTCCTTTACTTGCCTGCATCCCAATTTACTTTCTGTTTTAATCTTTTTTTGTTGATGTTTGTTTTTTTTTAAGCAGGCTGAACACCTTCCTGAGAAAAACAGGATTTCTGCATGGAGGGAGGATGAGTACTAAGACACACACCTGAATTCTGCAGCATAAGGTAAAGAATACTTTTCATTTCCCACTCCCCTTTCTTCAGGCTTAACTCCTTCAGTCTAATGAAAGCATCGGAGGTATTTCAGAAGATTCACAGTTTGGCAGAGGTCACAAATATTTCCTTTATATTTTGGCAGGGTTTTGGCACAGTCTTTGGATAAATTTCGAACACAGCAATATAAGGCAAGGCCAGATCATCAGGGGCACTGAGCCTTACACCCTGTTACTGCAGAGAATCCTCTAAGAGATGTTAAATCCAGAACAACCTCCACTTTTCCTTTGTCTCCTGCATGTAAGAAGCTACAATGTGGTATAACAAACTAGGTCTGGCTTTTCAGTAGAAAAAGGATATGTCAGGTTTTGAGTCTCCTTGACATGACAACATCTTCATCTAAATCGTGAAGCCATCCTTTGGATAGCCCAGCCTTGGTCTAATGTCTTTGAGAAAATGATGCTCATTTAATTCCTGAAATGTGAAATCCAGGTCTCAGGTCAAGAGCATAGATGTTGTTTAGCTGAAAAATTTAGATCCATCAGACTGTCTGCAAGAGTCTGCAACTTTTCAAACTTTAGATTGCAACTAGACTGCTATATATAGTCGTTTGAAGAGTAGCATCTAAATAAAAATACCCTTGAAGTACAGGGCACTTTTTATGCTCCCACCCTCACAATTTTTTAGGAAACAAAAGACTTCTTCAGGGCCACAACTTGACTGCACAGAACAAATAGCCAGACCTCAGCTAAAATTTTATTCCTTTTTTGCTCTGTATCCAGCCCTGAATTCTTCCCTCAGGCAGGATTTTGATGGGACTTGATGGGAGAATCCCCTAAGACAGGCAGGGTCAGATCACACAGATGAAGGGACTTGACAATATGGGAGATATGGAAGCACCTCAGCCAGAGTAGGGCAGCTACTTCATGGGAAAATAAACCAAGTTCTTATCTTAGTAATTGTATGGACAAATTAAATCTAGTCCCAAGCAATCAGGACTCACCCCTTCACTGTTACAAGATGACAGACCTCCAGCCAAGCCACATATCCTTTGGTAGTAGAGTGATCAGCTGAGTCTCTTGCCAGGCAGATTTCTAATTCTCATAATCTGTGTTGGTTATGGGCAGGATATTTCTACAACACAGGGAAATTTTCATCCTCAGTGGGAAACACAGCTGGGCCAAAGGAAAGCTTGTGTGACACCTATATCTAGAACAGATCACACACACATATGAGCTTCCAGAAGGCAACAGAAAGTCCATTCATATGGCAATTGTGTCTTTATATCCTCTCTATGTGTATGAATTTATGGTTGTATGAACAGCCATATCCAGTTATTGAAGTATTTGATGATCCAAAGTGCTCAAGGCCTTCTTATTCCATCTCATTCACCGTTAAAGTTCTGCACAACCTTTTTACTGGCTTTCAGCCTGCCATAAATACAAATGACTTGCCAATAAAAGCTGGTATCTCCCTCTGTCAGGAGGACTATAGCATCGTTGTTATTTGAGAGGTGGCAGTTTTGACACAATTCTTATTTAAAATTTGTAAAAGGAAAAAAGATGATGTAATAAATCTGCATGTTCTTCCTAAGCAGCCATTGAAAGTGGATGCTCTTCCTCTTTCCAAAAGCATCAGCCGTTTAATGTTTCCTAAGTTGTTTTTGCATGAATTAGGGCGTTGGAGTGAAGCACTGTCAGTTACAAAACCACGCTGTTGTCTCCAGCTAATTTTGCATTAGTAGCTCTTTTAAACTGCTAAATCTAGTTTTTAGTGTATGATGATTTTGTTTAGTGATGGTGTAAAACAGCTGCTACTTTTCTGATGAGTTGCCTGTTTTCCATTTTATGTCTCTGCAAGATGTTAGGTTTCATCATGGCCCCATCTGACAGGCAGCTGAGAACAACCTGTAAAAAAACCTCCAAAACACAACAAAAAGCAAAGAACCCCAAATGCAGCAGTTCAACCACTCACAATTTCAGAGTGATCAGTCCTTCTCTGTCTTTACTGGTACCCTCAGACCGTCTCAATGCTACACTAGGATGACAAAAAGAGGAGGAAAAGCAGGAAGCTTGCTGCTCTAAAAGGGAAAGTGAGTGGCCATCCAACACCCCCAGACTGTTTCTGGGGGGCTGGTTCAGATTAGGATGGCTGTGCTTTTTGTATCCTTGCTGCTCATGCTGCTGCTCCCAGCTCTCTGCCTGGTTATGGCCAGAAGGATGAAATTATGGCTTGGGGTGTCTTTCCAAAGTAATTAATCACTTTGCTTTCCTCAGATTCTGCTTGCAGCCGCTGCTTCTTGAGTGTCCTTTTGCCACTGGATTGCTCGGGTGCCACACTCTTGCCAGGATGTGGCTGCTCATGGCCATCAGGAGAAGGGAGCAAGGGCCAGACTGTTCATGACTTAGTTACCCCTCACTAACATTTCAAGGGGTCTCTCTTAAGCAAAATCCCCATCACCTTTGTGAAAGGTGTTTTGCATTAGGTGTTCCCCTGAGGTTCTCATGAGGAGCCACTTAGTGGTCACCCTGTAGATATTTGCTACTGACTTTCCCAAACAGGCAAACAGCCCTGCTTTATTCAGTGGCAGAAAGCTGAATGGTTGCATTTGATCTTGCTTTATCCCCTGTATCCTGTGGGCTGGCATTTTTTCCGTGTGTTCCAAGCAAGAAAATGACAAAACTCATAAAGGAAGCACTCAGAGAGCTTCTCAAAGAGGTGAAGACTAATATCTTTCCAATAATAACCCACACTCCATAAAAACATCTTAGATTCTGGATAGACAAATTGGAAGCAGCTTTCCTCCCTGATTCTTCCTTCCTTTTGCACTTTCCTCCCTAGCACAACTCAGGCTTTCCCCAAAAGCAGTGCAGCCCATTGAACAGCGGTGGTCTAAACTGTTATGGAGATCTTAAACTGCTGAATTGTTACAAGCTAAAATTGATTGCAACTGAGCCTGTGAACTGAAGTGCTGGAAACAGCACAGAGAGAAGTGGGGAAAGGGTACAAAAGATCTTGCTTTATTATTTTGTGGGCTTCTTTCTCTTTCATAAGATTTCAGAACAATTTGGCCTTGATGAGTTCTGCATCTCTCTCAATAGCCATTGGACTGTTTTTCCTGGTATTTTCAACATAAAAGGTATTCTTGGTTTGCCTTCCAATTTGTTGGTTGCAGTGTAATTTCTAAAGAATTCTAAGAGTCTGCTTCAAAGTCAGAAGATTTTCCAGAGGGAAAATCTATGATGTCAGATCCAGAGGAAAAAATACTACAAAATTTACTCCCCCTCAAGCTAAAAAACCCCCCTTTTTCAGCTTTCCAAAATGAAAAATCTTCTTAGCCTGTTTCACTCTATTCTGCCTTGATTTTATTTGCACCCTCATCACGAGAGCATCTGAACACCTCCGAGTAGTACATTAAGCAATGTGACTAACATCTGTCACGTACAGTTTATTCGCTGTCTCTCAGCATCCTTAAAATGAATTTAGTGCTTGTGCAGGATCGATAGTGCTGCAGACAGACAGTCTCTGCTCAGCCTCAGAGCTGGCACAGTTTGGGTGAGACCCTTGTGATGGTTCCCCCAGCCTGCTGCCCCTTTGTCCCTGAGTGCCAGCTCGTGCACTGGGGAGCTGCTCTGGACCAAGGTCGCTTCCAGTGGGACAGAAAAATCCAAATAATTTGGGGAAATCAGATGAGGCTGTCAGTGTTTTCCTGCTCTCAGCTGCATGCTGAGGGACAGGTGTATGGTCTTGGGTGCCTGCAGTACTCAGGAGCCCAGATGGATCCAGCATCACTGATTTTCCAAGGTTTTCTCCCTCAGGTGGCTTTGCTTATTTTTTAACATCAGTTACAACTTAGAGCTATTGATGGACGAGGATGTTGCTGTTTCTCCCCATCAAAATCTTCTCTGCCAGATTTCTTTGACAGAGAGAACGTTGTCAGCCACTGAAATGAGGTCAATAAATGTCCCATGCTGAAACAGAGCTGGGAGCCCTCTCCTCTGGAGCCAGCATCACAAGCAAGATCTAGGCATGCTGGGGCACTGTAATTTCAAGCAATATGTTTTCTTAATGGGCCAAATATGCTTTGCCTAATTTTGCTTTCAGTGCATGGGATTGTTATTGCTCAGTGGCCCCACACAGGTGTTTAAGCAGTTTTGTGGCAGGATTTTCCAGTAGCAGCATGAGGTTTTGTTGACTGTTACCTCAAGAGTAACTCCAGAGGAAACATCCCCAGCTGGTTGTGATGGATGCATGTGGAGCTGTGGCAGAAAACTCAGCAGCCAGTGACCTCTGTCATGGTCTATCATATTTTGGGTAAGAATGCAAAGCAACTGTAAAAGGAGACTGCTTTTCATGCAGTGAGAAGAATTAGGAGGGATGAAGTTACTAAATTCCTTGTTTTCCCTGAAAACTGTTGGCTTGTCAGCTCTGATAACATGAACATACCAAGGATAGGTCAATAAGTAAAATAAGTTCCATATTTTGTGAGGATTCTAGGTTGTGGGGTTTAATTTGGTCTATGAGTGTGCATTAAAAGGTAGGCTAGGGGATTCTGGTCTCTGTGTGGTAACCTAAATTATAAATTACACAGCTTTTGACACATAAGAGACATCTGACCCACAACTTGCCCTTGTTCCAGTTCCAGAGTAGGTCAAAACCCAGGTGAGCACCACTAATTTCTCCTCAGTGCCACCAGCCTGTACCCTACCATCCATAAAAAGCAAAGCCAGGTACCTGGTTTGGAAACCCAGCAGGCTCCAGCAGGACCCACCCAGGGCACGTCCCAGAGCCTGTTTCCCTGGGTAATATCTGGGACTGTGCTCCACTGTCAGCAGCAATGGAAGCATGAGCTATCTGATCAAGACAGATAAATACATCTATTTCAGAATACATAATCTTACCACATATGTGAAGTAGTTTAATCATTAGCAAGTTGTCAAGCTTTTATTGAATGGAATTAGCCTCTTTATTTCTGGTCAGGATCAATCTTTTTTCCCCCTTCCCAGTACAATGAATGCTTATATGTTACACATTGCAGCGTCTGGGGCAGATGACACTTGCCAAAGGGTTTGATGATCAATTCTGATACAAATCTGACATGAAGAAACAGGAGAGAATCTGCATCAGATGATCAGTGGGAGAGATAAATTCACATTTAATGCTTCTAAATGTCTGTGCATGTTATATCCATCTCAAACACAGTATTCAAAAGCAAGCACAGTGCACAAGATGATGCTTGGTCGAGGATGAGGACAGAGTACAGGGGTGAGGATGGCATTTCTCAGTGGAATATTGTGGAACTATGGGATTTAGAGCTGAGTTAGAATTAAGTGTGATATTAACTATAAAACTATGGGGCAGAGAAATGGCCTCTTGCCCACCACTCTGGGATACAGAGGCCACGGGCAGAAAAAAAAAAGACTTTCCATGTTTTTCTATTCAATAAAAATCTGTTGTATTTACACCTCCAATTTGGAGATGAAGGAGAGACCTACTACCAGTCCCAGACCTTGGAGCCATGCCTTCATTTACCACCAGTCTGCTTTGCTCCTTTCCCTTTCCAAGTGGGGCTGTATATGAGTATTCATGAACACTCCTTATTATTTCTCCCCTCACAGTTGCTTTTTTCTTCCCACACCTGCCAACATTAGCTCCTTTCTTTGACTCACGCTGCTCTACAGCCTAATGCATGTGATCTCCATGCCAAGATGTTATTTAATTTCCCAACAAAGTTCTTTTGGCGTGGAATGAGCTGAGCAGTAAGAGCACAGGAGGGGAGGCATAGGCAGGGGTAGGAAGGGGAACAAGAAGAAACAGGGGCTCAAATTTATGTTGGCTCTGGCTTGACACACCCAAGTTATGTTGTGTGTGTCCTGGGAGCAGCGTGGGTGGGTGGAGATGGCAGCAGGGGGTTCATCGATGGCAGGTTGCTGAATCAGGAACCCTGACACTGCTGAAGTACTCTGTCAGGAACATTAAGTATCCAAAAGTGATAAAGCTTCAATTTGCTAGTCCATTAGACTAATTACTGCAATAATTAAGTAACTACTTGATTAGAACTAATGGGTACCTAATTATCCAGGAGAAAAGTATCAGGTGGCAATTATCAGGTGGCAATTAATAGACTGGAGTTAATGTCTTAGCACTGTCTTTGTATGAATTCATAAGCAAGGTAAAGAAAACAAACAATAACTTATTAATATTTATTGGTGCCACAGTGTTTTTCAGCTTGTTTCATTTACACAGAACCAATTAGTGAAAAGACAGTTAGTGTTGCAAAGATGTAAAGTGACTGAAGCAGGAGTTTGATTTTAAAGGAACAGGATCACATTAGCACTTATAAGCAAAGACAAATGGGTATCAGCCAGGGACTTGATTCTGGTGCTACTAATTCATCAACAGAAGAAATCAGAGTAATTGAACTCAGTATTAATAATGAAACACACAGGAAGGCAGCTCCTGTCTTAATGGGGTTCACTTTAGTTTTGGTCCCTCCCTGGGTCTTCACCAGCTTTTTCTGCAGTGCCTGGGAAATGCAGGGACACCTCGGTGAACAAATGGGAACTTCCTGCTGGCAGGGGTGGGAGACACAGCACTAAAATCCTCCAGATCAGTGCTGCAAGCTCTCTAAAGGAGACAGATTTCTAAATCTAAATCTAAAGCCTGGGTGTAACACATGAAGGTGAGATGGCACAGCTGAATTCCTGCCTGTTCACTGTATTGGTGTAAAGAAACCACAACAGCTCCATTCCTGGTAATTCCCCCTTGGCTCAGCACCCACTTGAAACATCACTGTGAGTTCCTGTGGATGAAGTCTAAGAGTAAATTTACCCACCTTTAGACCTCAGAGTGGAGTGTAGTTAGTTTTTTGTGAGGGTCTTTTTTTTTTGGTATTTTCTTTATTTTCTTTTCATGGCTATGCAAAGGTCCAGCTTCTCAGATTACATATTTTGCTATTGTTTCTTTGAGGTCAATCCAACCATATTAATTTTTGGAGAATGAAACTGTGGCTGAGGATCTACTTTTCTTGCTCTCTTCTCCAAATTCAAGGAGCTTTAAATGTCCCAGCAGAAAAATGAAAAATACCAGGGTTTTCTTTCCTACAAATCTTTATGATCCTAATGATCCTCTAAAATGGCTTTAATCCAAAAACAGTTGTGCATGCAAGTTGTCTCCTTGTCTCTCTATGGGAGAGCTCATATGAGCCATAATTACTCTCCTGAGTAAGAGTTGTTAAAGTGTGATGTACAATGAACCTGTGACTGATTTCAGAGCACAGAATGAAGAGTTCCCTTATAAACCTCAATCCTTTGACATTCAGCTGTCGGTAAATGAAAGACCAAATTCTAAGATGGCTTTTGCAGCTCTGCACAGTACATGGCTTTATGGAAGTGGAGGATCTTGCCTCTACAGCAGCTATTCTCCCCCCCACCACCCTTTTTTCCATGTTATAAATAAATGAAAGGTACCCTAATCATATTTTAGACTGTGTGCAGAGTCAGACGCTAAACCATAATGTCTGTATATTAGAACATGTGGAATGATAAATGGAGATAAATCTAAAATTTATAGAACATGAACATTTGCATAAACTGCAATATCCAAACACATAGGCTGTTAAGTAACAATTGTCACAAAGGGCATAAAAAATTCAACTTTGTTTCATGGAAAGAACTCAAATTTCTAACATGATTAAGATAATATATCATTTGTTCCTATCTTATTAAAGGCGTAATTGTTGTTAGACACAGAAGTGGCATTAACTCTAATCTGGCTTTATATATGTACAAATAGGAAGGGAGGTAGATCTGAAAATTGATGCTTTTGGTGATCCATAGGCATTTTATTAATGTTTGAATAATAACTGCCTGGAGGGCCTGTTATAAATTAAAGGGACGAATTGAGATATAAATTTTTATGAGGACTAGTTATACATTTCCATTATGTGTTTAAAAATGAAGGAATTACTGTGAACACAGCAGAACTCACATTTATTTGAGGTGATTTGGATGGGAGGGAAGGTGCAGTGAAGGAAGCTGCATGCTGGCTGTAAGAAAGATGTATCTGTCCCTGTGAAAAGATATATCATATGTCATGCATGAACTCTCTTCTGCAGCAGACTTCTCTCTGCAGCTGATTTTGCATGATTATTTATTTGACAACAGCAAGTGATGATATAGAAGTGAGTTTTAGGCCACTTAGAGAAGAATTCTTATTCTTAAATCATAGAGGATTTCCCAAACCCAAGCACTGTCAAACTAGAGTTAATCTAACAGAGAAACCCAGTAATCTCTTTGGCATACATTTCTCATTATTCCTCCTGCTCGGGTATACACATCTTCATTTGCAGTGCATCCATGGGACCAGCAGTGATTCAGAGCTTCCTCCTGCCCTTTGCTGAGGCTGCTTTTGGGAGCTCAGCTCTGATTGCTGAGGAAGCACCAGCCCCCCTCTGTTATCCACTGATGCCCTGGGAGATCCTCACACAGTCCCATCAACGTGCTTTGACGTGACAGCACAGGGGCTGACAACCCAATCCCTTCACTCAGGCAGGCTTGGCCCAAACCCACGGCTGTTCAGAAGGGAGAGGAGGAAGGATGCCAGTATTTAGACAGCCACTTAATATGTGGGGACCTGTTTTCCATGCCCTGATTAATTGGAACTGACCACCGAGGGCAAAGCCTCCTAGATGATTCTACAGCGTTTGACCCCCGTTTAGAGGCTTGATTGCTCTGGATTTCAATATGTTCCAGCAAGCTTGATGCCTTGGAGGTCTTTATCTGTATTCTCTGTGCCTCAGTTGCCTGTCTGTAAAACAGGAAGGCTCACAGGAGTGGTTTGAGGAGGAATGTGTTCATTGGGATGATATCCAGGGAGATGGCAATGTGGTATCATCTGCAGACATCCACACCAAGGTAGCAGCTGTGCAAGTGTGTGCCAGGGGAGCTTTATTATAAGACACACAGCACAGGGGCCTTCCATTTTAGAGCCCTTCATGTGAGTCAATTAATCAGTTTAAATTTTGTAGGCTTTTTTGGTTGTTTTTTCTCCTAACCCTCCCTTTAATTAGACTTACAAGGGCTGGGCAAGAATTTTCTTTTTGGACTAGGCCTGGTTCATTTGGAAATAAGACTTGAGGATGTTCTTGGCTTGCAGACAGCCTGAAGCATTAATGAAGTTGATAAAACATCAAGACCTAGCCCAACCTCATTTTCCATCTTTGAAGCATCACCCTTAGCTCTCCCATTCATGGAGATCACTGTGCACACTTGCAGGGGGGTGACTGGCATTGCCTTTTGATCTACAAACAAGTGTTATTTAAGTGTTATATGTTTTTCTTCCCAGTGTGGCAATGAGGTGGCGTACAAGAAATATGACAAAATGTCCTCATGGTTCTCATTAAGGTTCCCACTTTTAGCAATGTTTTGAATCTGGACTGCATTCCCAGGCAGCTCAGTCTGTGACAGTAAACCTGTCACAGACAGGTTGTGACAGTGAGAGGAAGGATCAGCTCTGCTTGGTTCCTACACAGTTGGTTCAGCTTTCTACAACCTCAGTGTTTTGTCTCCAGTCTTTCAGCTGAGAAACACAATTTGTGACACTCCCAACCTTACTCAGATCAGCCTCTCAGTGTCTGTTACCTTCAAGGATAGTGCCATGGTTGTGTCTCTCTCTTTCCCCCATAAAGTCATACAAACAAAGTGATTGTTGTGAAAATATCATCCAACAAGCATTGAAGCAGCAATAATTATTCTCCCAGTCAATTGGAGCCTTTTCTAAACGCATTACAGTGCTGGACAAATGACTAATTAGACAAGACTCGTACTGTCTGTTTTTCAAAAGTATGTTTTTTCTGTATGTGTTACTGAAGGGACAGATTCACAAGAGTTTCTTTAGGGAAGATGCAGGGGAATGTTATAGAGAGTAAGTTCTATGACAGAATTAGCAAATGTATTAAGTACAGTGCCAATCTGGTATAGCAGAAATGACTAAATACCCATCAGGGCCTGTCACTCGTCAAGAAGTGAAATCTTAGACCCATTTAAGTCAATGACAAATGTTCACAGAATCTGGCTGCAAGTTAATAAATGTTTGGAGCCTGTATAACTCAAACTCTGATATTTGTCAGATTAATTATTTGACTGATCTTATTGTGTGTCAAACAATTTCTTTGTGGAGTTAGAATGCTTTGTGTTGCATTATCTATAATTTTGATTAAGAAAACATCATGCAAGTATATCACTGCAAGTTTTATATCAGGTCATAGAGAGTTACTATATACAATATTAAATAATATAACTAAATATGGGATTGTAAAGTGTTCAAAATGGGCCATGGTTGAGGCTGCATTTTATGCCTTATTTTTTGACAGTTCCTGATTTAGAAGGACTTTAATATTCAACCTGAACTTTCTTTTATCATATTCTTTTTGTTAAGCTACATTTATGTAAAAGGAAAGAAAATAACTCTACATGTACACCAATTCCTTCAGCTTACACTTGCCTTTAATACAAAACAGAGGATTTCAGGACTATATACATCAGGTGTTTTCAGCAAAGTAGCAGCAGCAAATCATAGACATTTGTCATTCCTTGGAGCTGTCTGACAGTTCTGACAATTCATTAGGCTGGGCTGAAAAGAGGTTTAGAAAGCGAAGGAAGGATCACAGGTAGTGGACTTGCCTTTGCATGATCCAGTAATAGCTGATTTGTATCATTTTTGGTGATGGATACACTCTTCAGATTAAACTCAGCTGAATTTTCCCCATTTATTCTTTTCTTTTTCTTTCTCTTTTTCCTTCAACAGCAGCTCCTTTCTGGGCACGTTAGTCTAGATTTAGACCTCGATTTATCCCCAGGAGTAGATGCTCAGGAAATTCTTCCTGGAGCCTCCTGATATTTGTGGCTTTTCAGAGCTAAGGAGAAGTGAAGTGAGTTTTGCTATTCAGTTTCTACCTAGTGAGGTTTTTCTTTTTCAGTGTGTTTGAGTTACATTCTTTGCTGCGGCCGTACCATGACATGTGCTATTCTTCAAAGTCAGAGTCATTCCTGCCAGGATCTATGCAAATCAAGCTTGTGACTTTGTGCAGAGATAAGTGCCTCCATTATCCCACTCCTTGCACTTACTGATTTGCTTTTGAGACTCGTACAAAAGCAATTTTTTGACTTGAAGGCAAATCCTTTGCAATAACGCTGAATCCGCAGAATAGGCCACCTGGAAAATATGTGATCTTCCATTGGAAAGCATTTCCCTTTTCCAGGTTGGTGGGCTGTTTCAAACCACACGACCATGTAAAATGCCTGGGTCAGAGTCTGAGTGGGTGAGGCGATGCTGTCCGGCCAGGGAGCATCCCTGGGGTCAGGCAGATGATGGTCCCCAGCAGCAGCAATATCAGGGAGCCTGCTCAGCCCTGCAGAGGATGAATAGCTTTCCATCTTCATTCTGTCTGTTTTATAGCTGCCACAGAAGAAGCAGTCAGAGATTGAGCCTGACCCAGTAGTATTATATGTAGGTCTTACAAGAGCAATATTTGCTCTTGGTGACCATTGGAACACAGTCCTTTAAAGAACCCCAAAATAACCCTAAAAGAAGGGCTTTTTGGGGCTGTTTTGTGGGGTTATTTTTTAACATGTGAAATTTTTCAGACCCTCAAAACCATCTGTAAATTCTAAGTACTTCCTAATTTGTACCATTTCATTTTTCTTTAAGTTTCAAAGTGTTGACAGCACTGCCTCACCATCCTTCTTGGGTACAACTCCTTCTTCAAGTTAAAGTTTCCTACCTGTCTTGGCCAAATAGAGAGACTCAGACCAAGGTTTTAGCTGAGCAAAATTATCTCAGCCTTCTGCTTCTTCCAATCTGTCTTCATGGTCCCAATGTCAGTCTCTTTCCATCAGAAATACAGGCATTTCCCCATGATCTCAAGTGCAGGACTGGTCAGTATAAAGCATATAAATGACACTCGTGGATGTTGGATCATGCGTCACCTTGTCTGATTTGCCTTCAGATTTGTTGGTAGGTTTTTGGGGGGTTTGCAGTGATTTTGGCAGTCAGTTTTGAGTGGCAGGCTGTACGTGTTGGTTTATAATTCCGGAGTTGTGAGTGTGGGTTGAACTGTTGGCATTAATTATTTTCAATAGTGAGTCAGAGGCTGAATTACAGGATCCTACCCACGGATATGAGAGAAAACAAAGAAACAAGCGGCCTTCCTCTCCCTCCCCTGACATAAGTCATATTTTGTCTCCTATGACCTCAACCGGCCCTTTAAATTTCATATCAAACATTAGAAAGAAAGAGGTCAAAGTAAGAGCCCCGTCGAAAAAAACCCACAGCCAACCCAGATATGAACTATGGGAACTTGTCATCTTATCATCCTAATTGAAGTCATTCTGCAATGTATGACAGTCCATCATATATTCTGCCAGTCAGTGTGTCATACATGATGTGTAACAAGAGAGCTCATAAACCCAGAGGGGAAGCCCCTTCTTTTTTATTACTTTATTTGATCATTTTCATAAAAAGTCCCCTTGCTCAATACAGAGGGACGTGTTTATTAGCCCCATTAAAGCTTTGTCCATTCATTTGACACGATGATTTACACAGCTTTACCACAAAAGAATCCCATTATTTCCAGTGTGGGGAGGTGTCTATTTTATTGTGTGATGAAAAATAAGTATTTAATTCCACAGGTGAAGGCAAAGAAAGGGGAGGTTGTTGTCAGAGGCTCAGAAGTAAACAAAAGGATGCTTTAGGTATAATTGATTCAGAGAAAGAAAACATTCCCAGTAAATATAGAAAAATAAATAAATAAAGATGCTCTTCCCATGGAGTGGGAATTTAACTGGGCTCAGCTGAACTTTTTTTTTTTTCCTTCATTAAAAACAGCAGAATTTGGCAAAATTTCCCTCTGTGTTCTACTCATGAATGTTTCTAGAAAATATCAGCTTTCATACGCAAATATTCTTGAAGTGAAATTGGTGGCTTCCTTTGAACACAGCTAGTGCCTCAAATCCCATCTGCTTTTCCTACAACACGCCCACTCATTATCTAGCTTATTTGGCTTTATTTTATTTTTTTTTAAATGAACACAAATTAAGCTATTTAATCAAATATGTACATGATTACATGGCATTTTTGCATAAGAGTTATACACCCACGGAAATCATTAATCACAGATAACAACACTATGTTAAAATTAGACATTTTGTTTTCTTTTTGTGTGTGTGTGCTTTTTAACATAATATCCTGCGTAGCTCTAATTTCACCTCTACTCTCATTTGAATAAATCAGGATTGTTTTACAACAAATTATTCATTTGTCTGTGGCTCTGATAATTGGTATTTATGTTTAGACTTGATCTCAGAGGAATAAAAATACAGAACTTGAAAATAAAATTGGTATGGTTCAAATCCCTCTTTTTCTTTTTCATTTTCCCATTTTTTGCTTGCAGAGAATGTCACCATGAATGTCCATTGGCAAACTGGATAAGAAAGAGTGTCACAGTGCAGGACAACCTAGAAGATGACAGGTATTTCCAGGCATAGCAATGATGAGATCAAATTCCCCTCAACCTGCCTTGTTTGCTGATCTTTTAATCAGATTCAACTTCACTGCAGCTATAGCACAAGGTTCCCTGACAATGTATGACAGCATGTGACAGAAAAATATTTTTTTTTTTTGGCCATTTGATGGTATTTGAGATAAATCTGAAGCCCCAGCAGCATCTGATAAATCTACCAAACTACTTTAGTGGAGGTTTTTAACTATTCATAATTGAACTGGAGGGTTTGTGTTCGTGTGTTTGCAGTGGAATCCAAACAGGAAAGCTGGGAAATGATCTAAACCCTTTGAGGTTAACCTGCTATGAAAGATCATCAATGACAGAAGAGGACATTATTAAAAAGGAGCCAACCTCACACAAAAAGAACCACTGTGTGAAGCCAAAGCCCAAAGAACAACACCCAGGGCTGTTTGTGGTCCCGCAGGGATATGTATTTCATCCCTCATCTTCATCTCTCCAAATTTCCTCTGAACTGCTTCTGAGCTGAATTCTTGAGAAAGAAAACCAGCAAATTTTGAATGGAACTTTTCAAACTTTTCCCTACAATCTGCTTCGTATTCCTCTCACAATCATGTTCTTGCAGTGTCTTGGGGAGATGCTTGGATCAAAGATAAGAGAGAACAAGAAAAGGAATGGAGAAACAAACAACAAAACAAAAGCAGCACCCCCCAAACTTTCTGATGAAACTCCTCTGTGAATCGTGTGCATGGTTACAGCAAAGTTAAAACTGCCTTCTTCTTCACCAGCATTTAATTCCTGCTTTTAAAATCAGACTCCCTTTGATCTTGAGGACTGAAATGATCTGGAAATGAAACAGCCAGTGCTTTGCAGAAAATCTGGAGAGGGTCCCAGACATGGCTTTTACCTGGAAGGCTTCCAAAACAGGATGAAATCTCTCTGGTTTCAGAACAAATTGCAAGATTTTTTCTCTATGTCTAGTCCAACTGTGGAACTCTAGCCCTGATGTCTGCTGCTTCCCAAAGCACAGATGTAATAACCTCTGAGGTGAAATGAGAACGTTATTCCCCCATCTTCTCCCCTCTGCCTCCCCTCTGAGGGTTGAGGGCTGAGAGAATTTTATTAAAGTGAAGGCTTAAAGTTTTGGGCAGACTTAATTTGAGGAGACAGTTGGTTGTAACCCAGGCTAGGGCCATCCATGTGGAGGTTGGAGAGGACAGAGCTCCAGGAGCATCTGTGACATCTGGATCCTGTTGAAAGCTCAGAAATATCTGCCTGGCTTCATGTGACCTGGTCCCAGAGCCAAAAGGGCTGAGAAATGTGGTTAAGAGACTGCAGCAAGCTCTGCCCTAGCAAATGAGTCCCACTGAGAAAGCAAGCACATCAATATTTCTTTGAGTCTGTTTCTTTTAGTGAATATATTTCCATATGTTGCATTAATATTTCTTTTATTGGGGCTCGTAAGCCCATCTGGTATTTGTATTGGGAGGGCTTGAGCTGGCAGATCCCTGTGCTGCTGTTAGACACAGATCTGGACAGCCCTTGCAAGGATGGGTAGGTGGTTGGGTAGGGACAACATCTCCTCAGCTGCCTTTTTAATTGGATAAACTTCTCAAATCAATCAAGATAACCGGGTTACTTCTTGTCAATTAGTTCCCACTGTGCCAATGTTACAACATGGACTGAGTATAAGGTATAGCAGTCCACTGTAAAGAAACCTCTCAGACACTGTACAGTGCAACAGCCCTGATCTAGGTGGTGCAAAGGAGGAAAGATACCTGGGCACCAACAGTAAACAAAAAATGTGCTGAAATACCCCAGTTTGCCAGGACAATAAGAATCACTTTCCTTTGCAAGTATTATTAAGGAATAGGGGAATAATTATCTGCTTTAATACAAGCTTTTTCCTTCTGCATGATTAACTTCAGTGATATCAACAGAGAGTGTGATGACTCTGAAATGACAGCTCCTGGTAGCACGTTCTGGGATTAGCAAAAACAGGTTGTCACTTTACCCCAGTCAGGAGCAGGCAGTCGCTGTGTGCCGAGGGCTGGGCAGCAGAGCCGTGTTCTGCAGACATCTGACAGCCCAAGTGGGCAGCAGGTCCAGCCTCCTGCCAGGTGGCTCCCAGGTCAGGCGTGCAGGGCTCTGCTCCGCCAGGAGATTGGATTTCCTGAGGCAGCACCGTGTGATTTTGGCTGTGCAGCTTCCAGACTGAAAGCACTGCATGCTCCTCGTGCTAAGCTGTGACTTGCTCTGTTCTGTGCACAATGCACTGAGCTGATTTTAAAATATTGTGTACTTTTAAAATGCCTGGCTCTAATGCCAGTCCTGTGTCTGGCTGCTCAACGTGCGAAGTGACAGCGCACGCACCAGCCCCTGGAGGGGATGGAGAGAGAGGTAGGACAAACACGCCAGAGCTCTGAGCAATGGCATGAAACAACAAAAAGAATCCTTTCATTCTTACTAAAGTTGCAAAAAGTCTGTCATGTCTTCTGTAGAAATTAATCAATATATGGAAAACTGCATAACAACTGTGGGGGCAGCAAGAATCTGTCTATAAATTAAAATACTGTGAGTTTCCAGAGCTGACTGGGGAAAGCACTGGGGTTGCTAAGAGGGCTCTGGAGCCAGGACAGAGTCCATGGAATTGGATCATTCACTAGAGTCCATGTTTTGTCAGTGTCAGGATACATAAGAACTGTAAAACAAAGCAAATTGTATGTTTGGAAGGAAACTTGAAATTTAGTCCGGCATCACATCCCTTGGAAAATTTCATATTAATAAAAAAACCTAAAAAGAAATGTCCATATATTTTTAAGAAAAATAGGAGGTGAAAAGATTAATTCCCAAAATCTGTGAAATTTACAATGATGAGTTACTGAGGGTTGCAGTGAAGGGGGGTGTTTTTGTAATTCTGTAGGCATCTCAGTCCTCTGGTGAAATGATGTATGGGGCAATCGTCTGGTAGGGGCTGATGGGATGTAAATGAAACTAATTAAGGAAATGTCAAACATAATTAATAAAACAGGTTTAAGTTGCAAAAGCACTGTCAGCTGAATGAATGGGGAAGAATGCCTCATTCCCATTGTTTTGGGGCTTGCTTGCTTATTTATATATTTATATATTTATTTTTTCCTTGCTCACCCCTTTGCCCTCCCAGCAGCTTTTTCAGTTGCACCGTTCAATTAGATCTCAGAAAGCTCTTGGTAGCCTCTTGCATTTTCACCTTGCCCCCCTTGTGAGCTGGGGTCCCACAGAATAGGAGGAATATAAATTTGCCTTGTCGGCTTGCAGCCTGGGAAGAAGAAGGAAAAAAAATTAATTGCTAACTCCTCGTCTTCCCCAAGTACTACAGGACATTAACATAACCAATTTGCTTGAACTCCTCACTGGCTGCTTAATAGAGCATCTGACCAGCTGATAAGACCTGGGTGCTGCTGCCTATGATACCTTGTTATTAGCATTTTCATAATATTCAAATTTACAGCCCCATGATTCACTAGCCTCCATTCATTATTGATAAGTACAAAAAATAAATAAAAAGGGTTTATAAATAGCAAAGGGGGGTGAGCGACCTATAATTATGGCAAGCAAATTAGGGTGCATGGTAGAGTCAGTTACATTTGCCTAGGAGTAATGATGCTCAAGAACTTTTTCTCCCCAGGGACCAGAAAAATAATGGATTCCCTGGCAGCTGCAGATGGGCCAGGAAAGGCTGTCACCCAGGACGCTGTTTATATAAGTTAGGCAGAGCATATGGCTCTGTGTCCTGCCTGTAGCCACCTCCAGATATTGCAGTTTCAATGGAAAGAAATAAATACATAAATAAAATTAGCCCCTCGCTGGAAGGTGGCGGTGCAGGGATATGAGGAGGAGGAGTGGAGGGGAGAAAAAAAGCAAACAACCAAAGGGAGTCTGCTCAGAAGTTTCTGTCGAGAGCAACCCCAGCAGCTCAGGGATCAAGTAGGGGTGATAGCCTTAAAGCCAGAGGCTGTTTAGCTGCATCAGTGAAGAGAGAAAGATGAAATGTGATTTCTGCTAAAGCAAAACCTTTCCATGTTGCAGTCCAAGAAAGTCAAACACAAAAGCTTTGAGCCTGAGATGATAAAAATCATGGTCCCAGTTGAAAGTAGGAGCTACTAGAAATAACCACTGGATACTTTATAATTTAGACCCTGTGGTTCTATTTCCATTAATCCAATCAAAGGCCTTTTTTTCTTTACTAATGAAACTAGAATGAAACACAAAAGGGAGGCTGACCTGTTAGCAGGTGACTGTTTCTTGTAAGTTATTCATTAAAAACACCCTAATGTTCTGGTGCTGAAGGAGGCTGTGCCTACTTCTATATAAATTAAACATAAGTGAGTTGGTTGAAAGGCAAAAAAAAAAAGGTATTTTTCCTGACTCCCAGTCCTTGTACAGTATGCATGTAGAGGAATCAGCCCTTGCAGACATTTGCTGTGGGTTGGGGACATTTATGTACCATCTGCACCCAAATTTTTCAATTCCAGGTAGCTCCAGTTCTACTGTGGGCATGAATATTATCAATACGGTGCAGTCAATGTACTCTACATAAGATAGGAATGAGCCTTGGTTTGGCTCTTCTTGATAAAGCCAAAGTAGGCTCAGAAATAAAAGGGAAGAACTTTGGCAGGAAAACTGCAGTTGGGATGTTTTCACACTTTGATTTTTTCTTTACTAAGATTAATTAAATTATTAGTGAATTTGTGTCGATTTGCATAATATTATCTTTCTATTCAGAAATTTGGATAATGTGCCACTGGCATTTCTTGTAAAGGTACTGTATCTGAAAACACCAATTGGCCTGCAAATTTCCCAGCCACTTTTTTACTTTTTCCTGTGTTATTTTCAGATTCTCCCAGCACTTCTATTGTGCAGCAATATTTACAAGTACCCACTCTGGACTGCAGCCATGTCTGAATTTCCAGTTCTTGAGAACTTTCCTGCATCTTCACAAAAAATGAAGAGAGGATATTTATTAGAGTAATCTTCCAATTAGTCCCCCTCAAAAGCCTGTGCCTGGAGCCTTGTCCATTTTAATATATGCAGCAATAAGTTTCAAACTGAAACTTATTCATCTTCTCTGAATTGTGGCAAAGTTTACAAAGTTGACACAAGCTCAGGAAGGAATCCTACTCCAGCAGCAAACCTTCTCCCCAGAACATCCCCAGTCCTGCAGAAGCTCACACCTGGACCTGAGCTGTCCATCTTCCACACATGCATTCATCTTCCAGAAACATCCTTAGGCATCCTGTGGGCTCTGCTCTGCTTTAAACCTCACATTAGCATCATCGAGGGAAAATATAAATTTAAACTGACACAGACTTGCTTGTCTCTTCCTTTGTGTTTAAACACAGATGGTTGCTTTTGTTGTGCCGCCGCATTTCAGCCAATGCAAGCAGCAAAGTACTTAACTGGAATACATATCTCTTTTCCTTTCCAAACACTCACAGGGTTTTGTTGGTTTTTTTTTTTTTTTTTTTGGTAGGTGAAGTATCATTCTTCAGAATATATACAATGTTTTCATGCATCTTAATCTAATCCATTAGTCCTTGTAATTTATTGTTAACTGCTTGGATGTAGAGGCCATGACAGCTTTGAGTAAAGCATTTAAGCAGGCATCTGCTTCGTATAAATTATAAGAACCTTGGTCACACAAGGTTTCAGACAGAGACAGAGGTCTCTTACCAGCATCTGTAGCCTTGGGGGTAGTGATATTTTAGTCTTTTTTTTTTTTACTGTAAGAAGCTTTGGATCTTGGAAACAGTAAAACTATCTGCAGACTTGCATTTACTTTTGTATTTGGTATTGTTAACAGCTCCAAGGCAGGAGTAACGTGATTGGCATGGGGTTTGGGAGCTGGAAAACTCTTTGTTAGTCTCAAATCAGCTCCTTGGAGGCTAAAGCCCTGATTAACTGTAACTGGAGTGGATTGTTTTAATCTGACTGCAGTAGTATTTTATGTCTGGTCATTTAGGCTTATTTCTGTAAATACTTCAATAAGCCTGAATCAATTCCTTCAATGTCTCCCTTCGTCTCCTGCCATCGGACATGGCATGGTGTCATGACATAAGGTAAGCAGAACAGCAGGATCAGGGAAAAGATACCTTGTGCCACTGAGCAAGGAACTTATTTGTGAACAGGAGAGCAAAACTAAATTCTCAATATTATCTTAATATACCCCAAAGCCCTTTCTCTCCTCTTTTGATTACCCTCCTGGTCTTTGGCTGGCTATGAGACGTCTGAACAGACACCAAGATTTTGCTGGGGATACACAGTCGACCAAAGGTCTTCTGTACAAATACTCTTGTTGCCTTCTCACTTGTGCTGCTTAGATTAATTTGGCTCACTCCTGAAGATTTCTGTATTGCACATTTCCTCACTAAACCACAAGAAGTCTGCTGGAGCAAACTAATTGAAGCAGAGTACTCTGCATTTCACTTTGGCACCGTCATTCCATGCCGCAGACACACAGTTCAGAGTTAATAAGAATGCCATGTCAGGGATGCCAGTCACCAAGGTGAAATGCAATGCAGTGGTGGACAAGCCTGGTGAGTGGTTTTCCTCTTCAAAAGTAGCTTGGAGACGTGGCTTCACTCTCCCTAGTACCTCTGGCTGCACAAAGGCAGAGCTGTGAAGGTGATCGGATCACAGCAAATCTACCCAAGTGCAGAGCTTTAGTTTAATTTTTTTTATATCAGTGGCTGGTCTCAGCTCTAATTAACCTACTCCCCTATCAGTCCATTCCCTCCCCACATGCTGCCTTTTCCCCTTCCTCCCTGTGATCTCCATTTCACTGCAGAGATGGCCTGGCAAAGAGACATTATTCTATTTAGAAGCCGAGCACCTCACTAGGGGTGACAGGCCTGTTTTTAGGTCATTTATCTAATTGCTCTTTGCAGATAAGAATTAATTAGCCCGATTATTTTTCTTAGTTTTTGGATGGGTTCCCCACCTGGAGAGAAGAAATTCCTCTATGTCAGTGATTAATTGCTGAGCCAGAAGCTTTCTGCCTTGCATTTGTAATAAATGCCGACTAGTTCTTTAGGTCGCATTAGGAACCAGGCAGATTGCGGTTAAAATGCATGGGATAATATAGCATTTCTACAAACAAGATCACTGCTATTAGATTTTGATTAAATATTTTAATTTATCTGGAGGTTGAGGGACTGAGGGAATCAAGAGGTTTAAGGTCTCCTATTCACAGCACTTTCTGATGAGAGTTGCCCTATAGCCCTTTGATCTAAACCAGATGAACCTCGTGGCACTGCTTCAGCTCAGGATTTGGCACAGCTGGTTTGTCTCATACTGGTCTGAGTGCTCGGAGGGCTGTGAGTGTGCAGCCAGCTCAACTCGGTTGTGATAACATTTTGTGAACTACAGGAGTCTGGTCGAGCTGAGGGAGGAAAGGTTAAGATTTGTGTGTGAAATTATGGCAGGCTTATATCCAGCTGCGTTTAACACAGTAGAAGTTATTTTCATTTCCCTTTTCCTTACCCTTTTTCTTCCCCTTCACATTCTCCTTCCCTTTTTCCTTTCCCTTTCTCTTCCCCCTCCATTGCCCTTTTCATTTTTTGTTTCCATTCCCTTTTTTCACCTTTTTATTTCCATAAGAATTCTGAGCACTCAGCCCAAAGAAAAAATCTATTTTTTTCTGCAGGGCCAACTAAAGAAAAACAGTGTCCTCGATTCACAAGCTGGTCAGCCTAGGACAGGTCTCTTTTCCAGGATTATAGAGCAAGCCAGACAGTATGATCTCCTGTGCCCTTGAAACCTGATTTCTGACCTAGAAAGTTCATGGAAGAAAATTGGAGTCTTGCCATCTATTTTGCTGTGCTTGTGAACTGTTCGAAGCCCCTGATGTCCCAATAGGAGAAATTAATTGCTGGTGTTAGAGCAGCTTCTCTGATCACAAAAGATGTGGAGCTGCCTACGCCGTGGTGATCATTGCTTCCTCGGAGAGATGAGGGTTGGAAAGGCACAGGGATGAGATCCTGGGTCTGAGTCCCTCTGTCTCACAGCTCAGAGGTGTTAGGAGGGCAGTTCAGGGCATCTGCCACCAAAGACCTTTGCTGTGTCTGTTGTCCAGAAAAAAAGTCAGTCTTCCTGTTGCAAAGCATTTACATTGGAGAGAAGTAAATTAGGGTCCCTGTGTGGATTTTGTTAAGTGGGCAGTTATTTTTCTGCAGATTTTGTTTGCTTTTTAACAGGAAGGGGAAAAAATGAGAAAAACTGAAAACATGACAATTTTTTCTTCTGACAAGTGGGCTGAAGACAGACAAGGAGAACTGATATTTCTCCAATGTATAGGAACAATATTGCATTGTGAAAAGTAACTTTCCATGGAACTTCGATTCCTACTCAACCACAGTATTTTGAGAACACCATTCCCAGCTGTGATTTAAAGACAGAAAAATCTAGTGCTACACTGATGGTTAGTCAAAAATCAATGCTTAAAAATTGCTCCTAACTCCAACTTTGAGCTATGGGACTACGAGAGCTATTTTGGCTTTGAGTATTGAGTAAAGCTCATGTGTATCAGATATAGTTGATATTTCTCACTACCTACAAAACGATCAAAATTATTTTATCTTTTCTTTTGGTAAATTGGGGTTTTATTCTGGTCACCATTGCTGCCTGTATTTCATAACTAGACAGAAATACACATGCAAGACAGAGCACCTATATTTTTTCCTTACCAGATACCCAGGCAGAGTCAGATACTAGAATTCAGTGGGTGTCAAGGTGCTAAATACTATTTTTGAGCTCAGCAATTGGACACTATTTTAACTAATATATTACATAATAATTTGGGAATAAAAACAACATCTTCCCATGTCACTGGGAATTTACATTACAAGCCAGTTTTTGGATGTAGAAATGGAGTCCCTGTGAGTCTGAGCTTTTTCCTTAATGCCACAAAATGTGTCACTGGAAAAATTTCACACAAAACCTTAGCAATATCTGCTCTTGTTTTAAGCCCACACCAAACCATTTAATTTAAGTAAGATTTACCTCCCCCACCTGCAATGCCATTTCTGGCACTGTACATGAGGAAATTTAACAATATCGAGTGGCCTGAGTTATGATAATGAAAGATGGTTGCTAAGAAAAAGCATGATGATAGCCAAGAAATTAATATTACAGAGATGAAAATCTTCTTATAGACCCAAAATAATAGATGTTCTGTATCAATATATGACTAATCAGCACTCAAGGATTTATCTTTCAAATTATAGAACATGGTGGAGACATTTAATGCAATATGGTCTCCCTTCAGAGAGATACAGTATGTGACTAAATATCTCCAGTGAGTAATATTCACACTTACTCAAGTACTGTAAATATATCCCTGATAAATCTGGAGAGCGAATTCTTGTAAATTCTTGTTTAACACTGCAAGGAAGCTTAATAACTTTCCAATCTATCAACATGTTTTAATTTCCTACTGTGCAGTTTCTAACCGAAACAAGGCATTTAACAGAAGAGATTCAAAACTAATGGATAATGGACTGTCGTGTACTAAAAAACCCTGGTACCAAGTGTGACACTGAATTGTGTGGGTTTGGGCAGGACACTTCCAAATGGGAATGTTTCATCACTGCTCTGCCTAATTATGCATGCATTTTTATGTAAAATTAAATGCATGTGCAAAGTGCAGATTAAAAGAAGAAAAAAAATCCTCTCTGCTAATAAGTGGGAATGGCTAAGAACCTGATAGAGGGCTGCAGCCAGGTGGCTACATCAGCAAGTGACACGTGTACTTACATGCACTTCCCAAGGTCCAGTGTCCAGGCAGGCAGAACACCCAGTAAAAATCATGCCACACTTAACAAAACCAACCTATTTTTAGGTGGGATTTAATAACGTTAACCTACATGTATTTTATAGGGCTTGGAAGGATGCAGACTAGCTGATTAGTAAATCAAATTTATGTGATGCTTCAAGCCCCTAGTTTCGGCTTTTTTTGCCCCCCTTATTTTAAGCAGGTACCTCAAAAAAATTAAATCAAATGAACTGATAGGCTGGGCTTTTTGGGGGGGTAGAAGAATCAGCCTAATTTCTGTAAAAGCATCCTCCATCAGTGGAGGATGTGGCCGTAAGCTTGGTCAGAGATGAGCCAGGGAATTTTTATTTTCTTGGGCTTTAAGGGAAGCAGGTTTCAGAGTGAACATGGCATCTCTGGGACATCCTCAGAATGGGGTTCATCATCCTTAAAGCATATTTCTACATCTCTGCCATGAGAGCAGAAGAATTTCCAGTCAGACCCTTGAAATAAGTGGGACATGGGCCATGTGAAGTTGTGAGGAGCAGTAGGGAAATCAGCACTGCTCCTTGAAACCTGGTGTTAGCAGCCACACCACCCAAAATCTGAGCTATCTGTAGTCTTCAGACATTGCCCCAGGAAGAAAATTCAGAAAAAATCAGAGCTGTGATAGAGAGATGCTACTTTTGTGTGTTACATGAATCAATCTTTACCAATAAACTAAAATTACCTCAAGCTTTTTATTTACAGGTGGTAATTGTCTTTAGCTAACTACAGGTTTTTTTTCCCCTCTAAACACCAGGACAGCTTCTAGGCAGAGATTTGCTGTGGCTCTTTACATGGGCAAACACAGAAATACCTGCATACTGTTTTATAAAATATGCAAGTTTATTTTTTAATATAAATTATTCAGTTATTATGATGCTGATGCTGCTGCTACTGTGTATATAAACGTTTTCAGTCCCAGAATGGGCATAAAATACTTACTCTGAATAGCAAACATGAAAGAAAACAACTGAGCTGAGAATTTATGATTCACCATTTCCTTTTGGTTTTTTTTTTGGATTTTTATTTTTTTTTCAGCTCTGGGGGTCTCTGCAAAAGAAAAAGCTTCCTACAAGTGATAATATGAAATCTTCTTGTTCTTCCTACTTGCCTTTTTCCTCCCTGGGGTCTTTAAACTTACTTAAAGCATTTGAAAAACTTCCCTAATTTTTCCTATAGTCTACCAAACCAAGCTTCCAGAGTTAGTGGAAGATGTTTTAATCTCCTGCTACATGACAGAACTATCCAGTATTCTCTGTAAAACTGACAATATGTGGTTTTTCTTCTCTCCTTTTTAAATTTTCTGCCCAAAAATATTATATGGGGAAATGAGCACAGAAAACCAAGTACTCAAAACATTACCAGACCTTGCAATAGGCCATGGAATGAAATCATTATTTCCTGACTCCCTCAAGCCTACCACAGTGCAAAGAAATTAGGAGTACAGAATGGTACCTTGTTTTTGTCTGCTATTCATGTGATGAGGACCATTAAAACAATTCACAGTAGTCTTTTAAATGCAAATATTATCAATATCAGCATTTCCATTTGAATAATACATTCCCAGATATCTCTTGTTATGATTCACAACTGCCTGGTGTGATCAAGCCTCTGGTAACTTCTCTCCAAAGTTCTTGAGACTTATATTTATTTCCATCATTTCAGGACTCTCTTTGTAAAGATGAATATCTTTTAATACCTCTTGCCTGGGTGCAAGGAGTGACCCTGATTTTTGCAAAATCTCATTTTGCAAAACACACGCTGAGTATATTAAGGCCCTGATGAGATAGAGCACTGGCAAGAGAAACCTTCAAACATTACTTTTTTTCTCCTCCATAAAGTGGAAAACTCTAAATGATATTGTTGATTAGATACAGCATATTGGTAAAGGTCTTGCTGGCTCTCCTGAGCGCGTCTGCTTGACTTCTAAATTCACAGCACTAAAATGTTTTCATTCCCTTTCCCTTCACTCCCCACTTAATCCTTAAGCATTTTCACCTTAATCCAGAAGTTTTCAAATGCCCTGACAAACCAGCTAAATGTAAAGAAATAGCTGCTTCTCTTAGCTTTTTTTCCTGTCAATCATTTAAAACCCAGTGTAATGTGTGATGAGGATGACTCAGTTTGTAGAAAAGCAGCAACTTAGCAGTTGGCTAATGTTTTGTGAGCTGCTCGGCTTAAGCAGATGGAATACTTGTATTTCATACCTCAGCCCCGTCTCTGATTGTGGATTTTTAGCAGCCACAGGTACTAACTACCTCAGCATCAGAAGAGACTGGTGGCAGGCTGGTGTTCACAGCTTACTTGTGATTCTGGAAGGTTTTCTTATTATATGCAATAGTTCTGTCAGACAGGTGTTGGAGGGATGCAGTTGTGCTTTGGGGAATAGCAGGTAAATTTATGCAGCTTTAAAGGACTGGCAGATTTAGCTGCCTACATATGATTTAAGGGCCTGATCCCAAACCCATTAAACTTAATGGGAGTTTTTCATTGACTTAGTTGGCTTTGGATTAGCTCCTAAGTGAATTTCCAGTAGAAGGCAAAATCCCAGCCAACAAAGCTGTCGATTTCTTGGCACCCTTGTCTCCTTTTAGTGGGCAGTGGCAGAGCTAAACCTTCCAGAGCTGCCCAGTGGAGTTATTCTGACAAACCCAACCTTTACCTGCAGACAGTTTTATCCCTTACCTGGTACTCACAGAATATTTGATTTAAAAAAAAAAAAAAGGAAAAAAAAGAAGAAATGTAGACTTTATGTAAATAATTTTGCCCCTGTTGCCTTAGAATAGAGAATTGCTGCACCATGTTGGACCTAAGAGTTGTATAACCCTGTGTGCTCTCTGGATTTGAATATAAGCAGATATCCTAGGAACAATGCAAGCATATTTTTATAAACTTTTGAGCTGTTTTTCAGAAAAAAAAATCCCCATGGCCCAGAAACTCCTTAAACAAAAGCTTTCTATGCATTGAATAGCTCTCAATGTGTTTTTCTTCCATGAATTTTTCCATAGATTGTTTTTGAAACTATACAACCACCCCTAAATCTTTTTGCAAGGAATTTTGCAAGTTGCCTTTGTGCTACAAAGACAGTCTTGTTAAAATCTTGTTAATTTTGAATATAACCCGTGCTAGTTTCCTTTGATGACTTTTAAATCTTGCATTACTAGAGACAGTGAACACTCATTATCTATTTGCCATTTCCAGGCCAGTCAGGATGTTAAAGACCTATCTCTGACCTCCTTATGCCTCTTCTAGGTTCTTCTACAAGATAAAAAGTCTTGATCTATTTAGCTTAACTCAGAAACTATAATGTAACTTTTCCTAACCTCAAACAACTCAAGACCTGCAATTAAATTTTGTGGTCAGCTTGGATTCAATCAATACATTTGGCTTACTGGACACAAGGATATTTGTTCTGACTTTTTTTTTTTTAATTCCAAAATTAGCCTGACTCAAGCTCCCTCATGGGATATTGCAGGGGGAGTAGCAGGAGTGGGCAGGGTATCTGTATTTGGAGGATTCCTGACATTGCATTAGTTAATAATGAGGGACATATTAGTATTCTTAAAGTTCCTATAGTCTCTATGCTTCATACAGAGCTGTAAAATAAAACAGCCATAGCCATTAATATGCTAATGTTATATGCTATGACCATGTTGCTCTCTCTCTTGAGTATCTCCCCAGTCTTCCTCTCTCTTTCCACATCATATTAACACTCCCTGGGTGAAATCCTGACCCTGTTGAAGTCAATGGCAAAACTCCCATTGACTTCACTAGAGGCAGGATTATCTCCTCCAAGGAGCTTTATGGCTTCACTGCTGACTGCTTTGCTGCTTTCACATCCTACTGTATCCCCTACTTGTTCTCCCTCTTTTCTGATAAATGCTCACCCCCCTGCTATCATTTATTTTGGTGCTGGTTCTGCACCTTTTTGAAATGAGTCTGGCAGCGTGGAAAAGTCTTCCTCTGCCTGCCCATTGACTCCCTCCTCCTGCTATCAGATTCTGCTTAAATTTTGTATGCTAATCTTTCCCTGCTAGCCACTGCATTCTCCTCTCCTTTCCCTGCCTCCCATCATGATATAGTATATACTAACACTAAGAATAGGTGAAAATTGCCTGTCTGCCTCCTCAGATGACTTCAGACAAGGTTTTCATATGCAAGACATCTATAGCAAGGGAAATGCTTCCCAGGCATTTTCTTCCTCTCGTTTTCCCCACCTTGTATTCAGTCCTTGCATTAGATAGACTTGTTATATTAATCCCTTGTTGTCCAGTCTTATATTTTTAATTTAATTTTATTAAAGTTATGCACAGTTATAGAAAAAATAAATTACCCCAAAATTAGCATGCTGAATAGGCTAAAGGAGTATTTAGAAATGAGCAGAGAACAATGCTCTCTAGATAATTTATCATGCAGGCAAGAAGAAAGAGTTGCCTGACTAAGGACTTCAGACTCTTCATGAATATATAGTGTAATCAGTAAAGAGTTTGCATGATCAAGTACTAACCAGAAAAAATTTGAAATACAAAGTTCATTTAAATCAACAGAAAGCCTCCTATTGTCTTGGCTAAAGGCCTAAGGAAGGATTTCAGGATTTGACCCGTTGCATCAGATTGCAAAGAAACCCTGTAATGCATTGTGGGTTTTTTTATTATATTTTTACTTCATTTAAGTACATAGGCTGAGCAGCTTTATACTGTTGACTTTGTATAGTTATGAGCCTAAGCTGAAAGATCCGAGAAACTATTAATACCCTCCAGAGAAATATCAGCTTGCAATAGTGAGTATGGATCCCTCTTGTTGACCTAGTTTATATCTACAGAATCAACCTACACAATTCCTTTCACCAGCTGCTCTGTGGCTTAGGGAGATGGGGTGTTAATTAATGAGACATTTGTTGAAATTTATAAGGGCTTTTCCTATCCAGGTTAGACATAAATTATGAAGGCTCTGGCAAAGTGGGCAGAATATTGTTGACTGTAACTGTTCTGCTTATTTTAGCCAGTACTGGAGAAAATAGGTCTTCAAAGAACAATTTATGTGCAGGAACAAGCTTGATGAGAAAAAGATAACATTTAAAAAAAAAAAAATAAAGTCACAGTATGAAGTGATTTGTTTTTCTTATTCATTGTACTATTACTTTTTGAAATTTCTATTTTCAGTAAGGCCTTTTAGTCCCTGATTTGTTAGGAAAAGATAATCGTATGGTGATGAGACTGTGATCTGTTTGAAATGCATATGATGTCATACAAAATTCAGTATTATCTGCTACTTGGATTTTGCAGAGATAAATATATTGGAAATGCACACGCAGAGATAAAATTAGATAGATTTGCTTTGATTATGTGTAGTCTCCATTTTAATGTTAATTTCTAACAAATATTCTAGCATGGGAATTTAACAGCAGACGTGTTGGTAGAAATAGATTCTTTCAAGTGAGTGTTGAAGTACAGTGGTTTTCTTAATAATGAAAAGCAAATTTCCATTTCTGAATCATAAGCATTGTCATCGTCAAGCTAATTCAAAGCCTGACATTTTATCAGTCAGGAAAAGAAACATGTTACATGCATTTAATTAATATCTCCCTCTGAGGGTTTGAACACGCACAGGAGTCTATAATAGCTGTTCATTTAGGAGCCTTTCAGTTCAAGCAGTAGATCCAGATCTGGAGGTCCCTGTTCCCATTCACCCACAACCCTTTTCATTTCTTATGACATGTGCAGGATTATGTGCCAATGGAGCAGACATTTTGCAATAAAATGTATTTTCATCAGAAAATGCTGATTCATTAAATGCAAAATGTTACTTGGAAACATATTGCTTTTGATAAGCTTCTGAGAAAATACAAGTGGGGTCTGCTGATTGTTTCTGGTTTTTCTATTCAGCTTGCTTGTTTTCCTAATTTTTCAAGAAAAATTTGTTTCATTTTAAAACTAAAAAAAAAGGAATCCATCCACATTTACTTTCTTCCTGCTTTTTCTCCAGAATTTGTCACAAAATCACATCTTTATGGCTCAAAACAGTGTTGTTCATGAGCATCAAGCACAGTAACCCCACCAACCATTCTTGATATGAGAATCCAAATTGAGTCACCAGATAATTCTAAAAGCTAAGAGCTGCTACCGGCTGAAAGAAAATAATTGAATCCATCAAACAAATATCTTTCTGAATTACTACTATGGCGAATTCTGGCAGGAGCAGCTTTCTTTCAATACCTTGGTTACCTAATGGTTATCTTACCATTAGAAAAAACCTGAAATCCACAGTCCTGAAGATAATGGTTCAGCCTTGGAACCTTAACTCATTTCATGAGCTACTGCAATTCTTATTTTCTTGAGGGTTATCAGTGATTCAGAAATCAAAAAAGACCTGCTGCTCAAATTGTTTAGATGATCCTTTTCTCTTCTCCCTGAGACTGTGCTTCCCCAGGAGCCATGTGAGCTCCTTGCTAGTTGTGATCTGTGGGGCAATCAAAGAAACCATTTCAGGTTCCTCTCAGTCATTGGGCCTCCTGATCTCTTATCAATTACCTGTCAAAAGAGGTGGGTGTCCTTCTTCATTAACACATTGCAGTGTGGTAATTAACAACCAGATAGCACAGGGCTTAGAAAGTGGCCTCTCTTGACCACTTGTTCAATAAATATTGACATAAGCACCAGTAAAAGTATGTCATATGGGTCTTTGCTAAAAACAACAACCAAGAAAAGAGTAGGGAAGCAAACAAAGTGTATCATGACTTGTTTTTGAAGAAACCTCCACCAGGTTTTAGCAGCAAATGGGAACAATTTGGGCGTTATTCAAGCCCAAGTTGCCTTTTTCTCTCCAGACTTCAGATGTGTCCCCCTCCCCCTGCTTTTGGGTGGGGGGCAGAAAGGGGAGGTTACCTTCCCGTTGAAATAAGCCAGCAAGAACTTTGTCAAGGAATGAACTCTTACTGTAACCCACACCTCATTTGTCACCCTGATGGGCTGAGGAAAAGTGACATTTACAAACTGAGAATGAAAGTACATCCATTTCACCAGTCTGACACCCTGATATAATAACTATTTACCTTGAGAAAGAGGGACTGAGATTTCCGATTCTTGTGAATCTTCTCACTTTGGCACTTATTTTCTCACTCTGTCAAACAGCCCCAGATTAATGGAACAATTTGTTCAACAAATCATATTAGCAGAAAGCGCACAGGGTAAAGAGAAGGAGGCGGGGGAGCAGGAAATTTTTACTCATTCATAGCAGTGGTATCTCTGCAAATAAAAATGTAGTTATGCCTGACATTTACAGAGGTACAATGTGAAAGGGAAAAAGTGTAATGACTTTGGGCAGTTGAGAGATCACTTTGCAAGAACAGTAGTGCTCAAAAGGGAATAAGATAAAGTTACACATAACATCTAGATTGAGCTTCTTTCTGGAACATATTTGTCAAACACAGCAGGATCCGTCTGTGTTTAAAAAAGAGTTTTCCATTAAAATTAAGCACCGTGTGCTTTCCTAACTATAAAGAAATGCTCCCTTACAGTCTGCATTTCAGAAATGTTAGGAAAAGAATTAAAGTAAGCTGGAGCCATAGAGTGAATGGTATGAATCCTTGTGGCTGGACTGATAATGTCTAAGGGACTGATATAAACCCCACCTAAGCCAACAGAAGATTTTCCATTGCCTTTACAGGACAAATTGGGTAATGAACAATCAGAAACCCATCTATTCTGCATTTACTCCTTATTTACACAAGGTTCCTTCTATTTCCCTATACACAGATAGTTCCTACCATGGACACCAGAGAACGGAACAATGCAACAATATGTTTTCCAGGGTCCAGGTATAAGTAAAATCAATCCTAGAAAATTATCTTGGGTATATGTTTTGGTTAGGAATTGCAAACGAGTTAAGACTGTATTGATGAGTAATTCACTGGGCAGCAAACCATACTTTTTCCTCTCAGCTCTTTAACCCAGAGCTCCTTGCAAAACTGTGTGTCGGTATTTATAGCATATACAGAGTGGATTATCTTTAAAAAGTGTTTATTTTTAAGTCTGAGCTGCCTGTTTCTGCTAGCCATGAAAATATACAGAGCAATGCAGCATCATCCCCCTGCATGCATTCTCACACACTTACAAACACATTTTAAGAGGATACTCTAAGTTTGCTATCACATTAATTTATTTCTGTTAGCTCGGTACTGCAGCACTGTACCCTGTTCTCCAATGAAAATTGACGCTCCCTTGTTCCGCGTTTCTTTATGCCATGACCTTGGGTGTCAAGAGAAAATATTGCTTTGCATCCTTGTGTTGCTTGAGTCCTGCTTCTCTCTTTATAGCTTATTACTTGGCACACTTCAGAGCCCCATGTTCTGCAATGAGATATGAACTGTACAGCAGGTAACACTTGGAATACTTCAGGCTATGGAGATAAGGAGAGCTGACACTGTTGTGCACATAATATTTTGCCCCAAATTCAGGAATTTAAATGAATGGTTCAAAGGCTTCTGGTGGCAAATTTTTTGCTTTCTTTAGAAAAGAAATCAGCCTTCTGCATGACTGGGAAAAAAAAAAAAAAAAAAAGCTGAACATCCAAAGCCATTACTTATTAATTCAACTGGGTTTTACCTGTGACAGTGAATGAGATGCATTCACAGTTTGGTAAGGATCTGGGCAAGGGGAATCTGGCACAATTAATGCAATTGGGATTTCCAGCAGCACCACAGAGAGCAGAATCCATCCTCTTCAAAATACAGTGCGGGTAAGGGTCACTGTTGACATTTCCTGAGCAAGCACAGCAAAAGAACTAAAACTAACTTGATTTTAAGTGGCTCAGCCTCTTCAACCTATTTCAGTAAATGGAGGGTTTCTGAGAAAACCTCGCCCCCGTCCACCCACCCCACACTGAACAAGCCCCAGACATTAGGTAGGCTGGTCCCTCTGCTGACCTTTCTCCTCCCTTTTCCCACTCACACATGGTCTTACTCTTTATTATTGATTTTGTAAATTCCTGAAATGCCCTGTTCTTGATGGCCCTGAGGACAAAAACGTTGCCGTCCACTATGGCTGGAACAGTGACCAAGGGTGAAGGGAGTAGAGACTTGGCTGCTCTTCCGTGGACATCTCCAACCCAAGACACACACGAATAACAACATAATTAGCTCAGAACAAAAGAGGCCTTCCACACTTTAAGGTTTACACCTCACTGATCCTTCTGGATGCTTCTCTGTTCCATGGAAAGTAAATTACAGCACAAGGACTCGGCTACGAGGAGAACTTGGCACATGCCATGCTCAGATGGCAGGTTCTCCTGCCAGTCTGCAACCCCCAAGGTAAACAGAGATCAGTCCCAGCCTGGAAGGAGGAGTTTCTGGGTATTTTTTTTTGGTTTTGTTTTGCTTTGTTTTGTTTTTTAATGACAATCTCTTCTTTCATTTTAGTATGCTACCACAAGGGGGAAAATAAAAATCTGGTTTTGTATCTTGAGTGTTACAAAAAGTATTGGATTTTTTTGTCAAATTTGAAAATTTGTGGACGGAGCCTGTGGATAGTTTTATTATATAGATACTGAATCAATCTTCTGGTACAAGCTAGCCTTCCTTACAGAAGCAAAAAAAGAAGGAGAAAGGCGATGCCAAGGTGGTTATATTGGAAATATGCTACAGGGAGGCTAAAACTAAAACAAAAAATAAAAAAACACCAAACAAAACAGCCCTCCCTCTCCAGAGAATCTGAAAAGAAAGAAACACAAAGTACTGATTGTTGGTCTGCCCTTCCCAAAGCATCTCTGTTTGCCAACATATTAGTATTCCAGAAGCAAATGCTCTCATCTTTTCCCAGCTGGGGATTCTCCATCTCTCCAGGCCCGTTCACTCCCATTTAGTCACAGATGTAAAGATGGACTAGAGATGTTTGACACATTTTTCTAATCTAGAAATTACTAGTAAGCATAAGGACCCTATTTCAGAAATGGCCTTCACAGCAGAGGTCAGTTTGTAGCTGTATTAACAGTGAGGGATACTCCAAGAGATGGTCTCCTGAATGTAAAAGAAAAAAAATTAAAAATTGAATTCGAAAAACTAAAATCCACAAGCTATGTGTGTGTGTAGCACTTTCTTTGTGAAGAGTAAATCATGTATTTTAATTTTGACCTCTTTGAATATTTCACATTTTCATTGTCATGGCAACTGCTGTTTTTCCTTTAGAAATATCAGCAATTCAAACCATAATTCCCTTCCTCTTTCTGGTTTCTCCATATCCCTAGATTATTTGCCCCAAAAGAACTCCAGTAAATTGTCTGTGAGCCAACTGTAACAGTGAGCTGAGGCAGTGGGTATTTGGGCACAAATGCCTAACGGGGTACTAGAATAACTCTCCAAGTCAGAGACAGATTTTGGCAGGAGCTGGGGCTTCCCCAGGTGCAATCACAGCTGTTTGAGTTGGATTTTCTGTGTAAGCAACAGCACAGCCCAATTCTTTGCTTTTTGTGTGAACCCCAGTGCCAAGGTTGTGTACATATATATAATAATCCCCAAAACAGAAAACACCAGGAAAAAAAATTAAACCACTGTCCTATATTAAATACCATATTTAATCCTAAATTCATAATTGAATCTTATGGGGGTTAATCTTCATGGACTGTTGCTGAAGGAGCGTTCAGGTCCATCAGCAGAAGTTGTGCTCAGACCTTACTCTGGAATTCTATTTTACAGAACATGTGGGCTAAAGGCTCCTCTCACACATCACTCATGAGCATTTGGAGGGCAGCTTTAGCTCCCAAATAGAAATATTAGTCCTTGTATCATGCGAGATCGTTTGGGTCATGTGGGAGTGCCATATCCTGAAAGCTGAACTCTGCCCAGAACTGCAAACCTACTTGTGTATAGCCTAGAGAAGAATTTTGTAAACTGAAAAATAGAACCTTTAAAAGGGTATATCTTACAGTGAAAAATGTAGCAGATTAACAAAAAATATGAGTAGCATTTTGCTTCTTTGGTGACTCTTTATTCATAACAATTCTTTCGATATGGAGCAAACAGTTCCATGAGTACAGGATTTAATAAAGCTTAATGAAGATTTTTAGTGGAGACGTGTCTCATAGCTGGGTTCATTCTGTTTCTTTAAGGTGAAAACACTGACAGCAGCTATTTCTCCAGGAAGCTTTTCCTGGTCTAGGGACATTCATAATGCCTCTCTCCTGTGTAAATTATCTGATGTCTAATGGTGACAGACGCGTACACACATACACAGACTGTGATTGCATAAGCCTGGTTTCCTGAGTAAACCATGCTGAAAGAACCCATCAAGAATGCTAATCAGAATTTGAGACCTTCAAATACCATACGAAGTAATGCAGCTACTGCTTGTCATGCAAAGTTGCAAAACATCTATACATAGGTCCCGTATAGGTGTGCATGTAGAGTTTATAGATAGATGTGCATATATTTGTGTATGTATCTATATCTGCAGAGTTTCCATGTGCTAGAAACTCCCGTCTTTGGGCAGCACATTATTAGTTTTGCTGCCTGTGCAAGTGTGAATGAGTATTAATTTGAGATGACTCAGTTTGCTGCATGATTCATCCCAAATGTGAAAGGGGGCAGACTGAGTGGAATCTCATTTCCCCATAATACAGCCTGGGGTACATGGGCCCTGGACACACACGTATTTAGAAATCTGACATACCTGTGAAACCTTTTTTTTTTTTTTTTCACCCCTCTGATGAATATGGAGACTCCAGTGTGAGTTTTATACGCTCTGCTCATCAGGCCAATGTATAGAAACTTGCTGAGCTGAGACATAAATATGGTCTAATCATCAAATGTGGATTCAGGTCTCCCCTGCTGAGCAGGTAACAGTCTAAAGTGTTTAAACTGATACCTGCCCAGCATGTGGTATCTTAATCAGCATCACATTCCTGCACTTCCTCCCTCAATTTGGTCTACAGAGACAACGACCTCAGGAAGACTATTTTATTTTAGTGTTCAAATTTGTCTATATGAATAGATTTTTAACTCATGCACTGCCTGGTGGATGAGCTTTGCATCCTCTCTGCAAAAGAAAAGGTCATTTGTACGTAGGGAATTGTAAAGAGGTCACCAGATAGAAGGTGGAAAATTGAGAACCTTAATGAGTAGTTCAAGAGATCTCTTTTATTTTTTAATTTTTACAGTTTTAGACCAAAATCAGAAGTTGGGCTGACATGGAACCAGGAAGTTCCAGACTGGAGCAGCTCATTCCTGACGATGCCATCTCCCCATCCCTCGCACAGGCAGAGATGCTGTGTCTGGGGTCTGACAACACCTGTATATGTATATTATCCTTCCTTCTGGGCAGCTCCAGCCAGAAGGGAAAATTTGTTTTTCCCACTTCTGCTCAACTCCTGGGCACAGACAGGGTGCATATGAACTTTAGAAGAAGTCAGTGCAGTGGCTGCTTTCTGAATTCCAGCTCTGTTTATTGTGATTAACCACACATTTCCGTCAAGAAGGCTTGGTGTCATACTGCCCAGAGGCAGGGATCAAACTCCCTGAAAACCACGGAGTTCACATACATCTGGAACAATCCATATATATCCCAATTTTTGGACAGTCTGGCAAATTGGGAAGGGCTGTGAAAGCTTGGATACTTGATTCCAGCCTTGAGCATCCTTTCCACGCAGACCTCTCCCTGGAGGCTGGCGGCTCCCAGCACGGTCCCTTACTCCCATCCAGCGTGCTGCTCGGCCCCTTCCCTTCCCTGGACACATCCAGTGTCCCCTTCCAGGCAGGAGAGGTCCTGGAAGAGCACGGCGAGCCTCCCAGGCGCCTCGGCCTTATTTCCCACTTTCACCGCGGCGGCAGAGCCGGGTGGCAGCCGGAGCAGCAGCGGCAGCGCTTATCTGCAGCTCCCAGCACTTCCCCCGGCGTGCGTGTGGGAGCCGGCGTGCCACGGCCTCGCAGCGGCGGGGGGAGAAGCACGGCCGGGCCAACAGGAAGGCTCCCTCGCCGTGTGCCGCACGGCCGGGCCCGCAATCGGGCGGCTGCAGGGATTTCCCGTCCCTTCCGCCCGGGCGGCTGCAAGGCCGCGCCATCTCTTCCTGCGGGGCCCGCTGGGCCTCAGGAAGCCGCCGGCCGTGAGCGAGTGGCAGGCGGGGGCGAGGAGGTGACACTGGCCAAAAGCCATTTGTTTGGGTGGCCGCCACGCCGACACGCGCTGGCCGGGCCGGAGGAAAACAAAAGCGGGATGTCTGCTTCAAAAAAAGGCAGGAAATGGAGCAGCATGGGGGACGGAGAGACCTATTGGGACTGGGCTGGGGCTTCTCTCTTAACCTATTGTTTCATTATATATTAAAAAAGAAAAAAAAAAAAAAAAGAATAAAGGGAGAGAGAAAAAAAAAAAAGAAAATAAATTGAACACATCCTGTGACCTCTTATCAAGCCATCGGGAAGGAAAACAAACAGCTCATTCATCTAAAGGCTCTGGGTGTTTTTGATGTGGCTGCTGGACTTGTTAAATCTGTCAGGCCAGGCAGGCACGGAGGGGTCGGGACCGGTACCCTTCCCTTGCTTTTTATGACTTTTGGGGCAGGCAGGAGCTGTTTGTTTGCCAGGGTTTCTATAAACAGCATTAGGCATTTCCCAGCTGGCTCTGGCCCCCAGGGCCTCTGCTCCCTGTGTGCAGGAAGTCTTTCATTCCCCTCTTATCTGCAAACCAGAAGATTTTGATGGCTGATGGTTCTGCTTCATGTCCCCTCCCTTTTTCTGGCCCTACACCTATAATTTTCCACTTCTCTGCTTCCAAGGAATGTGACATTTGAGGGTTTTGAGTCACTGCTTTATTTAGCTCTCACCTATGATATTATTATTCTTTTTAATTATTCTTTTATGACTTCTGTACTCACGAAGAAGTGGCCTTATGCTCTAAAGTGCTTCAAATCTGACCTAGCAAAACCTCAGTGAGTCCTGGTTCACAAAACATCCACATAAACTTGTTTACATCATGCCTATAAAAGAGCCATATTCACTTCTCAGATCTTTGGCTAAGCTGTTAGATTTTTAAAACCAAGGAGGGTCACAAGGTTACCTATGCTAAGCGGCTTTATAATTCCAGTCTTAGTATTTCACTCATTTCCCACTGTAGTGGGGCTAATAAATCATTTTCTGCTAAACGATGTCTTTCAGAAAGGCATCCACTCCTGATTTGAAAGCTTCAAGAAGTGGAGAACCCACTACCTCCACTAGGAGGTCATTCAGCTTAAGCAAAGCACTTAAAATATCCTTTGAGTTGAAACTAGAGTGCTGTTCTGACCCGTGATGCAATGCTGTGGAAAGGGTCTTTTCCAGCCTGAGAAGAGCACAGTTGAGTGAATAACTTAAATGACATAATAAGGAATTATATTATCTGATTCAACCAGCTTAAGCCTAAAGAAAACTGAAAATACCAGGTACATACTTTTTATTTCTAATTTTTTTTTTTTGTGGTGTACAGCCTGGCTGGCTGGAGGCTTGCATTGGCCTCACTTGAAATCTCTACAATAATGGCCATACAAAGGGAGTGACACAAGTATTACTGAAATTTCAGGGAAGGTCCTTTGAGTATAAATGTGAGAACTGTGACTCCAGCAGCTTGGTGGAAGGGAAATTGGCTATCCCAAAATCTTTCATGAGAAAGGACAATGTGTTTTTACTACTATATGTCTGAGAGGAACGCCAGGAGTTCTCAACAATTTTGCTCCTTGGCCTGCTCTGGGTGTGTGGTAGGAATTTGGGCTGTAGGAATTTGGGCTGTGGAATTTGTTCTTGGTCCAACACCAGAAGATCCCACAACCATAATATCTCCATGCCATAGCCAGTCCACTGAATAATTAAAACATCGGCAGGTGCCAGCAAAAAATTGCACAAATGCAGACTCTCTTGGTATTAACAGATTTAAAATTTTCAGCAGAGATAATGGTTCCTACAACATATGAAAATGAAACTTACATAAGTGAAAACTGGACCATGACACAGTTCAGATAATTTCTTTAGGTGCATCAATGCTGCTGGTGTTTCATTTTCTAGAAAGCAGGACCTGGTAAAGTGCAATGATATATCATTGTGAAACACTGTTTGGAAGCTCACTTGACCTTTCAGTCTTTGTACTTTCCATATTAATCCCATGCTGCATAAATTATAAGAGGGAAGATAAATATTTAGTTTCTTACTGTTCTGAACAAAGTCCCACAATGTTTTCTTTGCTGGCTGGAGCAATTCAGAGCAACCAGGAAGGAGGCAGGCAGCCTGGTTGTCTTCCCAGGATACTGGTAACACAAACTACACATCTAATTGCAAAAACAGAGAGTAAGAAATGGAATTGCAGGCAGGTTTTTTTCAGATTTTCAGAGAGACATAAATACAAGAGAGTGGAGGAAGAAAGGGGAGTAGAAAACTAAGGAAAACTACTTTATTCAATTCACTGACACTGTGGTACCTAAATGTGCTGATGATTTATGGAAAAGCTTTCAAAGCCCCCTCCCTCAAATTAATATTCAGTACAAATTACTCTCAGAGGCTTTGAACATTTTCCCACCAAGTACTTCGGAAAAGAAAAACCAAAAGATCCTTCCAAATCAAAACATACAGCTCAGAATCTGATTTTTCTTTTTTCTCTGATTTATCAGCCTAAATTAAGACTGTTTGGTATGAAAATTTTGCCCAGAGGATTTAGATATATGTAAGCAATTTTCCTCTTATTCCCACCACAGTGTTGGAGTCAAAAGCATTTCAAGAACTTCTTCAAGTTGCCCAGTAGGTCTAATGGTTAACTCAAACCAATTACCCTGAGTAACATCAGTGCTTTCTTTAACTAATTTATCCTTGGCTATCTTCAGTGAGCTAAATCCGTGTACTCAAGTCTCTTGCAAGTTCCCATGAAGTTTAGCTCCAGTTTTTGGCTTCAACAGAAGCAGAAATTGCACAGTGCAGGGACTGTGAGTTAAATCACTATTGCAGATGATTGTAGATCTACAAGGGAAGAGGTCAAGGGTGGGTCTTTATATATATAATGTTGGTATCACTTGTGAAAGTGGAGAGACAAGTTAAAGCACAGAAGTGGGAGACAGCTGATTAAAAACTGTTAACTTGTGTTTCTAAGAAGTTTGAAACTGTTTAATTGTCTGTAGGGTTTTTTTTTTGTTTGTTTTTGTTTTGTTTTGTTTTGTTTTGACCTTGCTGGCAACTTGAACAGATGATGTTGTAGGCTTCATAGTTTCCAGATTCTAAAAGAATTGACACACATCAGATAAACAATCAGTTTTTGTGTGGGGCAGACTTGGAATTTGTAGGGTGTGTTCAGCTGCTGAGTTTCTGGCCTCTTGTAAATTGTTCATTTCACTAAACCCAAATATACTGATGGTCCTGAGGCAAAAAGGAATTCGAGAGCCTTTAGAGGGAGTCCTATACAAAGAGTAAGTGTGAAACTCTTGAAGTCTATCTTATCCCCTCATCGAGTGTTAATGGGATTTGTATTGATTCATTGATGGGAGATTACACTCCTTAGTGTCTTTGTCATTAATACTTATTGGTAAAATGTACAACATGTGGGAGGTCAATATCTCATCCATATCCTTTCTTTTTTCTCTAATTTGGTATCTAGTAGTTGGAAAAGGGGCTCCGAGATAACAGCCAAGTGCAACAGGGGTTATTAAAAGAGGTCCCAGCTACCAGCAGACAGGAGGAAATCTTCAAAGATTGATTTTCACAAACAGATTGACTTCCCTTCTTCCTATACATACAGTAACAGAATGATTAAAAAAAAAAAAGGTTAGACAAATATTTATACATATGGCTAATGAGAACACCTGGCATAGCAGGCAAACAAGCTAACGGGAAAGAGATGGAATGGATGTGGATCTCACAGTGTGTATTGCATCCCAAGCAGCTAGTTTTCTCCACTGATGTCTCCTTCAAAGAGCCTTTTGCTCCAGAGAATGAACGTGCTGGAGCTGCTGCCCTTGAAATCAGTTGGGTTCCCATTCTATCTCAGGGCAAAAGTGAAAGCAACCCCCCTTTGGAGGAGGGCTCCTTAAAACCTTCAGGTGCCAGAGCCCTTGCAGGGATGTTGAGCAGGTTGGTGATGGCATTTGGACAGAGACATTTGTCTCCCAGGACCTGGGCTGGCACCACCAATTTATCTCATGCTGACCACAAAACAGCCATCACCTGATAAAGACTTTCGTTTATTGCCAGTGACTGGTGAACCTCTGGAGGTTTGCTTGGGACAAATACCAATTCAGCTGCCAAACCTTATCTGAACCATCTGAACCGCTTGTGTCTAAAAGAATTGGGCTGGAAATCTCATCAGATAAGGATTTACTCTGTGATTGACTCTAGTTATTGCTTCCAGATGGGTTAGACTTACTGACATAACTGCCCCTTTCACTTGGTATTTGGTATATCCAGTTCTCCAGTTTTTCATGGGAAAAATGTATAATTGACCAAAAAATATATGTATATTTTATATTGTGTAAATTTTGATTTTTCTTCATTTTTTATCCTCCAGTCTCTATTTCCTAATTGTTCCTGAACTGTAGAGAAATCTGTACTTTTTCAGCAGAGAATCCTCTGATTTCAGTGAAATCTTTGAATATTGTCCTGCCTTGTTTTGGCAAGTCCTAATAAAAGTAGATAATCAGGAAGGGTGTGAGATGGTCATATCATCTCCTTCAGGAGAGATGCTGAATGAAAAGCCAGTATACATACAGATAACTGAAATTCCTCCCTGTACTTTTATTCTTTTTTTTTCCTTATATAAAGAAGTCAGATAAATAAAGCGTTCTGTCGAGAGATGTTCCAAATTCCACTTCTAAATATTTTCTTTCCTTATTTACATTTTTACAGTGTACTCATATTTTTAAGTGCAATGTTTCTTTCAATCAACAAGTCTTTTCTTCCCCCTTAATTTCTTGGTTTTCTGACATTCTGAGAAATTCTTTACTGGTGTTGATTGACAGCATTGTTCACCTCCTTGGCCAGGCTTTTTCTGAACAAGATGAAAACTGAAAATTCCTTTTTCTTACTCTTATGGAATAAACCAAAGGCTACAGGAGCAGTAAAGAAGCAACCAGAAAGACAATATCATTGATATGAGGAGGGAAAAGTCTGGCACTGACAATGGGCCAGGAATCTGTGAGAATGAAAAACTTGAACTTTACATGAGAAGTGCAGGTTACAGACAGGAACTGAGGTTGTTTCAGTATCAAGCCATTGCTTGTTAGGGGCTGGCAGATGCACCAGGGGGATTGGGATAAAAAGGGAGCAGAAGATGGTAGGTTTGAAAAAGCAAAGTGCATCTTGCAAATGAGAAGACAAAATGTCCATTACTGTAAATCTGTGACACGTCCACAAGCACCGTGAGATTTTGATGGTGCAGCATCTTCATGTAGGGTAACCTAGTGATTAGGAAGGGAGGAATTCCCAACTGACTACAGGTCAATGGTCCCTCTAATTCTCTAGCCTGTCTCTGACAGTGCCAATTTTGAAAGATGAACCGTGGAGTAGTTTCCCAAGGGAAGCAGTGGAAGTCCCATGTCAGGGGACTTTTACAACTAGACCAGACAAAACACTAGAAAATGTACTGTAGCTGTAGTGAGCAATTCTGCATCAGCAGGGAGATGGGTTGAATGATCTAATATGGCTCTTCCATCTGCAATTCCTGTGAGTCTATGAATCACATTTCTGTGTGGTAATGCAGCCGAGTAAATACAGTGCAGAGCAGTAGCAGCAGCTATCTTGGTATCTCTGTAACAGTAACATGAGTAAATTAGGCAGACAAATTCCAAAAAGGGATATATTTGAGTCTCCAGTTCTAAATCCATCTGTTCAAACTGGCTATAGCACAGTATGCAACTGCTAATTCCTAAGTGGTTCAGGCTGGATAACGAGATATTTTGTGTCAGGTATGCTATTAGCAAAGAACTAACCCATTATTTGTTCCTGTTGTGTTGTACAGAGGTAGTGTTCCCTAACTGGGCATATTCTGGATTAATACAAAGACAATCCCAGCTATCTATAGCCTCTGTGAATTTTAACTGTAACCATATGGAAGGATCTTGCAAAAGTAGACTATAAAATTTGAAAATATGTCAGTTTAAGATGCAAAGTGTCTTCTGACTGGGAAAGCAAGGGTGGAAGGATTGAAACATCTTATTACCAGACAAATGTGCTCAAGCTTTATCCTGGTCCTGTGCCTAGATGATCCAGACAGAAATGAATTCATGGACAGTTGGGTGGGTGTCAAAGCTGACCATATGTCAGACTAACCAAACATTTCTTTTGTGCATTCAACCAAGTCCAGTGGGTCAACTAGGCTTAGAAAAACCTCTAACTTTGTTGATTGATTTGGGAAAGGGAAGTATCAAACATATCAAACTCCACTGTCAGCAGTAATCATCACTGAGCAGGATTACATGGGACAAATTTTCAAGATACCTCTGTGGAAATAAGGGCTTTAAACAGAGATCTTACACAGATGTTATACAGTTGACAAAAAGTCCAGTATTTAACTGATTACTTCACAGGAGAAATTTCTCTAGCAGCCAAGAAGATACTTTTTCATAAATCAACAGGAAAGGAAGCATTTATGACTTTCCTTGTTCTTTTCATTCTGGTTGCAAAATCCTGCAATCCTAACCACCAAAGGCTTATGTTTCTCATCACTGCTCAACCCATCCCCTTGGAGCCCTTCCTAACTATCTTCATTAAGTGTTACTCCATTTTCTGGGATGGTAGCACGATTCTGCCACACCTGTGGCATCATAATTCATGGCTGATGATCCCAAAAAGTCTTTCTCCCTTAGCTGGCTTCTGAGAGTACTATAAGGTCACCACCTCCTGAGCATCACTTCTAATGGGAGAGGCCGCAGCACCGACAACACATCCACACCCATGAGGTTTATTTCCCAGACATTTTTATGGGACAACATTTGAGACCAAATACATACATTTATTCATGTGTGAGTAGCTCAACTACCTCATGGAATATCCAGATTTTTAGTTGTCAACAGGCTTCCTCAAGTACTCTGACTATTCATAAAGATACTGAAGAATTCAGTTTCATGACATCTAGACCTGGTGATTTATTCATTCTGAGCTGCAGCATCATTTTTTTACTATTCTTCATTCATTTTTCCCTCATTTAAAAAGTTTCATTCACCCAGTCATAAATAAGTGAGTAAATAAATAAATAACCAATTCCACACCTTTGTGGAGAATGAAATTGAACTGTTTATAAATAAACCATAAGCTGAAATACGTTCGCATGAAGTGTTTGATAAACACTTACGGAAAGAGAAATTGGGGAAAAAAGAAATCAATCTTTGTATTTTTCACTGGGAAAACAAAAACTGTTTTCAGGTAGGAGAAATATTTGCACTTTTTTCCTCTGTTCTTGAACTGGCTTGGTATAAAATCCATTGCCAGAAAATGCTGAAATTGGTAACACATTACTGCTTGAATGTCATAGTTAAAAAGTTTTTCCACTAATACTTAAAAAAGTCTTGGGCTTATTTCTGACTGTTAAAGGAGAATGTCTTGTCTGTATCTGTCTTAAGGTTTGGCATGTGATCTGAACAAATCAGCCAAATGCCCTTGACCCTGAAAGGGAAGAAACAGACTCCTTTCCAGCCCATCCCAAGAAAGATATCTGCAGTAGGTGCTATGAAGAACTATGAAGAGACAACCTGGACAAGTAGCTTTGACATCTAAATTTTGGCTGGTTAAAGCTGGATTAGATGAATTCCCCCATAAGGGCCTCTCAAACTAAGAGAACATTTATTTCCCATGCTATTTATTGTTGCTAGCTGTTATCCCATGGCCAAAGGACCCATAGGCATCAGATGAACTGAATCAGTATAAACCCAGTAATTACGAAATGCAGAAACTTTGACACAGCTGTAGAATAAATGCCAGCATTTAATAATTAGATGTGTACCTTTACCTTATATCTGTTTTGTACCTCGATTTACAGGAAAGAAACCTACAATTACAGCAAGCAAACTGGTTATAGGACTTCAGTGCAAAATAGATTGCAACTCAACTCAGGAAGGATTATTATTACCTGTAGGTTCCTGGATTAAGCAAGGCATTCACCGAGAGGTTTGTACTACAATATAGCCCCCAAACTTAAATGTTGTGACATTAGCAAGTAGCTTATAATTAAAGTATGTTGCCATTTCACCAGGCTTTCATTTATAGGATAAAGTGCAAATTCTATTCTCTGTGAACTTTAGATACTTCCAACTTTTTTCTTTGTTCTTTTCTTTAAAGCTTTGCAACAAATGCATCTCCATATGCTTATATTAGTTAATCTAGTATTAAACATATTGGCTGCACAAAATGTTGGCATGCATTAATAAATGTTTTCATTTTTTTATTCTTTTTTTTTTCCCCCTTACTTTAAATTCTTCCTTTGACTACACAAGCAACAGCTGTCTAGCTTCCTGTTCAGTACTGGATCTAATGCCTCTACAGAAATCTAGGTCAAAACACTTGGAATGCATGAATATCAAACAGAGTTTTCAAAACAGCAAATGAATACATCTTTAACTGGTGACATTTTCCTGTAGCATATGGCTGCAGGCTCAGGGGACTGCATGCTTTTTTGATGAATATGTTCCGTCAAAAACTAAGGAATGGCAGTGGGCTTATATCACCTTCTGTTTTGCCTTATGAAATGATAATACAAACTCATAAATGGATACTACTATCACAAGACTCCTGCCTTTTGTCCAATCCCAAAGTAGTACAAGGCCTACTGGTTAAGAGCCTCACTCTTTGGTCATGTTAAAGTATGAAAGATAACTGTCAAAGATACATTTTTGTAAAGCACTTGCCCATGTCACGGAGGGCATAAGATTACCTGAATTTCCATACGGGTGGAAAACAGCAACATACGGTACCAGGAAAGAGGCACACATTAATTCTAGAATTCCACTAAGACATTAAACCCTGCATATAATTTCTGCAAAAGAATGGCACACTATAACAAAGGTAATATTAATATAGTTTATCTTGACAAGGCAAATATACAGGGAAAGTGGTACATTTTTAATGATAGAAATAAGGAAATAAGAGAATAAAGAAATAAACTGAAATTAAAGTGCTGGCATCTCAGTAAACCCCCTATCAACATAAAAGTGCCAGTCCAAAGAAAGCTGCTCTAACAAGCTTGTCTGCTCCTCTCTGAGAAGAAAGCATGGGTTTGGCAGCAGCACCAGAGACTGTTGAATAATTAACCAACTACCAATCCTGACCAGTAGGAAATGATGGAGTAATTATTTCTGGTCATGTATTCATCTTCTCAAACAGCAAAAAAAATATTCCTAATACCTCCTTAGGTTGTTGGAACATACAGAAAATCACCTGAGTGCTCTCAAACATTCCATAAGACCTGGGCTGGAAATGCATGTCAGCTGGAAGCACACTGCTTGGCTTGTGGGATTTGCAGGGGGTTGTGCAGGGTTTTGAAACAGGAATGTGGCCAAGGTCTGTGCAGGTTCTGACCCTCAATACCCTGTCAGATGTAGTGGGGCAAACAAATACTGAATTCAGATTCTGTTCAAAGCAGCCAACACTTTTTTTCTGGGTTGACACTCGTGGAGCAAATGTGAGAACTGAACCCATCAAGATAAGCACTGATCGTACAGAACTGTTTTCATATGAAAGATTTTAAGCAATTGGATATAAAGGCTGTGTGCTGCTGAGTATGTATCAGGGCTTCTCCTGTATTTTGAAGTTTCTTTTCAGTTATGTAGATTCACCCCACTTTCTGCCCTTCTTCATCTCCCAAGTGCCATATTAAAATAATCCAGGATCTAAATTTCACTGCTCCTCTCTGATACTTCACTAGTTTCACACCACCTTGCTGGCTCAGCTTGTAGCTCCAGGCAGAGACTGAGGAAATAGTCTGAGAAGGGAAAAAAAATCAGAATTCAGTCTATTTTGAGTTGTTTTTTTAACATTTTGTAAACAAAGCCAGTTCACTAAAAGACGGATGAACAAAGGAAGTGATCAAATAAAGAATGATTATCATTAGCCTCTTATGCACTCCTCACAGCTTATAGTTTTTCAAAGCTATTTAAGATAGGTGTTTTATATATAGTTCACAAAAAAAAAAAAGTAATTGGTTAAATAAAAATGAAAAATATAAATCCTTTTGAAACAGATAGTTTTTTTTCCCTGCATTTTTCTACAACGTCTAAGTGCAGCTTTGGAAACATACAGTTTTTTTTCCTTTGTCTCTCTTTCTGTCTTTTATATATCTTATTGTCACTTAGGTGAAACTTCACTACATTTAACCCTACAAATGGAACAGCATGTGTTTAACCTTCACACTTTGATCAAGTGTATTTCTTATAAACATCCCTATCAGCATAATATTTATAGTAGGGGTAAACTGATTAAACTATGGATGTAGTCACTGGTGACCCCTTCTTTAAGTCACCCAGTGCTCCACTTAATATCTTCTCCCTGGCTGAGAAATATTAACAACTCATCCCATGTTCTCCATTGGAATGACTCTTCTTTATTTCAGGAGAATAAAAAATAAGGGCATTTTCACAATGCCTTTCTGAGAAGCTAGATGATATATTTTTAAGATATTATTTCCATTTATGACACTTTAAATTTTTATTGTTGTAATGGCTTAACTTAGGTATATTTTTTCACTCAGGAAAGTAGTCAAATTTAAATTCAGTTTATGTTGGGTAAATGAACCAAAATGCCTGGTTGGTACAGGACATGAAGTAACAAATCAAATTATTTCATTTTGAAGATGGAGAGATATTTTCTCTGAAATCAACAGAAAAAAAAGAAGTAAAATTTAGTCATACATTATTTAGTTCTAAAATTCTTCTATTTACATAAAACAGAGGTACTTGTATCAATCCAGTTATGGGAAAGAGAAAGCCAGAGGAGCTACACAGCCAACTGAGCAGGGACTGTAATGTTTGAGCTGTGAAAGCAAAGCTCATTTATGTTCTAAGCTTATTTTATTTTTCTTAAATCAACATTAAGAAGGAAAAGTTGAGATATTAATTACCCGTTTACTGCCAATGTAGCGGAAAATGTAATTTATAGACCACTTGCAAAAAAAGTGCTTGCTTAATTTAAGAACTCAAATTATTCAAATAACATTTTGAATTTGATTATTCGTATAATTGAAATGTTGCTCTTGCAGCCTGAATTGCTTCTCTGACTTACAACCTGAGCAACAGTTAACTAAGATCACACTCACCGTGGAGATTGTCACAAATGTGAGCAGGAAAGAGAGGGAGACTAAGCCAATGTACAGCACTTACCTGGAGAAATTGATGGTCCAAGCATCAAGGTTTAATTGGAATTTGACATTTTCACAGGCTCTCTACACACAAAGTTGCTGCTCCACCCTTAATTTTCCCATATGGACTATATCAAATTAATTTGGTCTCGCAAATCTGCGTCCCTGAAATGAGTGATGTGCAGAAGGCAGATTGTCTCTGTTTGAACTGGCTGTTCTTTTGATCAGGCATTGATCACTGCATTGTGACCAAGGTGCAACCAAATTTATATTCTGGTTCACCAAGCCAGAAATTTTGGTCCTGAAGATATGTTGATGTTGAAACTGAAGTTTTTCCAGCCCTTCTCTAAGAGGCTCCTGAAATCTCTACAGTATATTGCCACTGGATACAGTCTTTGAGACATTAGCACTGAGAGCAGGGATCTGCACTTCTGAAATTCTGACATGGATGACATGTATTTCCCTTTTCTGCAATGCCAACAAAAACGGCAGAATCAATACACCCAGATACAGTCTATCTATTGACTAAAATCTTCATTTTGCTTAGGAAAGATACCTTTGACCTCAAAGATATCTGCCTGTATCTTTGCAATTTCCTAAGTAAGTGTTTCCTATCCCTAGTAAGAGAGAGAAATAGATTAAATAGGATGAAAGACAATTGAAACATTTAATCTGTGGCACCTAAACACTCATGGAAATAAACCTTTGAAGCACAGACCACACGAGGAAGTGTGAAACTTCAGTGAAACTGGAGAAGACCCATTTTATATTTCAAAACCAGATCAAAATATTTAAACAATCTTGCATCCATACAGAAAGGGTTTCAACTGGCCTAGTGCAAGTTTGATTTCAATGAACCTGGACCTTCTCAGAGTATCACAGCTTTACCAGGATTTAGAAAAGAAATTCAAACAGATCTAACACTAAATTTTAAATTATCTACAGCAAATGCATGTCAATTACTTTTTACTTAATATGTAAAGGATATTATAGTTATTTATTAGTTATAGATTAGATGTAATCATTAACAGTAATTTATCATTCTTGGCACAATTTCCTCCTCTCTCTACCTGGCTGTTAGTGAAGCCAAGGGATCCTCAGGAGAATCTGGAGCAGAAACTCATGTTAGGAACAACAGGAGAAAAAACATTAAGATTTTCTTCCCAGCAAAGAAATAAGCTGAGAACATGAAAAAAAATTGATAATGGAAGATATATTCACAAAATTTTCTCAGTTCCCATGTGTCTAGGTGGAGATGATAGTGCACAGTCTTTAACTTAGGCAAGCAATATAAAACCTTTCGATCTCTCAAAAGGGCTGAAAACTTTTTTTGCTTAAAAATATGAACAATACAAATTAATATTAAAAACTGAAGTTCACTCAAAAACACTTAGGAAGTGTTTATAAGCAAGCAAAATTACAGTATTGTAATAAAAAGGGTGACCCATATCTTTAGCTATAGGTATTTTTCGCTTCCATTACATATGGCTAGAAATTCTCAGGAAAACATTAGTCCATTGTGAAAACTTTTTTGGCCCCTGATGTTGTTATTTCAAATCTAATGACATCCTGCTAAATCAAACAAATCAAAACAGACCCCAAACTGTATGATTTTCAAAGGAAACGTGACGATTCATGTCTCATTGAGTTTAAATACCTAACTTCATCAGATTCTAAAAATCCTACCCATAGTCAAAGACTTGGTGTATAACAAGTTGGAAGGATTTTAAATGACAGATGAGCTTTGAGAATTATGGATGAAATTAAGTAGAGGCTTTTTTTTTTTTTTCCCAAATTCTCAATGTCTCCAACAACTATGCTTCGTACTTTGTTGCTGAGAATATGAAACACTTGGACAGCCAATGGCATGATGTTTTCTGGGTTTTTTTTCACACCCTTCTTTCCCAGCTTGTCTTTTCTTGTCTAGTCTTTTCTTTTCTAAACAAGTCTAATTCACTCTTCACATTTCAGCTTCCCCATCCTCCAATCTTTATTATTCTTTCCTTCTAGTCAGCCTGCCTTTCAGCCAAGAAAAAGAGGGGTTAATAAAGCCATGATTAAGCTGTAAAAGGCTGACATTTAGATATCAACTATGAATCAACAGCTGAAGTCTTAGTGAAGTGATTTTGTAATTTTTTTTTCCTCTAACACGGGCACCTTGTGCTGCAGCTCTTCTCTTATGTTCCACTTTTCCAAGGCGCAAAGGGACAAATCACAAGTTGTGTCACTCCATCCATGGCCTTGCCCCGCTGTATGCTTGCCTGCCAAGTCCTGACGATAAAAAATCAGAATATTTTCTCCCTGAGAAACTAAAGGTGGGGTTATTAAACCCATGGGAGCAGCTTATCTCGGGAGCATTTTACCCTGGCTCACAGGCAGCTAACTGAGGCGAGAGCCAAACTAGACAGAGAGAGACGGAGGAGAGGAGAGAGGCAGCACAGAGACCCCATTAGCGATTCCCCCGCCGCAGTCTGAGTGGCAGCTGGGAACAAGGCACTAACTGTTTGCCCGTTGCCCATTCTTGTGTTATTGGGTAAAATAAAAGTTCTTTTCTCCGAGAATCTTTGTACAATAAAACAACTCTCAGTCATTCGCGAGTCAGGGGAGAGGAGAAAAGGGCCTCAGTGTAAAGTGCTGCAAACTGGCACATTGTTTCCAGTCATTTTCTCACTATTCACATATAAGGGGGAAGAAGAGGGAGGAAAAAAAAGGGCAGAGGGATGAGAAAGGAGGGGGAGGGAGGAGGGGCAGCTCAGGGTATCTTTTGACAGAAATGTCAGATGCGTGGGGCTGCCGGGGGAGGAGAGGGTGAAGTGTGTGTCTAAGGAGGGCAAGTTTTGCCTGAAAGTCTCCAGATGAACTCCTGGCCACACACTTCCCCCAGCCCTGACTCTTTGCCCGTCACCTTTTTCTCTCCTTGGCTAAGATGGGATAGAAACCAGCTTCTCCGAGACCTGGGGGTCGGAGTTCTCCAAACGCTGCTCTGCAGAGAAAGGACAAGACGGGCACTTCTCTCCCTCCCCTTGCTGCATTTCTCATGGTTTTCCTAATAACAGACACACTTAGCAATTTAATTAGCAGAAACTCTGCAGAGCTGAAGGTCTGACTCCTGCACATGACATCTTCTATTTCCAGGGATCAACAGCATAATAAATAGCCACACAAAGGTTTTTAATGAAATCTTTTATTCAAGAGTCTGCATGAACTTGGCTCATATTAGGTGTTTCCACAATAATAATAATGAAAAAACCAAAGAGCCACATGACACTTGTCAAATGCACAAAGTAGGGCACAATAACTCCCTAAACCACAATATCAAAATGCCTCTACCACTTGGATAAACCTGCACCTGGGAGTCCTGACTGCAGGCTCTCTACTCAGAAGTTACATACTGAGGTCTGAAATTTGGACAAAAGCACTTCCCCCAGCCAAAATTCAAGAACCTTCAAATAATTGTGAAGTAACAAGTGAATACAGGATTAGTGGCACTAAAACAAAGTTTCTGATATTTCCTTCATGGTTCCTTTGAAGTAGGAAAGGCAAAAGCATCCTGAAAGGGACAATTTAAGTGTTAATCTAAAAGCAAGGAGAACTTAAAGGACTGATAAAGAAGTGGTAGGTAAGAGTAGGGCATGTCAGAATGAGACATGGAAAATTAGTAATCACTGATCTGATTACATTGAATAAAAAAAATGAATCATCATTAGTTTGATGACTTATTTATTCTCATGCCAAGACTTGGATGTAGATCCAGTCTGAACACAGACGCTGCTGGATTTTTTGAACATGCCCACATCGAGCCACCTCTTGGTCTGTGGGGTTTGTACCGGTGGGAGGCTGCACCTCCCCAGAACCTTCCACTCAGAAATCCCATATATGATTATACACATCATGGAGTCCTTGGTGAATGTCCCATGTCAGAGTGCCACCGTGTAACTAAAATTACCGGGGGATTTTAATTCAGTAGAGGGAGCTGTGGGTGAGACTGATGCAGTTCCAGCCCAGGGAAGATTGATTGTGTTCATTCAGCCCCCAGAGCCTGAAAATGCTCCCTATTTATTTTATTCAAGTTCTTGTTACAACACATCCCTGAGTTGCCAAGACTTTTTTTTTCCACTAGCAAAAGTCTTTTCCTTTTCCCTTGTTCACTTCTGTGATACAATCAATCCCAAGAGCACTCTGGTATTTCACTCTGTTTTTGCCCCCTCAGTGCCAAATCTCTTTCATAATGGCTACATGTACTACACCAGAGAAAGCTCAATATTTTAGAGAGCTCATAGAGGCTTGGCTGCCACTTGTTTTGTATTTAAACATGATACTGATTTGGATCAGATACATCCCAACCTTTGGGATAGCCACGACCTCTCATCTGAGCAATTCAATCTAGGTTACCCCCAATACCCTGGGCAAGCTTTTTCTTAAGTAGACTAGAGTTAAAAACAACATTTACAGTGATTTTGCATAATGATTACAATGATTTCATAGCTTTGTGGCTGCCAGTGAAGCCCTACATAATGCTAGAGAAATAATTTTATCACTTTAACTGTCATCCAGTAAAAATAAAAATTATTGGCCAGAGACTAAAGGATAAAATAAGTTCAAGTACTGGAGCAGAAGTTTGTGAGCCAGAACTGATCCAGCAGAAGCTAGAAGTACATTTGCACATAAGCTAGTAAATTATGTATTTGTCCCCTTAGTAAGTGTAAAAAATGCCAGTCCACTCAGCAAGCAGGGTGTATTACGAGTCAGGTGCTGTCTCCTTCAAAGCACCTCAGGAGCCCCAGTCTTTCCCACCTGTCCATGGAATTGGAAAGGTTTATTTGAACACAAACTGCACACTGGGCAGCCAGGCTTTTATAGTTCACCTCTCAAGTCTCTGCTCAGCAAAAAAAAAGTCTATTTCTTTTGATGGGCTCTAATCTTCTGAAAATAGCTATTTTCTGATTTCAGAAATCGGGCTGAATAAATAACATTGTCATTAATGAGCTTCATAAAGCTGTTGTACAAACTGAACTAAACCAAAAAATAAAAAATGGCATGGGTGCAACAGTTTATTTTCACTACTTTTTCACTAGTTTCCATTTTTCCTTTCCCCTTACTTCACATCTATCGAGACTGATAGACAACACAAACACACTAACGTGCTCTGTTGGGTTCAAGACAGTGATAACAGTTGTCAACAAAAAATTGCAGAGTAATGGTACATGTAAGGACACCCTGTCAACTGATACTACTTTTTGTCATGTTCAGATTTGGAAAAAATACTTTGACATTGAATTTCCTTGGTAATGTTCCTGTGCTGCTCCTAACCTCTACATGAGCTAGAAATGAGTTCTGGAGCAGTGGAAACAGTGGTGGAGAGAGCATTACACTCCAACTCTGCAGCTGGAGGGGGATCTGCTTCTCTGCAGGTAAGTAGAACAGATCAAGCACACGTTTGGAAAGTTTCATAAAGCTGCCTGTGGAGCAGAAATACTCAGTGATAGCTTTTCCTTGTTTAGTATCTGATGAAAAGGATCCTTTTTGTGGTGGTTTACAGTGTATTTGAAACGGCTTTGTCCCATTAGCCCAGTGAACAACCACTTACTTATGTGAGTTATGAAAAACCTTTATGTTCTTTAGCAGTGGATTTAAATGTAGTGGATTAACATCCACAGGGACTTATTCAGTCTAATTTTGATCCACTAAAATTATCACCACTGTCATTACTAGTTGTTGTTACTATTACTATTACTATTATTATTACTATTATTATTATTATGTGTTGCTCTATCATGTTGTCGAAAGTCTTCAAAGCAAGATGAATAGAAAATTTGAAAACCGCTTTGAAATTAGTATCCAGCTATTAGAAAAGTGTGTAAAACTTTATGGTCCTGTTAATGCAATGTTTGGTGGAAAGTGTTTTAAAAGCATTTTTCTTGCAAGATACCATGATGAACACATGGGAGGTTCAAAATGATGAAGGCATGGAAAATGAAGAAAAAAGGAATGTGGCCATTGGACTGAGACACTAAAAGACTTTCCAGTGTTACATTTGTACCTGGCTCATATATATATTCAGCTGTGTATCGGCATGACTTTCAGATATTATCTTATTATAATTACTACTTAAGCATCCACTTTGTTATTTGAACCTGTAAAAAACTCTCATTTTCCTGGGAATTTGCGGTGTAGAGAGAGTGAAATCACTGGAGGTGTGGTGTCTGTGACTCTAAACTCCTGACTGCTGTCCCTGCTGCTGATTTGGAAACCACTGTTTTATCTTGCTTAGTAATTATCACCCTCGCCCAACAAAAGTAGTGCCTGTGCCTATTACTCCCATTAATTTATGCAGCAAGTAAATTGTATGAAAGTACAGATGATATACAATTTGTTGTTATTTTTTCTTTGGTGTCCCATCTTCCAACTAGTTAAAATTCAAAGGCCACATATAAAATATGATGGAAATACCAAATTCATCTTTTCAGCGTGAATTGCAGCAGGCAGAGTTTTCCAAGGGCCTTTGGATTCCAGAACAACTTCATGATTTCAGAGGCTTATAAATGACAGTAGCATTTTAACCTTAAAATGTGTCATGAAAATGAAACTGCAGAGTTTTTTCTGCAATTCTGACTTCAGAACATATGCTATATGGAATAACCTTCCAGCTCTAACTTCTTTGCTTTTAACAGCCACAGTCAGAGCCGTGACTAAGGGAAGAAAATGTGTCAGTGCACCCCTGTGCAGAAAGTCGAGGTGCTTCATTTGAGTTCCCAATGAAAATATATATCTAAAAGCAAATACACTATTTTATGCTGTATGTAAATTAAATTTTATTAATGTGATATTCACATAAAAAGAATATTTATGATTGTGATCCTCAAATTGTCAGCGTGGTTCAACCCTGTCTCCTTTGTAGGTCTCCAGGAAGGTTTTCAAATTAGTTCCATGTCATCTGAATGATTCTCTAAACTCCAACTTTCAAGGGACTTTCATGAATATCACTACAAATATAAGGATGCTGATGCTCTTTTGTCTAAACTTGACGTCCAAACCCAAAAGGACTCATTTAACTGAATGAAATGAAGAATCACTTTGCTGAAAAGTGGCTTTTGAAGGATCATCCTTTACCACCACTTATCCTTAAAGAAAAATGAGTGTACACAAGCACAAATTGATGCAGCTCCCCAAATCTCTGAATAAACTCCTAAGTCTCTGTGTACAGTGTTATTTGGCAGAGCTATAGGGCTGCATAATTACCCCAACTCCCGCATCAGGCAGGGAAAGTTGGTGACATGTTGAGTGAAATGCTACACTGTGTTAATAACGGTTTTGAAAGAAATCAGAAAAGTTAATCATGTGTGGACACAGGGTTAAGAAGCAATGTAACAGACTATTAAGTTTAATATAGATATGTGATATAAGCATATGCAGACAGCCATTAGCATAAATTCATGTTACAGAAGAGCAGTGCAGCATCGTGCGCGATGGATTTATTGCACACGCGGTGTGCGGGGCGGGCACCAGAACAAGGCAGAAATGGGTCAACAAATTCATAGGCAGGTCTTGAGTCAGATTGGCAGAACCAGGGCAAATGCAACCAGGCTGCTTTCCAGTGGTGATGTTGTCTCAGAGTGACTATCTATCAAGCAACAGTCAAATCTCTCGGCTGCTGTTTTCTATGGGTTTGAGCATGAAGACATCAAAATTTGGAGTGCACATGAGGTCCTCTGCTTTGCATTCTTACTGTGTGATGAGAACAGCTCTCACAGATCAATTTCTGCTCCCTGGCTCTGTAATGGATATACTGACAAATTCTGCAAAAGCAACAGGTCTGATGCTCACCAAGAATAAGAATTTAAGAAGCCGCCTTATATCTGTCCCATTTACCTGATTTCAGGATCCCTCATTCATACTGTATTGATTTTACCCAGTTACCAACAGAGATGAGTGAAGAATCTGTAACAAGTTCTGAGAATCTGCCTCTTTTTTCTCTTCATAGAATGTCAAAAATCTTCATTACACAAATCTACTGAGGAATTCTCCCAGTTTGCTAACTGCCTGCACTGCTATTTGACATTATCTAAATATATGTGATTAAAACTGGCTCCTGCTAACTATTTTTTCTTGAAAAAAGTTGATTGCAGGCACATTTCTTGAACATGACTTAAAAAAAAAAAAAAGTTCAAAATAAATTGCAGCTAAATTGGCCAAAATGAACTGTGTTGTATCCAAAGAGACTGCAAGATAGAATAGCGGGAACTCCTAAAGTTTGTTTATAACAACCAGCATTTTCCCTCCTCCTCTCTGGTTAGTGCAATGCAGAGTAATTGGGAAGAGGCCACAACTGGACTTTTGACAACACTTACAGCATGTATAAATTGCACTGAACCACTTGTCCTTCATAATCCCAGAAAGAGCTTTTACACTCAAGATTCTTTCCGTATTCTGTGTTCCTCCTAGCAATAAAAGCCCACAACAACATAGTGGTAGGGCCTGATTCAATTTAATAGAGGTCTCCTCACAATACCTACAACTGTTTAATGTTATGAATCCTTAGAGTTATGCTACTCTTTCATCAACAAAAGGAAGGGTTACAACCTTCCCCATGTACAATGTTTTTATTGTATTTTGCCTTTGGGAATTGCCAGCCCAGTCTAATCTCTATCTAATGGTGTGTGAGGGAGAAAGTCTCCCATCAGCTCAAAGAGTCATTGATATTCAGGTGAGATCCAAGCTGTTTTCCAAAGTTTGAACATTCCTTCATCTTCAAGGGTTATTTGGCATCTTATCACTCACATATGAAATCAGCTTGAAAGGTGATTGTGCTTTGTGAATTTTAGTGTGGGTCCTGAATTTTGCTCAGCATATTTGCAAAATTCTCCAGATTTCAGATTTTTAGCTGTCTTTAACATGAAGGTATTTGCAGCTTGTTTCAAATTACTCAGTTAAGACATTTTTCATTACTTCTGTAACCCCAGTACCAAAGACTGAACAAGTCAAAATTATCAGTAGCTCATCTTGCTAGGACTGCTCCAAGAGGCAAATCTAAAATGGGTACAGGAGCTAATTTAGTGCTGAAATGTGAGCTTCCACTATGGAATACAAGTGTTTGGCTGGAAGAAAGTGGTTTTCATGGATGTAAAGTTGTTTGTAATGATTTTATGATATGTAGCCTTTCCTGGAAAAACGTTGTTCTGGATCCTAATAAGCTTTTGGGTTCTGCATCCTATTTGCTGTCTAAATGCTGGTTTTACCACTGGAATTGGAAGGAAGAAAATGGAGATGATCTATCTGACTGAAAGGACAATTACAAATTACTGGACAAACCAAGAAAGCTTCTGCTGATTGTACAGGGGTGCCAAAGAGCAGTTTGAAGCCAGTCTTCTTTAGGGATGGAAATCCTGGAATGACTTATGGAACTACTGCTGAGCTGGTGATTATAGATCACGCACACTAAAGGCGATATCAGCAAAACACTGGGGTACTGAAATCACAGTTACCTCATGGATGAGGTTAGCATACAGCAGAAAAAGGCTTCCCATTTTTGAGGGGAAGGAGAGGAGAAAGAATGGAAATTTGTACATTCTCAGCCATTTGTTCTATATATCTTCAAAAATAAGGAGAAAAGGGGAACAGTTGAGAGAAAGTGCAACCTTCACACTGGAACCAAATGCAGTATATCTACAGATTGATTTATATAATGCAGATACTTTATGGAAAATTTTAATGCTGGCTTCTAGCTATGATATTTAGAATATAGCATTTTCTTGATACCATTCTACTATATCAGGTTGAACACCTCCATTTCCCTCTACCATGCCAATCAATATTTCAGTAAGAAAAGAAGGTAGACGATAAAACAGGGAAGACTTCCAGTGAAGTTCAAATGTAAGTTTCATAGGAAGAAAGCCCCACCATTGTACTTGCCTTTGAGTGGCTGAAGAACTGAGCTAACTGCTCTGTATTCCCAGCCTGGCTCCTTCCTCCCCACCTTAAATAAAAAGCCTTCCCATCATGCTTATTAACATTCTAGTTCATCAAAGCAATTGTTAGATAAAAAAAATAAAAAAAAAAGGAAAAGAAAAAAGTTATTTCAGCACTGACGGAAATTATTCTAACATTACATTTCAATAAAATACCCCTCCTCTGGTCCCTCTGTGTATAAGCAATCAATGGGTTAAGTTTAGATCACTAACGTATGTTCCATGACCCCAGAATGCTTCATCAAATGTACTCATTACCAACTGAGCAAGTGAATGAGTAGTTGTGAGCCGCAGTTTAAGCGCTGATGGGATTGTGTGTGAGCCCCAACGTGGCCGAGGTATTTAAATTTTGATTTTTGTAATGGGCTTTGACATGTTTCATTTCCTCCGAGGGAGCACTCAAGACCTCTGAAAGTAAATGTTGCTAAAAAGTCATCAAGGCAGAATATTAAAATGCCATCAAATGAAAATTTCACTAATGCAATCCGGCTAGGCCTTCAGGTACCCGAGCGAAAAGGGGAGTGTCAAAGGTCCCGCTTCTTTTAGTGAAACATTATTTGTTCCTCTTCACTGACTGTTTCTCCAAAATAAATTATTTAAAGTCTTATTTCGTTTTTCTCCTGGGCCTTTTAAAGTTCAACTACGCTGAGAGGAAATGTGGGGAGGGCTGCCGGGGGAAGGAGGTGTCATATGTGGAAATTTAACAAATTGCTGTGCATGCATCACGCGCTGGGAAGATTGGTTTACACTCGCTGGATGTCTGGAGCCTTGATACGGGCAGGGGACGGGCACTGACACGCTCTGGTACAGGACTTCAAACAAGCACAAGGGCAGAGACCCACACGTGTCACCACAGGATCAAGGACGGGGTTCAGCCTAGAAGATATTAAGCACATTCCCTGGGAAATAGGGATTGGAGAGCTGGTGAGCTCATCCAGCACCTTCCAGGGTTCCTCTCTTCCCCTGGAGACAAGACAGCAGTTGTAAATTTTTCGGACCCATTCCCCATTGAAATGGTAAAGCAAGAAGCATTCATAGAAGAGTAATGAGGTGGTAGGAAAGCAAAGTGGTGGTGGGTGTAGGGATCTTTCCTTTCAGTGGAAGACAGAGCAAAGGCAAAAGGGCATTGTGCTCGGGATAAAAGAACTGGAGACTCTGGTTTTACTTCTACTTGTTTTATGCCTGTGTAAATCTGTAACTCTCTGGCTGTTCCTCCCGACCTGCAACACTGGGCAAGACTTAAGCCTCTTGTTCCCAGGAATCTGGAGGCAAATTAGAAAAAAACAATAGCAAGACACTTTATTTAAAGAAGTGTCATTCTGCTGAGCTTCACTCAGACTTTATGAGAAGGATGAAACAGAGAATCCCTGACCTCATGCAGAATCCCTTCCCTGCTGGCTCCACCAAGGATATTGGAACAGTGAACTCAGCCAGTGGAAAAGGGAAGAGGAGAACTGCACCATCAGGCCAAATACTGATTTACCAAGTACAGGCAGGAGGCTCACTATGGTCAAACTTCATCAAGCTGATTAACTCATCTCTGCCTGATACAGACACCACTGGGAAGAGGGCAGGCAACAGCTGTCAGGGGGACAAGAAACCATCCTATTAAAAGGATGGTTGAAAACCAAGAGTTTGCAAATGTTTTGTAACTACCCTCTGTAACCTTTTCACGGATGTTTGTTTCAAGTGAAGGGAGCAAGTGTTTTTCCCTTCTCTCAGCCATTTGTGTATCGCTCTTGACTTGATGTAAATTCTGTACAATGTAGTTAATAAAAGTAAGTGAAAAGATATCTGAAGCAATCTCCCCAGTGGCTCCCTAAGTCCAGGGGAAAAAAAAAAAATCCTCTCTGCACACCCACAAAGTAAGCAATCTCATTTGAAAACCCATTCTACCAGTTCCTGACATTGTCTGATTTCACATTAGCACAACGGATGGAAATGGCATTCAAGCTAATTATCTACAGGAGACTGAGCAAGAGGTTGAGGTGAGCTCCAAAAATTAAATAGGAAAAAGAAAAGAAACTAGAAAAACACAAAAAGCACTCCCCCAAAAAGCCCTGTAAAATCCTTTCCAAATATTTCCAGGCAGCAAACAGAGGGTATGTTTTTTGGGAAATCCCCTGAAAACTAAGCCCAGCCTGGATGCCCGAGGAGACAACCAGGCTCTTTGTCACCAGGGGAGTTTTGCAGTTTACAAAGCATACACAAATACTTCCCACTTTTGGGGGGGATTTTGAAAACACCTGATTTGTGAGCCATCTGCCAAAGTTGTGGCTCAGATGTGTTCCATCTCAATTGGGATTAGGGTGAGTGATCCAAAAATGTGCGTCTCAATCTAAATGTTGCGGGTCATGTCCCACGACATTGGTACCTTGTCTCTGCTGGTATTCAGTATGCAAATGGGATGCAGCATGAAGTGATCCAACAGCAAGATGTGATTGGGAGGCAAAAGATAGGACAGCGTGTTGGGGGAAGAGAGAGAAGTAGCAGGATGCAGAGAAATGGAAACGAGAGATTGGGGCAAAGCTGTGACAAGGAATTGAAGGTTGCAGTGCTGTGTGACTGGGGGACATGAGAGCTGTTGGGAGAGCATGGCTGGAAAATTGTACAGAGACTGGGGGGGACGATGTCACATCTGAGGTGGGACCTCAGGGACAGAAACATGAAGTCAATGGCAGTATTTTTCTGAGAATAGACCTCAGATTGGGAGAAAGAGGGTTATTTCGAAATAATGCTACTTCTTTTTCTACTTATAAGGGGTTTTGTTTGCTTTTTTTCAGAGTTTCAACTGAACTTGAACAATTAGAATTGCATTAAAACAAATATAGCCCCCCTTAGGGCACTCAGTGCTGCTCAGAATCCAATCTATATTTTCTTTCAGGTCACTCTTAATTTCAATATATTTTGACATTTAAATTGAGAACTCAAGATCTGATATGCAAAACCAAAGACTTGAACAATAACAGAAATTACAGAAAAGACAATACTCAATTTCTTCACACTTGGCAGTCATTTTCAGCAACAGTTACAGCTAGACAAATATTTTGGTTGTAAAAGCTTCTTTCAAAATGCCTTTTTGGTTTAAGAGCAAAGAAAGAAAAAGTCAGACTGACCAAATTGTTTCTTTTGAAGAAGTCTAAGAAAAACTGCAATGTTTTGTTAATTTTCTTTTTCAACTTGAATCGCTCTGTTGTCAATACACTTTAAGTTAATTAAAATTAAGACTTCCCAAGAATAAAATATTTCACTGTGGATTGTTTTTTTCTTCAACTCACTGAGGCATTCAGGACATTAACAAAGGCTCTTTTTCAGCTGGACTTTAAACAGTCTATTTACAAAAAAAAAAAAAAATCACAAACAAGCTGAAAAATCAATTATTCACACAAATCTAGTATTGACCTTCTCTATAAATTACTCAGCCCTCTAGTTCTGCCCACAAATTCGTATGTAAGCACAGTGAAACCAAAGGAAATTGTGAATATGAATCTGGCTGTAACTAGACTGTTTAGCAAATCTTACAAGAAAACATATACTCAAAAAATAATTTAGCAAACAAAACATGAGAGCTAGCAAAAGAAGTTACACTTTCATTGCTTTTGAAGACAATTTTTGAAACTTCCGAAGAGCTCATTGGCAGTGGACAAGAACCCCCAAATTCCCTTCTGCTTCACAGATAACTCTTCTTTATGGTTTGTATTTTAAGATTAGATTGAAGGACTGAGAGCCTCTTCTCTCTGCTGATTTCTAGTGTGATTTTTAATATGCCCAGGAAACAACAGGGAGACATCTGGAAGCACGATAGGATGAGGAAGCCTCAGAACAGGACAGGCAGCCTGCAGGTGAATTTTAACCTAGCTGATCCAAGCAGACATTTGACCTTTGCCAAAGTCTGGTAGTTCCCATCTTCAGAGTTTCAGTGTCACACCACATTCACTGGGATGATGGCAGAAGAGCAATGAGGGGTGCTCACACTCCATCCATTCGTATGGCCCAATTCTGTGCTCTGAATTCCACATATACTTGGAATTGCTTTGAAACTGAAACAGTTGGAAACCATTTGGGGCTTTAAAGAGAATCTCTGTTTCAAAACCAATCAAAACTTCTTGTTGTTTTTGATAATGTTGCTGTTGTTTTCTCTTTGTGAGGTTGTTGCTTCATGGCAAATGGCACAGAAAATAATAAACCCTTCTAGAGACATCATTTTGGGGGAAAGACTTTCAGTTGTCAGGGGGAGCATTTGACAAATTCCTTCTATAGCAGAAAATCCTCTGGCCCTTTTTTATCTAACTTGGCACAATGAAGGTATGATGCTTACGGAATGCACTATGTTTACTTTAATTTCTCTTCCAAAAACTCAATCAATAGTGCAGCCTCACAGTCTTCTTTTGTAATTGGCAATTACAGCCTGGCTGCCTTGACACCCAAATATCTTCATGTGTGTTACTCCATTTCCTGCACAGGCAGCCCAAAGCCGGGCAGCAGCGTTTCTGCATCAAGGAATGGGGTCAGCACTTTGTGTTTAAGCCACTGACTCCACACATGAACTTCCCCCACATTTTTTGCCTTTCTTTGACCTTCATGTATCTAACTGGAAAATGACTTTTTGAAGAAAGAAGTGCTATTCACTGCAGAAGATTCCTGAACAGCCACAACAAAAGAAGGGTTAATAAGGCCTTCCAAATTTTCCATTGGGACTTTTGACCTAAAGCTTGTAATCAGGAAAGCTTGATTTTTTTCCCCCCTTCTCTGGCTGGATCTCTGAATTTCACAGCATAGTCTTACTGCAGTGTTATGTGCATCTATGCAGTTTGGGAAGCTGCTTCTGACTGACAGCTCCTGAAAGGCCCATAAGAAACACCATGTTGATTGCCTCAAAACAAAAGCTTTAGAGTGTCTTCTGACAAGCCTGCCTCCTCCACTTAATATCTGAGATCTGCTGAGGTGGGCTCTGGAAAGAAAATTATTCAGGAAGCACTAACAATGCACTTTAATTTTCCTCTGGACCTATTGGCTGCTGAAACACTCTCAGTTTGCTTCTGAGAAAACTACTTTCTGATGAACATTATTTTAAAAGTTAGTGGCTTGTCCAGGAGAAAGATGAATGACAATCAGTTCTGTCTAATAATGAGAAAAATGCTCAGCAGATTATTTGTACAAATGAAATGTTTCGGTGAACTCAGGTTTCTCTAGGTAAAGAGCCTTATTATATTCATCCTGCAAAAGCATTCTGCTTTCAATAGCAAAAAAAAGCCCCAAAGCAAACCCCATACCTGCAGCTGTTGTAAACCTTCATGTTTGGTAAAAAAGGAAATCCCAGATAAGCACATAGCTCTGATTACACAGACCTGTATTCAAGTTCCCTTGTATTTATAATCTTTCAAGAGAGAAAAAAAAAAAAAAAAAGGATACAGAAGATTTGGGCATTAGGGAAAGGTGAATAAAGCCATGTTTAAATGTATAGCTGCTGTGAAAACGGCAGAGAGAAATAAAACATTTGGAATAAACCTTTAAGGTAGTGGTACCAGTATAGTCCATGAATAAGCAGCTCATCATGGCTTTGTCTGCAAAATTGTTCAAAAGAGAAATTCACAGAAATTCCAGAAAAATAAAAAGCAGTAGTGAAATTCTTTCCTAAAATCATAAATGAAAACCAGGAGGACCCTTTAGCACTGGGGGATGGTGAGTCAGAGAGAAGACAAGTGAAAGAGTTTGGCAAAATAATGAACAGCTTAAAGAAGTTAAATCAAGGAATGATTTATCACTCTTCCTATAACCCAAGAACAATGAAGTACATTTAAATTTGGGAAAGTAAACAGTCTCCTTGGTGTTGCTTTTTTACCCAGTGACTTATTAACCTATGAGATTCATTACCACAAAGCCTCTCTGGAGTCCAAAGCAAGATTGAAAAAGCCATTTGACATTTATTTTGATAATGACAAAAACTACTGTTCATTTTGAACATCTTCAGCACACTTTTTCCAAGGGGTTGGGATAAACCCTCGGGCTCCCCGGCAGAAATCTAAACTCTAATTATTGAGGGTCAGGAAGAAACTTCTTCTCCTGGCAGGTCATCCCAGAGTTGCCCACTAGAGGGTCTCCAGGGTGTTCCTTGAAGGCATCTGGTCTTGGTCATCATTAATAGCAAGGAGAGGCCTTATCCAGGATAATCATTCCCATTTTCCCATGTGTTGGTGTATTCCCGTATGCAAACCCTCTGCAAATGTGTGTGTTTCTCAGAACAGCCCTTTCACCGGGGAGCTTTCTGCAGGAAAAAGGGAAGTCTGCTTGTCCCTCTGCCTGGTTTTACCTCCCCAGTCCTCCAGGCTCAGATCAGAACAAAGAGCCGTGGGGGAGCAAGGGGAAGACATAAACCAGGAGTAACAATCCTGCATCCCTGCGCAGAGATTTTAATGGTATATGTGTGGAAAAGTAATAAATGGGACATAGACCATTAGGCAAGAACAAATTTTCTTCCTATAATTTTATCTTTGTTTAATTGAATATTTAATTAGTATAAATATGAAACTAATTTTTTTTACGTGTTCAGTACATTTAGCAAGACGTGTTGATCCCGCTCTACGTCTTGAGAGGCGTTTATGCAGACACGGACAGCAGCCATGCCCTTCTTGTCCCCTTCTGTGTGCTAATAGAAGTGAGCGGGTCATTTGGCATTAGCAAAGGAGTAACTTAGCATTTGCACTGAGCTGAATCTTGCCAGACTGTGTGCATATTGGAGCCAGTAGACAGCGGCTCCTTTCACGTTGATGAATGGCTTTTTTCAAGCGTTCTGCTCCCTAGTTATGAGAAGGGTGACCCGGTCAGGAGACGACTTTATGAAGCTATAAAAAATGTATGTCACTTCGGACTCTCTAATGTCACAGGGAAAAAAAAGGGAGAGAGAGGGAGAGAGAGAGAGGGAGGGTAAAAAAAAAAAATCCTGTGCACAAAAAAATAGCAGGGTAATAAGCCTGTTTTCAATGCTCTAAATAGCTTTCTGTCTACAGCCCCTGTGTATCCCTGTGAGCTGGGGCTGCCGCTTGCTTCAACAAAGCAGCGAGGGTTTTGTGTGTGTTTAAAAAGGTTGATTCTCTTTGCCTTCCTATCACAGTAAATGCTTATCATGATGACAACAAGGCATTGGGAACGCAGGTCGGGTGGCTGTTACGTCGGCTGCTGCGAAAAAGCTATAATGCACTTTAAAAAAAATAAAAATGTAATCCACTCAAGGTGCCTCTGACTTTTAAGTATGCAGAACAGCTCGAGAGAAAGGCACCATAAAAGCAAAGTAGCTTTGAAAGGGCCCTTTCATCTAGTATTTTATAAAGTATTTTCTCTGTGTCACAAAGAATAAAAAGTAAAGGGTTGCCAGGTATGTTTGCCCCCATGCCTTTGGTTAATACTCTGGAGTTTAAAGATACCACCGTGTAGATTTTAACAGATGACCCTCTGTAGATCCATAATTTAGCATTCATTGAATTTCCCTATTTCTTTTTAGGCTTTGATATGCATATTTCATTGCATTAGATGCTTCCCCCTCCCTCATGTCCCCCTCAACCCACCTCCCAGAGATGTAGCACATTTTATAACTGATGTTAAAATGTTAATTTGCACAAGGTAAGTGGCCCGGAGGATTGAGGGCAGAGGCCTTTTCTTTATTAGGATTTCAATTAGTCACGGGCCAAGTTGGGAACGCCCAAGTTCTGGGTTTGAACACCGCCCTTGCCAAAGCTGAGATGCAAAAGCTCCTGAACTCCTAGACCCAACCACTAGTCTGCTTTCCTGTTTTTCCTGGTGGGATTTCCAGTTCTCACCCCACCCGGCACTGGAACAACTTGCATCACGGCAGAAACGGGACTAAGCTGTGAGTCGAGTGCCAGGCTGAGATAAATCATGGACATGTCTTTGTAGAGACTTGGAAACCTCTGTGGTTTTTTGACAAGCAAAAATTGGCCTGGGAGGAGCACAAATCAGCAGGATTCAATAACAGCAACATGCAAGTCAGTGAAAATGGGTGGAGGTGACACAGAAATGGAACTTGCAACTTTCTGGGTTTCTGTGGGGGCACAAAATGGATGTAGCTTTAATTCATTTAGAAGCCCCTGGAGACTGAACTGAGTCCTAATGAAAGTTCCCACCAAAGTTAATGGACCTGATTCTCTTCTCATTGCGGGGCGTAATTCTAATTAAGTCAATCGAGTTACACTAGCATTAAACTGGTGGATGTGAGGGGACTAGCAGGTCTTGGGAGAGTTGAGCCTCCTAATGACAGGACTAAAATGGAACCTTGAAAATTCCAAACACTCTTGCACTGAAATAAATTCAGCGCAATTACATCAAAACACATCCAGCAAGCAGTGGCCTGAATTCTGAGGGATTGCTCCATGCTTGGAACTGTGTAATCCCTCTCTCATCCTCATGGAAGCAAGATTAGGATTTTGCTTCCAGTGGCTGGAGACAGAAGGAAATACAAAAACAGAGAAAGAAACTCTTTTACTTCAATTACATTTTTATTGTTCTCGACTTTAACCAGTATATACTTAAACCAGTGGCAGAGCTTTTGTTTCTTCCTCACTGAAGGAGACAGACCCTAAACAATAAAGGCAATGGAAGCAAAACACAGTCTCTGCTTCCAAAAGCTTTTTATCTATGGAAACGCCTTACAAAGTATGGGATGGAGGGGGAGCTTACTCTGACCTCTGAGAAGGTGTGACAGCTTGTGACAGTGCTGGCTGTCACCACCACAGCATCCTGCCTTAAGCCTTGTGGCACTTTTCATGCCATGAAAGAAGGAAAACCATCACCTGGCATTAACTCAGTGGCCCCCTTCTGATCCAGCTGGAGAGCAGGTGACCCCAAATCACCAGTGTCTGAGACAGAGATAGTGCAGCAAATCCCAAGAGAGCTATTTAAAGCCACGCTCTTTTTTTTTTTTTCCTCCTGTACTTTAAACCACTGAAAATATTTAAGCTTGGTAATGCATAAAATATATATTTTTGCAGGAAAAAAAATTTCCTTCCATTTAAGAATTTATTAACAATTTACATAATTGCTTAAGTAATCTGCATAATTGACAGAAAGTTTAATTTGACCCTAGTTCAAATGCAACACTTATGGTTTTAAATTGAAATGGGTATAATTCATTTATGAGAGTAATTAAGCCATAGTGTCTAACAAATACAATGTATGCTGCCTGAGGCCTTCAAGGCCAGAACATACTATTAGGATGTTTTATTTAAATATGTCAAATCTGTTCATCTCCAAAGCTGCCTGTGTTAAAATATATCAAATGTCTTACTTGACCTTTAAGGTGCCCTACTGAAAACAGGGCATTAAAAAAAATTAAAAAAAAAAAAGAAAAAAAAAGAAAAAAAATCACAGGCTTTCCTGCATGCCTAAGGAAAGGCAGGAGTGGTGGAAGGGAGACTTCTCAGAGGAGGAGTGCTCTGAGTGAGATTATGCTACCTACCAGAACTATGCTATTTATCCTAAAATGTTATTTAAGGAGCTGGTTTTGCCTTCTTTAAGTGAAATCCACAACGGTAAACAATGCCAGCATCAGGCTATTTACAGTGCTGTAAGCCATCCAAATCAAGCTGGGGTGCTGCAGAAATCCTTATATTTATCCTCTGCAGAGACAACAAGGCAGTTCCTGGGAATCCCTTGATGGTGCTGAGACCATCCTTCTTCTGCTACCATGAGCCAGGAGAGAGGAGAAAACCCCCAGATGCCAGAGCTAGACAGTGATCTCCTCCCAGATTACCTTCCTTGAGGATGGCTTCTCAAGGTTACAGCTCTCCTTTGAGGACAAGGTCCACCAATCCTCCCTCAGTCTGACCAATGCTTTCCTTCAGTTTTATTCCCATTGAAATTTCAGCTGCCGAGGTCCCAGACTGTCCCTGTACTTGGGTATACAGAGTCTGATCAGATGTAACTGTTTTGTCTTTAGGATTAGCAAATAAAAGGCTGCTTAATATGGTTTCTGAAAAGCAGGTTCTAAATCTGTGGGTGTGTAGCACGTTTTTTACTCAAGGCCACTCTTTCTCTAGGGCCGTGGTCAGAAGAGTTGAGATTTGTCTTGAGGAGACCTGTTAGCTGGAAGAATTTTTATTTTTGTGGTGGAATATGTTATCTCTGCCATGTTGCTATGCTGAGATGCCCTTCTGGGCCTGTAATTTCCCAGGGTTTAGGACTCAGGCTGTGAACCCACGCCTGATTTCATCTGATTCTCCATGTTGGACAGCTTGGCTGACTCATCTTCCAAATGCAGTTCCAGACTTGCTGGTGTACAGCAAAACCTCAGCTCCTCAGACTTTTCAACAAGTTGCCAGTTAGGTACTAAAATGCTGATCATTCTTTCTTGAAAGGACATCCACTGTCATCAGGTAGAAAAATCCATGGCTATGTGATACATGCTATAACTTCTGATCCTTCTTCTGTAGTCAAAAGAAATGGAATATGAAAGAGGACTTTGCTTTTTTTTCCTCAAGAGGCATGTTCCTAGTGTATTCCAAGGCAGACCTACTCACTTTTCTAATTAAGATATGATGTGATATACATAGGAGGGAGAGATGAGATGCAGGATGAATGTGTGCCAAGTAGCGATCTCAATTACCAGCCATGTAGATTAAAACTGTCTGATATCAAGGAATTTATTAAATGCCTTCCATAAGCTACAAGAATATGCAGAAGAGCAGTTTTGCCCACTCTTGTAGTTGTGTCACTAGTTTGATGATGGATGGTTTTTTTATCCAGAGGAACAGCTTCAGAGAATGAGGAGCTTGAAAAAAAAAATAAATCTGCTTTCATTAAAAAAAAACAGAAGAGATGATCAAATCACAACAGTTCAACAAGTTAGCATGAGTCAGCTAAGCTGCAGCAACCATTCCTGGGCATGCTTTTATCTGAAAGGAAAGGCCAGTTTACAGGGTAAGGTTCAGCCTGCCAGGAAAGAGGACAAAGTGATGTGTATAGTTTTGCATTTGCCCCAGGCATAGGAATGCACTTGCAGCAAATCACTGCAGCTCAGCTGGCACATGGTAACTGTTCCCTGGCAGCAGGTAGGAAACATGCATTTTAACTTGTTCATAGGCATGATGGATAATTGGAAACACCACCCTAATTAATCCTAAATAAATACGGCCCATTAATGGAAGCACATGCTGATTGATTGATTTTCTTAATTTAGATTAAAAACTAAATTGCTAGTTATCTTTTCCCACCCCAAAAATGCAACTTATGGTTTCAGAGTGATTTTCTAGGAAATCAATATTAGGACAAGGAGGAAGAAATGCCCAGTTAGTTGATGAGCCTGAATGACCATGCATTGTTCCAAATTGTTAGGAGTTTTACAGTCCTGATCAACAGAGCCAAGTAAATGTTTATGAGGACCTCAGAGAACAGAGGCAAGACCCAGATTTCGGAGAAAAAGAATTAAAACCTCTTCAAATGTGGTTTGTTACATCACTGGATTCTCTTCAGCTGTGCTGGTTCTGTATAAACGGGTTAAGAATGTCAGAGCCAGCATCATGTAAGGGAGAGAGTACATTGTGGTTTTAAGGAAAGGTCGCATTTAAATGTCAAAAAGTGAACGTGTTTCTGGTATTGTGTTCTGAATAAATGAGTGGGATTATTAACTTTGTTAAATAAAAGAAGGATTACATTCTTTTGCTAGTGCCCAATCCCACCTGAGAGGAGACTTTCCTCTTGCCTGGGAGCTGTCCAGGTGACATTTAGAAGGAGCATCTTTGGAATGGGAGAGGAGAGCAGCTGGAGAGGAGGGTGATTGTGCTGGGGCTGTTCCCTGGTGATTCCCATCACAACCACAGGATCAGCCCAGTGAGACTGCCTGGAATGTCTGCAAGGCAATCTGACCTCAGCATAAAAGCCAGGCCACTGTGCAGATCTCTCCAGACAACTTTGATTCCAGAACATCTGCCCAGAATCAAGCACCACCAGTGAATTACTGATCATCATTGCTGATCTAATAATAATCTCATAAATAATACATTGCCCTCAGCTCCAGGCAGCATGAAGTGCTACAAACCCCAGAGGCACAGATTCTTCTGAAGGGCCTCAGTTGAGCTTGTACCATCAGTTAAAAGTGAATGGGCTCCACAGCATTTAATTGCCTTATTTGGAGTTTCTAGGGAGGCATCGAGATAGCAGTTGGACATCAGGTAGCACAGAGTGCTTTTATATCAGTACTTGATAGGCTATTTTTATAATAAAAAAATAGTATAACTGATTCATAAAATATCATATATAATTTTTATATGGAAAATCAAATATTTCTTGGCTTAAATATAAAAATCCCCAGTAATGTCTTATAGTGTGAAAGTTTAACAAAGTTTCTATTTGTAAACCTCTAGTTCTGATTTAGTAAGAAGAGAAGAGCTGTGATTAAATCAGCTGATCGATCATCATTCAGCCCATTTCTTTCTGTACATCATTGCCTAATTCAGCAATCCGTGTTTACCATTTTAGCCTACTTGGAAGCACTGTGGGAGAAAATTTGTGTGTGAAATTATACTTTGTAGCCCTACATGATTAACACTCCATCCCGCCATTCTTCATCACAGAATCATGGAATTATTAAAATTGGGAAAGACCATGTTAAACATAGTTTCCTTTTCCTTTTTTTTTTTTTTTCCTCCTAGAATAGAACCAGTATCAACTAAGATAAACTAAGTGGAGGTTCCAACATGAACATAGGTTGGACCCTCACCAGCAATTCTCTTAGCAGCATTGCAGCTCTTTAAGGAGTATCCTGGAAAAATCTGCCTTGTTTTCCAAAGCCTGGCAGTTCAAAGACGGTAGAGATTAATTTTGAGTATTTATCCAGACCAGTCTGACATAACCCTGAAATATTTTTAATGTGTTAACTCCCATCTCAGTTGAGACTTGAACAAAGGGCTTCACACCAAAGTTTAGAATCATCGTGTAAGAAGTCAACTTTAACTATTTTTCAAAAGCCAACTACATTTAATGGCTGAGAGGTCGATTCTCCTACCAGAAATGATTTGCCAGAATTCTTGGAGGACTTGGACAATGTTTTCAGGCACATGGTGTGATTCATGGGTCCAGAAATTGGACTTTGATGATCCTTCCAACTCAGGATATCCTATGATTCTACCCCATCTTCCATTGCAAATTACTCCAGAAGAAATGCACTGAATTTGGTAGGGCTTCCAAGAATCAGATGTCATGTGGTAGGAAAAGCAGTGGAGAAACTGATAGGGGAGAGGGGAGGGATGGGTCCTAGGAAAACTGCACTGACTAAAGTAAAACATCTGGAATAAATCCCACAACCTTAAATGTTACCCACCTACATTATTCTTCCTCTTTCATTCCATGTTTTGATGATATTCTTTGCTCAGGCCCTGGTGCATTATTGTGTATTCCCACAAACATTTTCAAGGACAGCTGACATAATTTAGACACCAAAAAAATCTGATGGGGCATTTAGATGTGCAAGTGACCTTAAATACACCCACTGAGAGCACAGAAGTGGAAAGAGGGCTTTAAAGTCTGGCCACTAGTGTTTAAGTGCAGGTGATTCTGTATCATTTGAAGTGTTCTAGCTGGGTTTGGAATTTGTGTCCCTGCACCATCAGAATGGCCTGGAGTTTCTTAATTACCAAACAAATGGAGAGTAGCTGCTTGATTTTGACAGCTCCTTTGTGTATCATTCTTCACAGAACATGAATGATTAATGGAATTTTCCCAACACAGTCAAAGTTGTTTACTGATGGAATTAAAGCTGAAATTGGCAGTGCTCTTTAGGGAGGACTTTTTCTATAATGTCACCAGACCTGCCAAGCTCTCCTAAAAAATAGGAACAATTAGTGATGGGTCAGAAGGATTCTGGGTATTAAAAGGTTTGGTTCTCTCCAGTGAAAGAGAAAAGGGGGGGTTGGATGGGTGAAAAAGAAAAGAGGACAAATGAAAATAACTAAAGCCTGTTATTGATTATTTCCTTCAGGGAGTAATATCCTTGTACCCAAGTCCTAGTCTTGAATTAAAAGGGAAAAAAAGTTAAATTTCAGTATCTGAAGCTGTGAAATACAGAGAAGAAGATGGATAAAGGAAGCCAATGTTCAAATTTTTATGGTCAAGCACTTCTCATAGGATAAACAAACATGAAAACTACTTGGGGTCAGTGAGCGTAGGCTTCACATCGTCAACACAAGGTGACACTTTATATTGTCAGTGTCAAATGTGCTGGGCAGTAACTGTGGAGGGGTGGAAGGAGAGCACAACTGCACAACTGGAACAGCTGTGTTTAGAACATGGCATTTGTGTCTTTGTTGCCACTTTGAACCTTAGAAATGCCTGGAGGAACAGCTGTCTGGTGCAGAAGGCAAGCATTACTGGAGGACATGGAGCATCTTGTCTTGTAGGAAAGGTCACAGAGCTCTAGGATGGCCATGGAAATGTATCAGTACAGCCTCTGGGAATGGGAATATGCAGGTGAAGAAGATAGATAAGATTCTGGGGTTCCTGATATGTTTTGAGAACATGAAAGGAAGCTGACTGCAGTGAACAGGCAGACCTGCTAACTAAATAATTTAGAATTATTCTGAATTTACCCATAATTATTGGTTTTCCCCACGTATTTTCAACATTTGCCTTCTTGTCCCCTTGCATCGCCAGATTCTAAAGGCAGAAAAATTTGTGGGAGTAATATCCTCCCATCAGCAGTGGTTCATCTGGGACACACTTACAAAGTTCATAATAAAGGCAAGCCCTACAGAGCGTGCTCAATGTTTAAAGTGTTTTATGAACAACTTCACACCAACCCCAGGAGATAGTTAGATAAGCATGTGATTTATTTTTATTCCCATTTTCCAGATGGAGAAAAAATAGTGAAGTGACCTTCTAAAGGCCGCAGAAGGAGTTGAAACGGAGATGAGATCAAGGAGTTCCTGACTACCCTGTGTGTGGGGAAAACATCAGATTGTTCTGCATCTCTCTTCTGCATCTATTGCACTGACAAAGGCCTTTCACCACACACACGTGAACATGTCCACAAGATGGATTTTTATGACTCTAGTGGAATCTGGTAGAGGGCCAAGACATTTTGGTTTTTAGCTATCCCGTGTAATATTTGCCTGATGTGCTTCTCTCTCTCCTACCTCTAAGCATTTTTCAATAAACAGGCAAAATTATCCAGGAGCAAGGCTGCAAGGGCCAGCACGGAGCCAGTGAAGTCACATGTCTCCCATACTTGTATAGTTAGCAGCAAGTATATATAACACAGCCCTGCCCTTCCTCTTCTAATGAAAGTGGCTCACCACCAGGTAGGGGATCAGCTGCCAAAGGAGATTAATCTTCCTTTTTAGCATGTGTTTGGGGTTGGAAGGGATATCAGTTGCTTCAGTATGTTTTTAACATCATCTAAAGCGTAGCCAAGGGTTATAATCAGACCCTTGGGAGAGCAAAGGTACAATAGATAGCTAAGTGGCTCTAATCCACAGCAGCATGATTATCTATTGATAACTGCCTCCTCCCCTTTAGCTGTCCCACCGATCCAGAGTTTGGTTAATAAAAACAAATGAATTCAGCCTGCCATGGTCAGTAAAGAACACGCTGGGGGTGTGGGGGCAGGGGAAGGTTAACTGTTCTCTTTGTTTGCTTCTCTTTTAATGCAAAACCCAACTGGTTTGGTGATGTCCAGATATGCACAAACACCCCTGCCAGATATCCACTTGCACAGAGAGAGTAATCCAAGTATAAAAGAGAAGGCTGAGGTGGAGGAAGGGGAAGTGGCTGGGGCCAAGCAGTGAGAGCCAATTCTTGCAGTGATGTACTCCTGCTGCCTTTGTGATCTTGGGCAAGACTCTTGGATTAAATTTAATAGCTGGGGCTGGATCCAGTGACTGATTTTAATTAGAAAGCAAAAGGCATTTTCACCTTCCGCTACTAAATTTGACCTGAAGTTAGTTATCCATACTTAATTCTGTACTATTGTTCCCTAAAGTCAGACTTCAGAACCAATGAAAATGTAGTTTCTACTGATCTTTGTAGGATATTTTGTTTGATAATACCAGTCATGATTTCCCCACACATAATTTTCACATATAATTTTCATTTTCTCTGAGAACGGAACATCAGCAGCCCCTTTCTTCTATACCCCCCTGACAAATTTATAAGGAAGTATTTTGTAGGTTTTTTAAGAATTACTTTTAAGAAAACAGTATCACTCAGTGTTGGAAACACATCCTGAAAAATCTAGAGCTGAGTCTCCTCAAGCACAGATAATGGATTGTGAGTGATGTACCCGAGCCTGCTCACAGTCACCATGGGGCTATTCAGAGTTATTTGCATTACACCATAATAAAGTTCAGCACTGCAAGATGGTACAGATCCAAACCATGTATGTACCACACAGGCCATTGGCTTTTGCCATTCCCTCACTGGGAATTAAACTCTGAGGGTTGTATGCTGAGGAAAATGAATGATTTTCCCATGTTTGAAAAGCATCTACAGAAGGTAGAAAGTCTTAGAAAACAAAAAATAAAATTTAAAAAAAAAAAAAATCAACCCCCAGCTTATTTGTTCATCCATCATATTTTCCAGGCAACTGGTCTCTTGAGAAACCTTGAAACAAATAGCCAGAAGTGAGTGGTGGGGAGAGGAAAGATATATATGAATTCTTTCAAGCAAGTCACATCATGGAGCTACCTAGATTTTCTGCTGGAATGTAACTTTCATGTACTTTCCTGATGCTAGCAAGGGTGGGGTGCTGGTTTTACAGCATCTCAGTGTACCTGAAGAGACATGGACACTACTGGAAGAAATCAAAATTCCTTTTAGTAATGGTCTGCCCAGCCACTGAAAGTGCCCTTGAAGTTCAAGCACTTTTATAACATTCATTTGATCATAAGACTGCCTGTTCTTGTGCTATTTTAAGCAGTTCAGAGACAGATAAACATCTGCTACAGTAAAAAAAAATAATTAAAAAATCAATTGATCACATGCCCAGGCAATGCTTACCATGGACTGTACTCATTTTGGCTAAAGACATTCAGGGGAGTTTTTGAAATAATGCCCTGGAGGGAATAAAAAATTAGCAAGGCAGTTGAAACAGCAACAGCACCCTACCTTAATGGAGCCATTAAAAAAAAAAAAAAAAATCCAAATAATTTAATCTCTAACAAAGGAGGGCCTGTCAGGTCAGTAACCCAGATCTGAGGCAGTGGTTTCATGTAACAATACTGCTTGACTTGGTATTCATTTCCAACGCAAAGTTCAGCCTAACAGCAGCTGTCAAATACCTGTGGTTAATCCCCCCTAGCTGCTTGGGTACAATTTTGGTGGTGTAATACACACTACCACCCGACCCCAACAAGGCCACCACGCTGTTAACACTTTGCCCTTGGGAGGCACTTGAGTGGGTTGGAGCAGTGACAAAATTCCCCTCAGGTATTTAGGAGAAGGACCTGCTCAGGCTCCTGACTGCATCTCCACTGTGCTTCGTGCCACGGTAGTGCTGAAATGTGTTTCTTTCAAAATCATTAAAGGCTGGCATTTCAGAGCTGGGCTCCAGGGAAAATGTCCCTGGCTCTCTGAGCCTTTCCTCCTCTATTTTGAAACATAGATGCTAAGCTTCAGTGCACCTTCCTGCTGGATTTTCAAACAACTCAGTGTTTTACAGGCTTCCGGATATTATAAATGTTGGTGCTGTTCAGGCTCTTTTGTTGTTTGGATTGTGCAACATCCTGTGTGTAGTAGGATGGAAATTTTTACATTCTGTTGGGCTCCACCTTTTCTTCTTTCATCATCTGTACCTGCAGAAGCTTTCTGTCAATTCATATCTGAATAATTCCTCTGGAATCTTTTTGATGAGCTCTTCCAAATACCTTGAATTCAGACTGGGAAATGAATAGAGAGCAGGGATGAGAAACGTCCTCGCTCATCACTGCCCGTTTCCTGAGTCTGCCACCTTTTGGAGAGAAACTCAGATAAAGCTGAAGGATGTGACCAACAGCCTCTGCATGTGTAGACAATCTGCATAGTTTTCCTTATCCAAACAGGTGAGTCAGACATTTGAAAAAGGGATCTTGGGGTGAGCTTCCACTCCCTTTCAGTAGCTCTTCAAGTCTCACCCTCAGTCTTCATCTCTTTGGATATTTCTTTGGATTGGAACCCTTAATTAATGGAAATTTTCAGGATTGTGCTTGCCACAGGGGACACCCTCTATGGGCAAAGCACCAGAGGGTGAAGTGTTTCCAAATTCCATTTAACATCAATTTATCTGGGAATCACTGACAGCCACTTTTTACACCCCAGGAAAACTAATATTCTTTCACTTTGGAGATGTGTTTGCTGCCTAACTCCACTACTCCAGTTCTTTAATGTTCTCACATTGGACTATAATAAATAAATAATAAATTAATAAATAAAAACAAACAAATAAAATCACTATTTTTATCAATAATAATAGTAATAATAATTAGTAAGTAACAACCATAAAAAAATCGAACTTTTTTCTTTAGGGCAGAACTCTGTTCCACATGAGTGGCTGTAACAGACTCAAGTTCTTTGAAAGCAATGGAATTGCATTGCCAGCACAGCTCACTGGTCTGCCTCATTTTGGAAAATTCACTTCTGTTAATGTCTTTGCCATACTGAAACTCAGCATCTGTTACTAAGCTGTGGGAAATCAGGGTTGCAACCCAGCAGTCCCACATCTGAGATACACCCTGAAAGGACCCAATACTGAAATTGGCATCATGGGGGACAAGGATGGACTGCACAATCGGGGGCTTTCCTTGGAAATGAAGTAGGAGGTGACGTGACTAAAGCAGGGGGAAATATTTCCTGCAGTTCTAGTGGACAACATCCACCTTTATCCTCATCTCAGAGTTGTAGCAACTCATGAGTTCTCGTGGAATGATTTATTGATCAATTGAGTGGACAGGATTGTCCCTGCTTGTATGGATTTTAAGCAATCACAGACAGCAGAAGGACCCTGTTAAGTCAACTATTCCACCTTCCTGGATCAGAGTCTGGGTATTTATATCACAAAGTTCACAACCAGCTGCAGGTAGATGTTGATAACATTACTGTATTCACTGGAAAGAATGCATCACCTATACCTGCTGATAAACATCAATGTTTTCACCTCAAAACATCTTAAAATTAACGGCCAGGATTTACAAGTACAAACTCCAGTGCCTCACACACACACAGTGGATTATTTCCAGAGCATTTGAATTTTTAACAGGGACAGAGCCCTAACACTGATTCCTCAGGCACTGAGGAATGAGAAATTCATTAGCCAGGCTGGGGACATTCCCCCATCACGAGGTGCATGCCCTGGGAAAGGAGTCACATTTAGCACACTACAATTTACCTGCATGATTAACCAGCAGCGCTGTTTTTGGATGTCTAATCAGATTATATTGGGTTTATGTACAATTTCCTAAGCAGGCCGACTGATAGATTGATCAAGGGTAGATGGGATCTGACAGCAGAATATTATGGCAGAATTCTTCCAGTGATGGATGAGCCCACCTTGACACAAACTCCAAAGCTTTGCCTCTTAGTAATAAATCTCAGCATGAAGTCATCTGTCTCTGACCTGAAGCTCGAAATCAACGACTCAGGATACTGAAGTTTCATCGTCTTTATGAACATTTAAGTTGGCTCAATGGCATAAATACACACCTCCTGCATTCAATCTCTTTAATAGTGGCAGGCCTTATAATGTTGTTTTTATTTTTATTTTTTTTTTCTGTTTTATAAAAGTTAGCGACTCATAACTGATTTTCTCACCAACCAAGGAGATCGCTGCTAATAGATTACATTCTGTATAATGCTTAATGAGCCATGATTGGGAAAGGAGATGGGAAATGGCACTTTGGATTTATTTAGCAAGGATTCAGTGGAAGCAATGCCATGACTCCACAAATAGCAGTAGGTTTTATGTGGTGCCACAGAATTACATAACAGGCACCTCAGCTAAAACCTTCAAAATGCCTTGCTGGCTTGAGAGCTTCACTTGCATTTTCAAAAGCTAGTTGAAGTCAGATTCTGAAAAATATGCCTAGTTAACCAGAGGGCTTTTTCAAGCAGTGTTGTGAGTAGCTTTCAGTAGGAAATGATTGTATAGACCTACAAACAACAAAAAAGAAATTTTCCCCCAAGTCCACCTGAAAAATCCTCTGTGTGATCTGGAACTCTAAAAGTGGAGGTAACTTATTCCTTGCTTGTAAACTGCATTATGCTCAGAATATATGATGGTGCAATATGGAGCTCACACCATCCAGAATAATAATCTCATTTGCCTGGGACCTAATCCAAGGCTATTTACGAGACTGTGGCCCTATTTCTTCATGGGATTTAAGCACCTAATTTTTATCAATTTCAGCAAGAGGTCAAGGTTTATTTTCTTTTTGAGTGTTTGGGTGCACCAGTTCTCAGATCATGTTTACAAGCACTCACAGTGTAAAATTGTGAGGGTGTGTAATGGAAGTCCTCCAAGCATGGTCGACATCCCAGGTAACCCACAGCAGCTCTCTGAATTAATTCAGCAATGCCTCCATGTGACCTGCTGCAGGCATTCTCATCTGATGGAGTCAGGAAATGGGGTAGCTAATAGACCATTTTGGAGTGTTGTAAGATCACAGCAATCCCATATTTTAAGAGGTTAATATAATACTAATTGGGGCTTGGGTGAAGAGTTCATAAGACAGATGAACCCACATTAGTTTTGAGAATTTGAGCAGCCAGATTCTTAATCCATGTTCACTACTGCTTGGGAGTGTTTTTGCTCTTTATCTAAGAAAAAAAAGGAATATTACGAGATTTCTGTAATTGTCAGCTTTTTCTGACTAACCTTCTTGACTACATCTTCTGCATTCATGATGGCTGATAACACCAAAGTCATGGGCTGTGAGAAAAATCAACTTGTAGGACCAAATGCACCTCCTGACTGACTCTGGCAGACCTGACTGCACTCTGAGATTTTATTTCTGCTAATATCAAAGTCCAGAAACTGACAAAGCTGTATTATTGTCAACCCCTGTAGTGAGGCTGGGAAAGTAGGAATAACAGTTAAGTTAGACCTGCGTGAATAATTCATAGGGAATAATTTATTTGATTAATTGACCTCCCCTTTTTTTTTTTTTATCTGTTCATGGCCCTGTCCACAAGCAGCAGTTGATTTTCTCTCTTCCGTTGTTACTCAAATTGAAAATATCTGCTGAATAATTTCTGAGGATAATTCTTGTTCTGCAAATTTGTCCCTGAGCAGTTCACTGTGAACATTTGCTATCTGAAATCCCAGTGCTAGCTAGACACACAGATCTCATGGTGTTATTTCTGTTCCTTCCATAAAGGGCACATACATTCAAAACAGTGTGTTTTCCACTCTGGCTATTGGTAGTTCTGAGTCCTTTAATGTAGAGTTAAGCTCTGCAAGGTGTGTATTTGATTGTAAGGTCCCATTATTGATTCATGTGAGATAAACAATAGGTACAATGAAAGGAAACTGCTTTTTCTTGGGAGATTTTCCTGTAAACCTGCAGGTTCCTCCCAGTCAAGTCCTCTAGCTGTTCAATGAGAGGACAAGGAAATCATGAAGGGGAACAAATTCAGGAATTAAGGACAAATCTTAGGAACTGCTTACATCACCCTCCATGAGATTCCCATAAGCAGGAGCCACCCTGACCCAGATGCTGCCTCACAAACACAGGGACAGCACGCACAGGGGATGCAGCACAATCCACAGGACATGTAGAGGACAAGGCAAGCACCCTTGGCTGTCCTCCACAGCTCTGGAGGGACACACAGCCACCTTCACACCTCCCATCCTGCTTTCCACAGGCTTTGGTGCTGAGCAGCTCCCCGATTCCCTTTGCAGCACAGCCACTTGTTTACTCACTGCACTCGTGTTCTGCACTCATAAGGCTGCACATCGACTTTCAGAATCAGGAGGGGGAGAAAAAAATGGGAGCAAGACAGAGTTAAAAGTTTCAGCCATAAAAGCTTTTGACACATCTTTCTGTCTCTTTCTGTCCAAGTAATCAATCTTCTAAGTTTCCAGGAGCGGCTGAGATTTTTAAAAACAGCTGTAATCTGTGGTCATTGATGGTGGAGTAGATTGTTTGCCAAACTATTACCATAACTGTCAACCGAAATCAGAAAAATAATCTCATTGTGCTGGACAGATGCCTTTCCTGCATTATTGATATAGTCACTCCCGAGTAATAGAGAAATATAAAGCATTGTTCTATTTACAAAAGGAGATTGGCCAAGTCCTTGAGAGTGAGCAGGAGGGACAGGCACTTAAAGGAAGTGAGATATAGTCAACTCAGTAAAAGTTATGTGTCAGGGTCATGTGGCCTCCATAGTCAGCAGTAGAATCTCAGTTTTCAATAGCTTTTCCTCTCCTTTCTCACTTTCAGATTTAGCTCCAGAGCTTAATCTCTGACTAAATGAGCTTTCCAGGGTTTTAATGCAGCACCATGGAATCTACCCAGCTTTTTCCCCTTCCCACCTCCCCTTTGGCTGCCAGCATGACAACCCCAAACACATCTCTGGTGCTGCTGCATTTCCAAAATTTACAAAAACACTGCACGTTCCCCATGTTGCTCTTGGTAGAGAGGATAAATCAGGTCAGATCTGCACATTATAATACAATGCAGGAGAATTTTGTCTGCTTGCCACCGAGATGTCTCTGAAAGCACTTTGCAAGGCAATGCACTAAATATGAGCGTCGCAGAAAATCTTTAGGCAGATGGAGCAGCCAGCCTGCATTTAGCCATAGCGCCCACAGAGTCTTTTGCTGTTACAAATGTTTGTATATAGAGAAGGGCCCAATTTTGCATTGGAATCTGCTACAGTGAACCCATAACCCCAAGTTCCCCATTTATAGCACAAATGAATAAATATCTATACAGTCAGAGGACTGGAGGTGGGACTGGAGCTTCTATTTTCACTTGAACACCATGCAGGGGTCAGGCACAGTGAGAGTCCCGTGATCAGCTGAGGACAGGTTCTGGGAGATATGTGGTCTCCTGTCCTTTTATCCTTTTTTTTATTTTTAAAATTGCCTCACATTTCACTGCAGGAAAAAGTTTATTTTCCCATCAGCGTTTTGAAAACACAAAATTTGATTTTTTTTTTTCTGAGGGGGGAGCAGGAATTATCTATAGATGTAGTCCTTCATTTAACTTGAAAAGAGAAATTAGCTTTTAGAAAATGAGAGCAGTTTTTAGCTTATTCTTGTTCAAAAGCAGATATATGAGCTGCTAGCCTCATTTTGGTAGCAACAAAAGAACTTTTCGGCAGCTTAATGCTTTGAGGCAACACATGGCTTTTTTCTTTCTTTCTTGAAACAAAAACATACAGATGCAATCTTTGTCTCAGTAGAAAAAAGATGGAAATAAAAATCATTTCATCAAATTTAGTGTAATGAGAATTATTGTCATACTATAAAAATAATTTAAATAACAACAACAACAAAATTGCTTTTACCCCATTTTTACTGAAACGCCTGCAAAAGAGCCATTCTAGGGAAGCAAATGGGTGCTCTGGTCTGAAGTGTGAAAATCAACAATACACAGAAAAAAGCAGGGCTAATTGAAGAACTAATTCATGCTGGGTGACCACCAGCCAAACAATAGCTCGGACCCATCACGCTGACTAAAACATTTGTAGCTTTCAAATGAGGAAGAAATTCTGTGAGGAAAATGCCTGACTGTCTTCATGCAGAAGGATGAACAGTCTGTGGTGGGGAAATGAGTGCATGAAGTGTCCTTGACACCACGTTTGTCGTGGCTCCTCTGCTCTGGCGTTGTTGTACTCTGGTTAGAGAGATGTTCTGAATCTGTTAATGTGTGCTGTGGACAAGAGGTTTGAGCCAGCCCCTCACACATCACTCCCCCAACTCCTCTAGCTCACACCCAATCTCCTCGAGCACACACACCGAGCCCCACAGTGGTTTTAATTGAGAAGCATAAATTTGGCCTGCTAAATCTATTAACGATTTGTTTTAATTAGGAACCCAGCTGCTTCCTGAGATTCTGCAGTCTGGGTTTCAGAACTTTAACCACACTGAAAATGAGTCTCAAGTGAGTTGCTTTGAATCTTTCAGCTCAGCGTTTTTACAGACTTGTTGGAAGGGAGATGTTTTGAAAAGTTTCCACAGTGTGCCCATCACTCCTCCTCTCAGTCCTCGGATGATACTGACTCATGGAGGGCAAAGCTACACCTATCCAAGTGCTTCTTAAATCCAGATGAAGTTTGTCTTTCTTTCTAGAAAGCAGTTAACATCCACTGCCCATCATGAGTGCAGTTTCCAGAGAGACAAATATGGGACGAAATTAAAACATATTTAAGACCTAAGGACACTATACAGGGACTTGGTGAAGCCAGGCAAGATGTTGTATTTTCTTGGAACATTTAGCAGATCACACACTAATGAATTTCTGGGCACTGGGACACTCACTCCTGCTAGGTTTGCATTGCACTGCCCAAAGGAAGAGCACTGGCTTTTGGCTTATCTTTTTTATGGACCTGTGATGACTTCCAAAGCCTTTTCAAGTCGGTGGTAAAGACACTTTTCCAGCTTCCCCTTTCCTTCCTGGGCGTGTGAGCCTGTGCCAAGATGGAGTAATTTGTGCACTTGTAGGCAAAGTTCAATGGAAAAATGATGAGGAATTGCTTCTCGTGCATTTACAACTCCAGAAGGCACCAGCCTTTCCCTGAAATTATCTGACAGAAACACACATGTCTGACAGTGCATGGTCACTAAGCACGAGGTGTCTTCCCAAGGACCCAGAACCTACACAGCTAAAAACTCAGCAAATACCATTTCATTTTTCATTAATGATTCACTGGTCATATTTCTACCATTGCTCCATGATCCAGCCACTGTCCAGGTGGAAATGACAGTCATGAGGTTCAGCGAGGTATGTAATAACTCCTTCCACCTTCACTGTTTTCTTTTAGCTTTTCTGCCTTATTTTCCTTTGATTTTTCCCTCCTTCATATAAAACTCTATTCTATAATGGTTTTGGAATTTTTTTCTCTGGATTAATGCCAGTTTTGGAGGTGGGTATCCACACAACTACCCAACTCCAGCCCATGAAAAAGCTCTAAGAGAAGGAAGGAAAATAAAGTGAGGTAAAAATCTATGCCATCAGGACATAGGAGCTCCAATTTCAACAGTGGTCACCATTCCTCATAGACTAATGTTGGCTTTTCTCCTTTTGGATGCCCAGGATGATTTTCTCAATATCTATGGGTGGAGTGGAATTAGATTTCTTATTCCATTTTTCCATCCAGCCAAGAGGTGAAAACTGGCATAGGTTATCTTTCTTTTCGCCTTTGATTCAACTACTCAGAAAAAACTTTTCAAATAGCTCAACTCTTGACCACATTAGTTTATTTTATCAATCAAGCTTTGATTCACAGATAATAAACACATCGGTATAACTCTTGGATGTGTTCACTAATAATAAACAGAAAACTAAGCTCACACTGAAGCTAGTCAGAGAATGGGCTGGGTTTTATTTCTACAAAAAAAATTGTTGATAAAGCATAAAAACCAGACTTGCACTCTTTTCATATGTGCCATTTAACATCTCTTTAAACTAATGAGAGCTCCATCTCCTTCCAACAGAAGGGGACCTCTCAAAGTCTGAAGTTCCCCCATATAATAGGTCCACGCAGACCCAAAGCAGACAGTCAGTCCTTGGACTTTGCAGAGTTCCGTTAACCAGACACAAATTTAAGGTTTCTTAGAGCCATTTTTAATGATTCTTTGGTGTCTTTTGTCTTTCTCTGCTTCTGACAACATGATATTCCATGAAATTCAGACAGCATTCAAGGTCTCTGGTCTGTACACAGGAACATGGAAGATTGAAATCTAAACATTAATTGATGAGCCCACCAGTAATCCTCCTCTGCTACCTACTTAAATACCTTTCTTTAATTATGCAACCTCATTGTATTTGAACCAATCTTATGCTTTGGGGTGGAAGGATATGCTTTTGATTTTTATATACTTCACTATACATTTTCATATGAATCTGAATGCTCCATTCCTCTTTAAGGTATGGCTTAATTTTCCCAAGTCTGGCCTAGAATTTTCAAAATTCAGATGATTTTCTTAAATTTTATTTTTATTTGACATTTCAAATTCTTTATCAAATAGTAGGAGAAACATCCAGCAGGAATATTGTTATCTTCTCTCCCCTTCAATTGGGTTGGATCTTGGGTTCCAACAGAAGCAAAGCTATGAGTTACCACATTGAGAATTAAATTTAAAGCTCACACAGATTTTCTTGTGCGGGGAGTGAAAGGGATTGCACAGAAAAAAGTTTTCCCAGTGCCACTAACAAGAAGTTTCTTAGTGGCTTAGGACTGGCTGAACACCTCCTTTGCATAGAAAAAAACATAAACCCATATCGGTGGGTGCCTAATTTACAAAAACCTGCTGATTTTAGAGTTCTGCAAGGGACACCCCTCATCCCAATCTTCCTGTGCAGCTGAGTGATTCCTTCCTGCCAACATCCTCCTTTCCCCTTTCTCCCAAGGGGCTGCTCAGTCCCCTTAAGTCTTTTTTGGCTTGTTTACTAAATCTTCATTTTGCTCACTCAGGATTAAGGACACTCAACTTAGGTATGATCCTCCACCGTGTGCTTTGGTTCCAGGGTTGACTCATAAGTAGAAGAGTCCTTAAGCCTTAAAAAGCAGATTGAAAACTCAGTAAACAAGCTGAAGAAGAGAAACTCAAGATAAGAAGTCCAAGTCTCCCGCCGCAGAGGCATGAAAAGCACTTTTATATAATGTATTGTTGCAAAGAGGTTTTTAGTGACTTTGTAATGATTTATAGGTAGCCTTTTGTGGTTTGTACTTTTACTCCTCCCACAACCCTTGCAAGTCAAAGTTGGGTTTATTGTGTACCCATTTTTCCACATTTAGCTCAATAATTTTCTCATTTAAACACTGAGAAGCAGTATGCAGGATTGCTTGTTTTTCTCAAAAAGAACAAATGCCAAAGAACTTTAAGTAATTTCTTTTTTAAAAATGTGTTTCTGCAACCTAGCAATATAAATGTTCTGGAGGTATATTGGATATAAACTTACATAATCTTGGGTATATTTAAAAGTTTCCATGGAAACCATTTCTTTGTCAAAAGAACAACATTGCTCTGGGCTATTTGTAACCCACACCTAGCACTGTCCAGATCGGTATGGAGACCAGGAGGTGACTCTGATGTCAGTAAAGGAGTGGTCTTGGCTGGTTTTAGCTTTTTAGCCACAGCAGAAGGTGCTAAGTAGCATTTCTGCATTATCCATACATGAAAACAGCAACAGTGAAAGAGTTGAGGCAATCTGACCCCTAGAAACAACCAAATGCAAAGACACCTGCCTTCCCTGGCAGGGGCCCTTCTGGTTATGTTAAGTGCTTCTGCAAGAGGAAATGAGAGTGCAAGGTCTCGTCAAGCAAGGATATTTGTTCTGCATGCTGCAGGTTTTCCCTCCAGAATAAGCTGCTCTTCTAATGAGCACTGTTTTGACAGCAGCATTGCAGCCTGCCAGGAGCTGCTCCCAATGCAGCGCGTCTGTCTGCGCATCTGCAAAGGCGTCTGCAGAGTTGCAGCCCTGGTTCTCACACCGTTCCTCATGCCCTCTTTTATCCAATTCTGCAAGACAAAACGGGAGGGGGAAAGGAAAGGGCAAACAAGTCCAGTGTGACCTCCCTCCTGCCTCCGGAAACACTCCAGTTTACAGGGGCAGTGAGGTGGAGCTGGGTTTGGAGCTGTCAGCAGCTGGGAGTCAACAGCAGCCCATCTCATCCACTTCAGAAATGAGCCCTGGCTGATTGGACAAATATTTCCTATTTACCAGCCTCTCTCCCCTCCTGGATAATTCTAGGGTTAATCCACCACACCACCTCCTCAGCCCAGCCCCGTGATATTGACACTTAAGAAACACAGAGCTGTTTATATTTCATTGGAGAGCTCATACTATCAATTTTCACATTAGTGAGTCCAGCTATTGCTCTCTTCTATCGGGATCTATTGAGTGGTGGCAGTAGAGATATCCGCTGTAGTGAAGGAAAAAAAAATACTTAGCTGTCTGATGAAATGTTTTAAATGCATAGGGTTCACCTTGGGGTTGGCTGCTGCTCAGATTTTATCCATTAATAACACGCAGGGCTGCCACACTACTCTCCAGGGCTGATAGGAAAAATAGTACCACTTACAGATCCCCTGGTTTGCCTCGGGGAGAGTGCACCAAATGCAGCACGTATCATACATTTCGGGGCTGAAATTTACTCCACAAGAAGAAAAAAAAAAAACACAACAAACCCCCCCACCCCCCCCCCCCCCAAAAAAAAAACATTCTCTGTATTAAAAAACAAAACCCAACCTTATTCCTGAAACACAGACAAAGAGAAGTTGCCATGTAGGCCAGTAGTTGCAGACCTCGAGTGCTTTACTTATGCTATGAAATGCCTCTGGGCAAAACAGGGGCAAGATTTCAGTGTAAACGGCCTTTTTTAGCCTACTGCTCTGCAGGTTGACATTTCACCCAGCAGGGAGAAGAATCTGAATTGTTACAAGGAACCAAGCAGTAAAAAGTAGGCTCTTGGTAAGTCATCATCTTTCCAGCAAGAAAGTCTCATTTATTTATATTTTCTTTTCTTTTTTTTTTTTTTTTTACTACCCCTGAAACAATTCACAGGAAAATGATCATCAGAATAAGAATTGTTAACTGATTAGATTATTGTCGGCACTCAGTACAAGAACATCACCAGGCGCTCAAGGGTAAGTATTATTTTCATCTACTGATGAGGCTAAGAAAGGATTGTGCACCCAATTCCCTGTGCATTAATGATCTGAAGATATTTGGGTTGGGTTGCATTGTTTTCCCCTCTCTTTCAAAGTGAGCCACAGAGCTCTTTGCTGCCAGGAAGTGTTATTTAAGAATATGAGCTTCTTTTGTAAAGGGAAGGACATAATTAGATGTTAAGAACTGATTATTGCATTGTTCTCCACAGAGATTTCCAAAAGGCACAGCATTTGAAGAAAGAAGGGACAGTATGCATTGTGCTTGGAAAGTGAGAGATATCTGCCTTAACCATTCTCTGTCTCCATATCTGAAAACTTTACAAGACATGTAACCCAAATTCCAATTGCACATTTCCTGTGAGGAGCCCATTGGTCAACTCTACCTGCTGTGAGACTAGGGCTCCCACCAAAAAATCAGAAAAATCCCCCATTTCCTCCAGCAGGAATTACTCAGAACAGAAAACCTTAATTTTTTAAATTTTTTTTTTATTTTATTTTTGAAGGACTTGAAACAATCTGAACTTGCCCTACACACTGCTGTTTCCTGCTACTCCAGCCCTGGGGAGCTGATGCACCTCAAGCTTCCTCATCTAGGCACTCAGAGGAACAAAAGGCTTCTGTCAGGCAACCCTCAGAGAAACATTTGTAAGAAATAAACACCCCTGAGCAGGACCCATCCAACTCACCCAAACTCTAAATGTAGGACAGACCATGGACACTTATCCATGGTGCATGCAGAGGAGATCCAGGCTTTAGGCTGATATCCACTAAGAATCTCCCACACTACCTCTCCCATGACATACTGGTGCCACCTAGGTGCCTTCCCCCCAAAAAGTGTTAAAAATCAAGTGTTAAAAATCAAGCAGACAAACCTCAGGCATTTCTCTGGAGGCTCCTGGCACAGTCTCTGGCAGATTGGTCAGGAGGAACAGCCAACACAGACCTTCAGCTGCTGCTTGACTTCTGTTTGATTTTCAGCAGCAGCAGCTGGGAGGGGATGCCCAACTGACTTGAGCATTTACTTTATTATTCTTTTCACAAAGTCAGGACTGCTTCAGCTTTGCTTAATACCTCCTGAAGCCCTAGAGACATCACCTCTGCTGCTGCTTCTTCCTCCTCAGCCTTCATTGTGTATCATGCAGGATATGGATGATATCTTCTCTAAAACACACCTTAAAGCTCTGGTTCCTACCAGGAAAACCCCAGCAGAACCTCAACCCCTGTACTCACCTGTTTCCCCTCCACTGCTGGAGTTTCCAGAAGTTCTGAGAAATGCTGTAGTTTTAAACAATTGGACTTCTTTCTAACATTTTCCCTTTCTTTCTAGGAAAAAAAATAGGACTCACAGCCTATTCACTGTATCCTCACCATTTTCCAAGGTTGCTTGAGGTATTTCATTATTAATATCTTTAATGACCATTTTAAAGCTCATTTAGATAAAATTCTCCAACTACTCTTATCATAAGTTTGCTCTAAAACCACTTGGATGTCATACTAAAAAAAAGTTCTAATCCTCCAAATATAATTTATATGAAACAGAAATGTAAACCATACCCTGTAATACATAATATTTGCATCTAAGCTACATATATAAGCACAGAGGAAAGGTGCAAGAGTATCTCATCCTTTCTGACCTCAGGTAAAAGGATTCTCGTAGCCCAGTCATGCTTTTATAGCCCTTTTCCCTGCCCGTTTTTGTTTGTTTGTTTTGTTTTTTTATTGTTGGTTTTGTTTGGTTGGTTTGTGGTTTATTTTCGGGTTTTTTATTTGTTTTTTTGGTTTGGTTTAATTGGGCTTTTTTGACTCCATGGGACCACAGATTCACCTGGATTAAAAAAAAAAAAAAAAATTAACCCCCCTACATATAAGAAATAAATCAGTTCCACATTTTGCCATACTTTGTCAAAAATGGGCTTCTTCATGACCAGGCAAGTTCTTGGGACCAAAGCCTGAGCTGAAGTCACCACAGCTTTGGAGACAGGTGTTGCAGTCTTTCTTTAATCTGCAATAACAGCCTTTAGCTGTATCACAATTAACACACTCCATGTGCCAAACAGTAACGAACTTGCCTGTTCTCTCTGGACCTGCTTCCAGTCTGAGGTGAGAACTAATGAATTGTCAGGGCCACAGGAGGAGGACAAGGACGTGGAAGCAGAGGGGAAGGAATAAGAGTACAAACATCTGCGTGTAGAGGACAAAGCTCCTCGCACTCTCCCAGGTTATGCAGCCACTTTGTATTTGGCAGCCAAGCCATCCCTTTTCCTTGCAATCACTCTGTTTACTTAGGAGCAAACCCAAATGCAGTTTGCACCAGAGTTTGTTTGAACACATCCCTTCACTTCATTGCTGTGATTCGGGATTTCTTTTTTTGTCCCTTTCCTTCTATGCATCTTCATCCTTCATGGTTGATTTGGATTATGATGTAAACTAAGCGAACGTGACACAGCTGCTCTCTCCAATAACTAAGGAGATGCCGGCTGCCACTCACCCTGGCACTTTGGTGGTTCACAGCAGGGCTGCTGGGCTGATGGGGGCCCTCACTTTTGGCATCTGTCTATGCCATCCTCATGCCGTTTGCTGAAACAAAACCAGTGATGTTAGCAGCATATGGGCAGCCAGAACAGGGGTCATTTACCTTATTTGCCAACAAAGTAAAGGACAAGGCCCAGTGGAATGGGGATATATGGAGAAGAGCTGGCAGCACGGTGGCAGAAGAGGAAACCGCAGGCAGGAGGGATCCCAGGAGTCACCTCTGCCCAAACGTCCCTCTCCCGTGACATGTGGAGTCTCGGAGCTTTGTGTGGATTATTTGATGCTAAATTCTGTGAGCTTTGATCAGCTGAGCTGACTCTGCCAAACTGAACTCATCTGGCTGAGGTGGACAGCCCACCTCAGATACAAAGCCTGACTCCAAACCTCACTGAAAGCTGAGAAAGGTTTTGTTGACAATCAAATTCATGTAACAGCTAACAGAAAATAAATCATTTCCATCTGCATGCTCTTGGACTAATAAAGGCTTGGTCTGAAACTGGAAGAGCCAAAAACCTGTCAGGGATCCAATCTAATTGTGTATCTAACCTGACCAGAAGTAAGAATAATTGGAAACCTCTCAAGTAGATTGTTCTTCTTAACTTACCGGGACAAGCCACACACCAACAGCTTGCACAGTCTGACTTCTGCAAACAAAAGCAGTCTGGATAATTTTGGAGAAGACACTGAGCATTCAGACTTCCAGGTTAGCTGTCTCTGTTTGCTGCCAGAAAAGAAAAAAAAAATTAAAAAAATAGGCACTTTTCCCTTCAGAGCTGTACCTCTAGGCACAAGGTTACAGCACTGGGCATGTTTTAACTCGTAGGCTGTGCTGAAACAGAGAACTTGAGGAAGATACTTAGCGAAGAAAAATAGCTCTGAATAGAATGATGTCTGCAGAAACCAGGGATGACAAATCTACTGCAATATGAAAACATATGTATATGGCATTGTGAATTTAAAAGGTGCCCCACGTAGCAGGCATAGCTCAGATATTTATTAAGACTCAGATTCATGAAAAATATCCCCCTTTTTGTTAGCAATTTTTGCCTGCAAAATTAAACTCACTTGTGTGCTCTCATAATATGTAAGTATTCTTCAAAAGTGCTACCTCTTTTTCTGTGTCTGTAGCAATGCTTACCTAAGTCTCCATCCTCTTTTCAAAGTACCACTTATAGTATCTGAGAACCTATATATTTTTATAAAACCCTTCATTTTGGAAGTTCAGTATTTCCTAAAATTGTATGGGAATTACAGGCTCAGAGGGTGTTATTTCTATCTGATAATTTTACAAAAATGTTTACATTTAAAAAAAATATTTCAGGTTTTTGTGTGATTATTATTTAAAAAATGCTAAAAAATTGAGAAAATGTGATTTTATATCTTGCTCAAGTTTAAATAAATATAACCCCCTAAAAAATATTATCAGACTTTTTAGTATTTTGTCAATAATATCAGGAATATACATTAAAATGCATGTTTCAATCCATGACCATGTGGCTCTACCTCTTGATTGCGTAAAATGTTTACCAAAAATCTTGAGTGTTTTAAAAAAATGAGCAGAGTTGTATCTATGTATGAAAAGTAAAAATGTTGTAAATAAGGGAGTTGGCTTTTTTTTTTTTCTCTCACAGTTTCAAGCTCCACTTTCTAACTTAAATGCATAAAGATTTTTTTTTGTCAGCTTCAGTGCAGAGAAACATTAAAATTCATCTCACCCCAAACCTTTGTCGGGAAAAAAAGATGTTAAATATCAGCAAATGGATCTGATAAGCTGCAGACTATTTCTGCTGTCAGAGAATGACTGTAGGACAAAAACACATGTTCAGGATTTGACATCCCTTGGCATCTTGTAAATAGCCTGCATGAATCCACACCTAAAAACTGCCAACACAAGCAAAATTGTGCCCAAGTTTCTTGTAAGTTAAGCAAGCAAAGCAGAGACATGAAACGTGGTTGGATTGAATATAGAAACCTAAAGACCCCCAAAACTGACCTTGAGAGCATTTTAGCGAAAGATCTTCTCTGCACTTTTGCAGCGCCAGCCTGATTTTCTCTGTATAAAGAGCTCTGTGTGTGTGTGGATGGGTGAATGTGCAGGACTGCGTGATAAACACGTTATTAGTGAAAAAAACAACTTTCTATAGAAGAATGATAAGAAAAAAGAACTGCTGAGTAATACAAAATAGACCCTTCCTTTTTCTTTTTTTCTTTTTTTTTTTTTTTTCTCTTTCCTTTTTTTTTTTTCTTTTTTTTTAAGGATTCATTCCTTATAAGAAATGTGAAGTAATCCCTTGGCCTGATTTTCTTCCACTTCAACTCCACCCCCTCACTGAAAGAAAAACTTTTTTTTCTGATTTGTGATTCAAAGGACATCTCCTCCCTGTCTGGATGGCAAATTGTTTTCTTCCTTTTCTGTAAAAGAACAGCACCAACAACAAATAAAAGGTTAAAAAGAAGGAAAGGAGGGATATTTAGAAAGATGAAGAGGAAATCTGCTTCAAGAACCAATTTCTTGTGATACAACATCAGTGTTTGTGCCACAGATGCAAGAAGAGATTACTTCCCTTCTTTTCCCCAGCGCCCTTTTAATTTCAATCTCTCGATTCTTTTTGGAGATGTTGGTCTCCCTTTCCTGGATTCAGGTTTGCCCACTGCCAGCAGGATATGTCAAAGCTTCTGGACTGAGTGGAGAAACCGCTTTTTCCTGAAAGCATGGGGATTGTCTCAGCGTTTGAGGGATGGATTATTCCGGGGACTGTCACAGCTTTAGTGGCATCTGCTGGAAAACAAATCCACACTGTGGTGGGAGATGCCACAACCATGCCTATCCCAGTCACCTAATGGGAGCACATTCCAAACTTTCCCTGGATTAATACAATTTTTGAATATCCTCTATAAAAGATCAACATCTCTGTAGTCCGTGCTGGCTTTAATTCGGAGTTCAGGGTCAAAAAGGATCATGAGGATGGTCCTACCCTCAGTGTGGCTGGGACCATGGTGCAAACACACGTGGGCACCAGGCTTTTCCCAACCTGAAAAGTGAGAAGGGAAATGGATGGGGTCTGTGGAGCTGAGAAAGGTTATGCAGGAGTCAAGTGCTGTGTGCCAGGACATGGTTGGGCTGGGATCCGGAAAGTGATTCTCTCCAAAGGACGTGGAACAGCTGGCAGCATGCCTCCTCCCCTCCTCTTCCTCTGAAGCACCCCTGGAGTCAGGATGCTGGCTTTGATGACTCAGTAGTCTGCTTGGCTGTGGCAGATCTTGTATTTCTGGTGAGAATCAATATAAACACTTTCTTTTGTATTTCCTTATTTTTTTTTTTTCCCTTACCCATTGTAGTGCCTCTTATTTCACTGTCTGCTGTCTGTCCCCAGCACCAAAGGAAACTGTGATCCCTAATTCCCAGTGCTGCCCAGCCTGCTATAAAACTGCTTAGTGTGAAACATAATATGCAAAAAAAAAAAAAAAATTCCCTTTTTTTTTCTTTTTTCTCCCCCCCCCTCCTTTTTGGCAGGCTCTGGAAAAGGCCTGTTTCCTGGCAGGAGAAAAAGCCAGCCTTGGCTTCAAGCAGCCACTGACAATTCCCAGCATATGGTAAGAGAGGGAGCTTCCGCCTACCCCATCAGGTAAGTGCCATCTTCCTTACTACAGCAATGATCGATGTCACGCTTGGAGAGCGCTGGCTACTGGGAGAGGAGCCAAGCGGCCAACTGGCCAGTACAAGGGAACAGGTCAGGCTGGACAAGGCCTCTGGGTGAGGAAAGCATGCTAGCATAAGCATGCAAGCAGGAAACGTGGTGTCTTAGTGCACCGTCATCTGCCTTGGGTTTTTGGCTCCGCAGCCGAGTTCGAAAGGCTTAATTTGCTTATGCTCACGCTCGGGATTAAGTGCTTTCCAAAGGTGGATTGGGGCTTTTTTGCATATGCCTTTCAGCATTGTTTGTGTGCTACTTCCTCCCTCCTTTCCTTTTTTTTAAAAAAAATTTTCTCTTCCAGTGTCAATTCTTGCTATTCTCATAATGAACTTTTCCATGTTGGTTAGAAGAAGATCTGGTCCAATGTCATTTCCATCTCTGCTCATTGACTCCATGTTATTTTGGAGCAGTCCACCACAGTTTCCTTAGAGTAGCCCAGCTTTTGCCCTGTTTAGTCCTGGGCAATGTTTCAGCCCACTTTGGCCTCAGATCTCTTTCTCTGACCTCATCTTGCACCATGCTCTGCTGTATCACAGGAGGGTTTGGGAACGTCAGAGCTGCAGAAGGAGGACTGTGCACGTCTGCAGTGTGCCTGGGAGGGGGACAAGGCCCTGTGTCACGATCCCACCCTCTCCACAGGGCCCATGGCACAAGGAACAGGGTGAAGAGTGGGCTCCAGGCCCCCTTGGAATTTCCATGGGATGGGCTCTGTCTCTGCACAAGGCAGGTCTGCTCCCCAGGCTCCCAGTGCACCTTCGAAGCCCCACTGAGCCATTAAGACCAGTTTCTCAGCTGTAAATCAAAGCAGCTCCATAACACTTTTTTCCTCTCACCTGAGCCCTGACCTGGAGGGACCACATCTTGTGGAGAGAGGGTAATTCATTCTCCATGCTCACTCAATCCATAGACCCTCGGCCAAGGATGCTGATTATTGCTAACAGGGGTGCTGTTTTTTATCGTCCTGGCAGGGCTGAGAGAGCCCTAACTCATTTCACATTGAGCTCTGAACAGCCACTGCCTGGTAGGAACTTCTGGTGAGGACCAAACTGAGCTGCTCTCCATTTATCCTATGGAGGACTGTGCACTTTGCAGCTCATTCTCCAACACAGAAATAAACTGCCAGTGGCTTCTCTTCTGGCACAGATTGATCTAATACAACTGCCTCAGCGCACACTGTTTGTGCAGACAGTTCCAGTGCACATTACTGTCATTTCTGATGCCCTAAAAGCTGCTGCCTTCTCCTTCCCATGCTCTTAAATACTTTAAATGCTCTTAGAAAGTGTGGTGACACTTTTACAGGTGATGGGGCAAGGGTCACAAGCTGAAAATTTGCATGGCAAGAGATGCAAACAACAGATTCCCATCCCTAGGAGAGAAGCAGGATCTGATTTCCTTTGTCAGTAGGTTCATTCTTTGTGCCACATAATTATAGATAAACACAAAGAAACACGCAACTTGTCTTCAATTAAATTCAGAGTTTTCCGATTGCCACATTAATGGGAGAAAGGTTATCCCAAACAAGTGCATCTCTGACTGCTGTGGGAAATCCAGCTGCAATGGGAAGTGTGAAGTAAGGGGTTACTTTCTAGAATCTGTTGTAAAAATCTGAGCTGAGCCATAGCTTTGCCAGTCAATGCCTGAGTGCCATCAGTGACCAAAAGTGCTACAGGGACGAGGAGCAGAGCCATGCCCATAATTTTATTCACCTAAACTATCAGGCAGCAGTGGGTGCTGATCAGCAAAACAACTAATGCAACTCATTTTCAGGTGTCTGTGTTCATGGTGAACTGATTTTGTGCCCTTGCACTGGAAATATATGGGTGTTCATGCTGCAGAGGTATTTTAAAATGCTTATCAAAAGCCAGAATATTAAAGTAAATGCTACAGGTAGACCACTGCTTCAATCACAAAATTCTGGGCAAAATGTCTGTTCTAGAAAGACTAGCATATATTATTAAATTTTTCCTTTCAGATTTTTCTAAGTGGGTTTCAATTTTTAATTATAAGGTCTTTTCCTTTTATATAATTTGTTTGTTTTTTTCTATGATACACATATCAATCAAAATGTTATATAGCATGACAAACAGCATATACTTTGATCCAGAAAAACAGAAAATCTGGTATAATTTTATAGTGTTATAATCATCCTTTTGGTTTTGAAGTAAACTAAGTAAGATAAATATTTCCAGAATTACATTTTTAATGTACTGCTAATACTATTGGCACAACATAAAACGTTTACTATTAAACTGGAAAAGAAAAGGTCAGTATTTTAAACAAACAAATTCCATCCCAACATGTTTCTACACAAAATATCCACTTAGCCTAATTAACTGCAGCTCCTGAGCATCAGTGGATGGATTTTCACATTTAACAAGTTCCATGGAGTTCGGCAAGAATGATTATTCCTTTTGAATTAAAGAATATTGCTGCCCATCATACGGGATTCATTACTGCTCGGTTTCAAGAGTCTGTCATCCACAGAGGGAGCAGGAATGATTCCATATGACTTAGGTGACAAATCATAAAACATAAAAAATGAATAGCTAACAGCTGTCTGGACTTTTCCTGATGCAAACAGTTTCCTTCAAGTTGATATTTCCTCATGCTCCTAATTTTCCAAAAAAGACAATCCAGATGTTCCAGCTGCACAGCACAGGTATCTCCAATGCAACCAGCATCTACAGAGAGATCACCAAAGGGCTTCTCTGATTTTCTCTTCTTCCCCTTGTCTATTCTTTTTGTTTTGTTTTGTTTTGTTTTTTGTTGTTTTGTTTTTTTAGTTTTTTTATTTCTCCTCAGCAAGAGTAAAACTTAAGCATGGCCAGGTGTTTTCACTTCAGAGACTCCAATGGCAACAACAACTCCAGCGCTTTGGAAGCTAACAAATTTGTTGTGTCACAATTGATAATCAACTCTAGTAAAAGAATGTCCAAATCAATTGAGCTTTAGCAAGGGCAAACTGACTGGACACAGCCAGACTCCCAGCAAAAGTAGGCCAAGCTTGATAAATTTGCCCTTATTATAGCTATTGATGTTTAAATTTCTTCAGGGATGTTGTTACATGGGTGCCTAGTGGTGACAGAGGTACGATGACCTCCTTCGATCCTTAATCTACACCTGTTAGTTGGCTCCCTAGTTGCTTGTGAGTATACTCAAGCTTAAAGGTTAACAAAAGAAAAACAGGCCAAGTTTACGCGACTGCAGCAACGGATCAATGCAGAGTAAATAACCTTCTCTGTCTTATTTCCCCAAGCATTATTGATCCAAGTTCTTTGTTCTTTGTCATGTTTCTGTCTTCTAATCCCAGGGGACGCTAAACGATCGGCTCATATTGGACATGTTAACTGGCACATTATGACAGCTACCATTTTGTCACTCAATGTGGTGCTATATATAAAGAACCCTCGGTTCAGGGGTTTCTGAACTGCTCTCTCCAAAACCAGCCTCCCATACCTGCTTTTTTCTCTTGGCTTCTTTTGTCTGCTCACCCCTGCCCCTTAGGTATTTTATCTAGAGGTCTGCCATAAAACTAGCCTTTTTTTCCTTTTATTATTCTTATTAATTGTGCTCCTAAAATTTCCCCCTCCTTAAAGATGGACAATAATCCAACAGTTAAAAATAATAGACACTTTTGCAGCATTCAGTGCACGGCAGGAGTTTCAGGAAGCAACAAATGCTGGTATCAATTCTGACCTGTCGGGGCTTGTTGTTTTTTATTTAGGAACAGGAGCCCTTTCCTTTCATTATCAAGGTTACATTTAAAGGATATTGTGCTTTTCTAAGTGTTCTCAATGGATTTCTATGGGATATTACAGATATCACTCTATCCACACTGAGCCCAACCTCTGTCTTTCAGCCGAGTGGATGCTCCAAGTACCTTAACAGCTCTATAAACTTGCAGATTTGTGGTGGAAGTCTGTGTTCACTGGGAGACTATTGGATTTCTAACAAAATTAATTGGATTTCCTTCCTTCTGAATGCTCCCTCTACATGCCTATCTCTGAATAAAGACTTGCCAATACTAACTCCCAGAATTATACAGAAGAAAAAAGGGGGGAAAAAAAAGAAACCACATGAACTTGGAAGGCATGGCAACCTACTATTGCTTACTTAGCCTTCCTCACACTTTATCTAGGACACAGAAAAAGCCTATTCTAAAAGAAAAAGCATTTCCCCTCCTGTGCCAAAAAACTCCCAGCAAGGGATCCAATCACTGGAGGAAGTGTTGCGTGCCTTTCTGTCACGGCGAGGAAGAGTCCATTGGCTGAATGGTGTCATATGGATTTAGGACTCCAAAATTCATAAGGCATTTCTGGGTCTGTCTGGCACTTAATGGACAGCGTGATATAGATAGAGGGAGTAGTAGTACATTTTAAACCCAAAAAGAGAATTGATAGTCAGGAGGTAAACTGCCTGCTTCCCCCTGTATAGCATTTCACTGTATTAGCCATCACTAATCACCGTGGAAATATACTCTGTCCACTGGACAATAATAGCATTATGACTTTCCTGCCACACAATCTTATCTTCCTCTAAGTCCCAGCTGAGTCAATCTGTGCTTTGAACAGGTATTTTTGCTAATGCAAAGGAATCCAGGGGAAAAAAAGGTGTTGTATATTTCAATTGAATTTCAAGTTCCTTCACGTCTCCATAGCTGATAATTAAACCAACTGACCTGCTTCTGCATCGAAGCCTGCAGGAAATTAAGCAGATAATACTCTTTAGGTAGATAGGCTTTGGGGGATGGTTTATTAAAAGAAAAAGAAAGAGCCCCCAACCAAACAAATAACATTGAACTGTGAGTCTCGGAGCAGCTTCATCACTTGGCTATGGAGGTCTCCCCCTTTTTTCCACTGATAGCAGGGTTGGAGAAACATTAGCAGGAGCTCTTGAAAGGAGAACCAAAAAAAGACATGTGAAGGATTTGTCTCTGCTTGGCTCGGTCATTTCATGCCTGAAACCCATCTCAAGTATTTAGTAGATTATTCCAATATTAATCTTTCACAGATGACATGTCCCTGTTTTTCTTTCTTTTTTTATTTTTTTTTTTTTCAGTGCAAACCACTAAAATATGCTAAAGCCACAACTGGAACCTGGTTCAGTGTCTGTCTACAGAAACTTATTATTTGATTTGAAATGGTTTTGTTTTCATTCAACATGCTGGAAATACATCCTTAAAAGACATTTTCATCTCCATAAAACATTTGTGTTTTTTTGGACTTGCTGAAAAACTGAAAAATCCAGGGGTCAACCAGATTTAACAGTTAATTTATTCATTATTTGTCTTTCCAGCTGCACTTATTTTGGGGCAAACCCAACATATGTTAATGTTTTTATAGTATGCCTAAAATGTCATCATAAATTCAAATTATTAATAAAACTGACATTTAAAAGTGGGAGATACCTTGAATGTGGGCAATATGTGTTATTCTAGTTGAATTTTTTGCTCCATATTTCCAATCAGCATGAGGATCTTTTTCAAATATGAGATTTATGGCATTGTTGTCACTAAAGGGTTGGCTGGCTGCAGAAAGGACACATATACATAGCTCATATATCCACCAGAAATTTAGCATTCACTAGAATAATGAATTTCTTCTCCTAAGTGAGGTACACTGAGGAGTATTTTTTTTTATTTTTATAAAAGTGCATTGTCCCTGTCCTGCAGGTGTCAAACAGCATCTCTGTTTTGCATTCCTATAATAGTGTTTAAAAGTTTTGAATTATTCTATTTATTATGTAGCAAGTTCACCTCTTCTCCTCAGTAGGATGTTCTGCAAACTGATCTCACTGTTAGGGTGACATCACTATGTTAAAAATAAGCCATGGTGGCATATCTGTGATAAAAAATAATATTATTATTCAAATAAAATTATATTTCAACAGTGCAAAGCTCCCAATGTGTTTGAAGTGTATATTTAAAGGAGACAGCCCAAGCTCTCTGTTGTGAGAGAAATGTTATATTTTACTATAATATTTTTATGTGCCTATAAAATGTGATGAAAAAAAGCCCATCTTAAATGATGTCTTGTTTATTTATTAATTTGGCTTTTTCAGCTGTCAGCAATTGAATCCCCTTAGATATGGAAGAAGTTCAGATTTCCTGATCCTAAATTCAATCTCCTTTTGGACACATGCAGGTGAGGGACCATCCCAATATTTAGAATTTCAACTCTTCTCTCCCTTTAGGTGCCAGATCCACTCCTGGATGTGGGAGCAGCCTCTGAGGAGCAGACTAAATCTGGTTTATATGAAGGTGTTCAGGGGGAGATTTTGTTTTGTTTACCTGTGTTGTTCTCTCAGCCTGGCCTTTGCCACCACATAGAGCACTCATATCCTCCAAACAGGGAACAGCAGCCAGTTCTGCATTTCCATACAGTTTGTGCTTTGATAGGACAGCAGTCATATTCTCAGAAATCACCAGGGAATAGGACTGAGCAGCCTGTATTCTCTCCTACAAGGGGCCAAGTCACACAAACTGTGAGAATTCTCACAAAGCTGGTTAGCAGATTGAGGTTAAGTGCTCAACTGACTAAAAACTGGTGGAGGGGGAAACAGATATGTTGGTTCCTAAATCATACAAGAAGGCTCAGAGTGTTGTGTTTGGGTATTTTTTTTTTTTTTTAATTTCTTGAGAACAGCTGAGAGGATTCTTGGTTTCCTTCAGACTGTGATTTCCTTCAGGAAGCTCTGAGGAGTTCAGCTGACCTTGCAAAGGTTGATTTCAGAGTTTTCTCCTGGCAAGTGGGTCATTGGGTAAAGGACTAGAGAGACAGATGTGTCAGAAGCTCTTAAACATGTCAGAAAAGATACTTTGCTTCTTCCTGTAGGAGACAACTCTGTTCAGGATTGTATAAGATAATTCTAATTTTCCTTATGGAATAATGAGACTATGTCACAGCCCTCAGCTGAGGTAAACTGATGTTAATTCCATCAAATTTCGTATACTGAAGCTGACTTGCTCTAGCTGGAAAAGTGGTCCAGGGTCAGAGGTCTGTAAACTAAAAAAAGTTTGTTCTGAAGTGTGTATGCATGTATAGGCTCATGTACAGCTCGGCTGATTTCAGATCTTGGAGAGTTTTTGATGTTATTAGTAGTATTCCTCCTTTCCCCTCTTTTAAAAAGGACATTTCCATAAATAAAGCTTTTAGACTGTTCAGCAGATTTACCTCCTGCCCTTTCAGGCATGCCCTAACCTCTCCTAATAATACAAATGTTATCTTAGTCTAAAAAGTTATTCTTGTCCTTGATGTGCATTTTGTACTGCTGTCAAGGGCCAGAAAACAAAGAAATCAGGGGCAGTGTGAGGAAGGGTCAAACTAAGCATGGAAAGATTCCTCTGCCTTCCTGTAACATACAAATCAGGATTGTTAGAGCAAACAGCCACCAACGAGCCACATTATTCATAACACTTCACAGTTTTCTCATGGAAGCCGACAAATGTGCATTGCCTGAACATATTTTGTTAATTCGTTGGGTTTTTGCTATGAATACAGCTGAATAATTTCAGAGCATTTTCCTGACAGTAATGAGTGGTGCTTTGTACCTTCCCTGGGATGCACATTACTACTGTTTTG